>NC_092049.1:14098431-14414681 GCF_003086295.3 Arachis hypogaea | reverse complement strand
ACCCAAGAGTGAAAGTAAGCCAAATTTGCTAAAAACGACGCCGTTTCTTTTAAACTGGTCGGTTTTCTGTTTGGTTCAACCGGCCGGTTTGTCGGTTCTTCTCAAGTTTTTGGAGAAACGGTTTTAGGGGGCAAACTGGACCGTAATTACTGCCGGTTCATGATTAGACCGGTCAAACCGGCCAATCCGGTCCGATTTTCAGAACATTGCAAACAACGTAATTAGCGGGTTGTATTTCAGGCCCACTAAAACAAAAAACATCTCACTCCACACCACAACTCTAGCCTCTCACCTTGCACGGTTCCACCTTTCTCTCTTTTTAGCGTAGCCTCTTCACTCCCCCTTCTTTGTCACGCCGTTATCAACGCACCTCATCGTTGCTGCCATCGTCTGAAGACGCAACACGCCTCAGCTACTGCACCTTCTTCTCCAATGTGTCGTGCTGCCCTTGTATTCCCTGCAACTGACGCTACTGCTGCACCTTCTTCTCCCCTGCGTCGCGCTGTGCGTTCTGGACGAAGAAGCTGGTCCTCTTCTCCCCTGCGTTCGGTTGCATGTGTGCTCTCCGGAAGTAAAGTTGTCGATCGTCCTAAACCCTTCCTGTGTCGCGCCATTTGAAGAATCAACGCAGTCGCTCATCTGCCTTATGGTGATAATGGATGTTTTAATTTTTTAAGAATGATATCTTTTTTTAATAAAAGATGTTTTTATTTTAGGTGGATATTTTTTTTTTAAATAAATGTTTCTTTGATTTTAATTATAGTTAAAATTCTACCATAATTATAGCAAAAACTGGATGTAAATTTTATTGCATATAAAAACTGAATTAAAATACATACTTATGTGATTCTCTTCTTCTCTTGTCTATTTCTCATTGAGGAGGGGCTTCCTAGCATGATCAAGTAGCACTGCTAGTGCACCATGGGCGTATACAATTCATGAGTCTGAATCGTTTGATCCGCATAAGTTCAATGCAATACCATCCGATTTTGAGGAGCATTGTTTAGGTTTGACTAGTCTAATAGCTAAAACAGCTCTATACTTGGACTAGACTGATTTGAAATTCAGTTTACTATTTTTTTTTATTGAACTGGTCAGTTTGGTATGAATTTAACAACTATAGTTAAAATTTCACCATAATTTTGAGGCGAGTGCTACGATGCTGAAACAAAATTTTTTCAACACCTACTGAAATGAGGTGGTGACAAGGAGAGTTGGACACGTATTAGTATTATTATTGCAGGAGGAGACACAAATTACAGAACAGCAGTAGTAGCAGGAGTTGTATTGGAAATATTAAGTAGTTATTAATAATTAAATAAAGATAACCTTTTTTATTGGTTTTTGTTATCATTGGACATGGACATGCTATTTTCATTTTGTAGTTGGACCAAGTTATTCCAAAAGTGAACCATTGATCAATAATAATAATAATAATAATAATAATAATAATAATAATAATAATATTTGGATATAGCATGATATTTAGAGCATGTAGTAGTTATTTGTAGTTTTGTACATAAAAATTAAATAGGACCACGATAATGCTATCATAGTAATAATGAATTAAAATTATAAATCCCAGTAAAATAAATAATAATAATAATAATAATAATAATAATAATAATAATAATAATAATAATAATAAAATCTTAAATTCTTCTATTATTTTATCTTTTTTTTTACAAATTCATTAAATCTTACTAATTAAGAAATTATCTTTATTATAAAAGATAAATCACATAATTTAAGCATATATATAAAAGTCTAAAATGAAATAAAGAAAGTTAATAAAAAATAATAAACAAATTAAAAAAAATGTGTTCGAAAAATTATAAACTCTAGCTGCTAAATCCTAAACCCCCTAAATTTTCGACAACAAACTCTAAATCTTAACCCTCAATCCAAAATCTCTAAATCCTGACTCAAATTTTATACCATAAACACTAAATTACAAACCTAAATAAAAAATACTAAATAAATAACCTTTAACTATAAATGCTAACCCATAAATTCAAAATTATAAATCACACTTTCTATTTTATCAACAATAAACACTAATTTCTTAACCCTAAATTCTAAATAATATCATACATAGTAAAATATTAATAAATATATTTTATATCACTTTTTTAATTAAAAATACTAAAATTTTAATATTTATTGTATACAATCTTTTAAATTAAAAAATTTCTACTAAAACCTAATATTTCAAAATGTCAAATCTAATATTGTAATGAGTAAACGAGCTTCTAATTTTTATGTGAGGATAATTTTGTTTCAAAGGATTTATTAAATAATATTGAAGTTAATCTAAAATCTTCTTCTATTGTTTAGCTAGTAGTCATAAAATCATTTATAGATGTACACCTATAATTTTCATAAATTGCATTCTTTTTTTTTTTTGGCCATACAAATTAAATTATGTGAATAGACTAACATACATTAACATAGAATAGACATATAACTAATTTTTATTCAGGACATATACATAATTTTAGTCTTTAATCAATTTATTAATATGAATTATCGTTGTTTTTAAATCCTATATATTCTTTTTTTAGTTTTATTTTCTTAAAAATTTACTATTCTTTTAAACTTTGAATGACTCATTAATTACTTTGTATTTATTATGCTCTTTAATTTTTTATAAAAAAAGAGAATATTAAAATTATCAAATCACAAAATACTAGCAAAAATAAATTTTCTTTTTAAATTTCTAGAAATTTTTTAATTTAAAAGATTATATACAATAAATATTAAAGTTTTAGTATTTTTAATTAAAAAAGTGATACAAAATATTTTTATTAATATTTTATTATGTATGATATTATTTAGGATTTAGAGTTAAGAAATTAATATTTATTGTTAATAGAATAGAAAGTGTGATTTATGCTTTAGAATTTATGAATTAGCAATTTATGGTTAAAGGTTATTTATTTAGTATTTTTTATTTAGATTTGTAGTTTAAAATTTATGGTATAAGATTTGAGTTAAGATTTAGGGATTTTGGATTGGGGGTTAAGGTTTAGAGTTTGTTGTTGAGAATTTAGGGATTAGAATTTAGCAGCTAAGATTTATGATTTTTCGAACATATTTTTCTCAATTTGTTTATTATTTTTTTAATTAATTTTATTTATTTAATTTTATACTTTCATACATATGCTTAAATGATGCGATTTATTTTTTATAATAAAAATAATTTTTTAATTAAAAAATTATGTTTTAAGGTTTAATAAATTTGTAAAAAAAGATAAAATAATAGAAGGATTTAGGATTTAATTATTATTTATTTTACTGGGATTTATAATTTTAATTCATTATTACTATGATAACATTATCATGATCCTATTTGATTTTTATATACAAAACTACAAATAACTACTACATGCTCTAAATATCATGTCATATTCAAATATTATTATTATTATTATTATTATTATTATTATTATTATTATTATTATTATTATTATTATGGCCCAAAATAATTTTTTATCAACGATTCATTTTTCAAATAACTGGGTCTAACTATAAAATAAAAACAGCATGTCCATGTCTAATGATAACAAAAACCAATAAAAAAGTTATCTTCATTAAACTATTAACAACTGCTTAATACTTTCAACAAAATTTCTGTATCACTGCGCTACTTTGCGTTTGTGTCTGCTCCTGCAACAACAACACTAACACGTATCTAACTCTCTTTATCACCATCTCATTTCAGTAGGTGCTGAAAAAATCTTGTTTCAGCACCATAGCATAACCCTAATTTTGATAGAGATTGAATATAGATTTTATTGCATATAAAAATCAAACAAAAATACATGCTCTTGTGATTCTTTCCTTCTCTCTAATCTCTATTTCTCATTGATATTAGAGAGAAAACTTGAAAAATCTTTTGAATAATATTCTTTCGCAAATCTAATAAAAAGTTGTGTTAAGTTTTAAAACCAAGTTAATTCAACTCTCTTCTTAAGTTCTAATAAAATCATCAGATGTCTTTAATATATATAAATGTTATTATTTATTTATCAAATATCTATATGATTAATTTTTCATTACAACCTAGATATCATCCCTTTAAGAATATAATAAATAATCAATCACAAAATACTTTCCATACTTGGAAAAGAATTTATAATTCTCTCAACTTAGTTAATCGATCAGGTGATAATGTAGATTCCTTTTTCATCTTCTTTATTTGTCTAAAAGAAAGCTTTACATTTCTTACTCTTGTGAAGCGTACATGTCAATCAAAAAAATTAGGAGAAAAAAATGCAGGTGGTGTTTGAGTTTACTCCCTCCCCTGAATCAATAATATAAAGAGTATTTATCAATATTGTGAGAACCGAATTTGTCAATAAATCAGTAAAATTACTGATTTAATAGTTTACTGGTTTGATCGGAGTTTAATCGGGATTCAATCGGTTTAATTAAATATTAATTAAAATTATTAAATAACTTATATATAATTTTAAATATATAAATTTAATAATTTCTAACTTAATAAAATTAAAAATTTTACAATTTTACATAATAAATTATTCATAATTTAATATTAGAAGTTCACCAACAACAAATTATTAGTATACAAGTATACAAAGGTGAGTATAAATATCACATCATAATTGTTATTAGTATCTATTATAAAGAATATAATAAAAATCAAACAGTTGCAAAGAAGACTAACCAAAGAATTATTTAAATTAGCATTCTTTCAATGTACTGTTCTTGCAACCAAATATGACACCACCAAGTTGATTCTTCCTTAGATTTTGACAGAATGGAAAGCTGACCTCTGATTCTGGTGGGCAACAGGCTGTGTTTTTTTATTAGGAGGAGAAAAGATTTTTTCCACTAACAAGAATCAATGGCATAATCAAGTGCACAAAGAATGTGTATCATTCAAATGAGCAAAAGTTCAAACACCTTTAGTGCATTATGTAAGTGTAAGTTATCAATTATCAGTAATCATCTTGTGACTGTTGACCACTTTGTGATTGTTCCATCTTTAACGTATAACAAAAAAAATCATGAACAAAATTAACTCGAAAAAAAATGTTGAACAGAATCATTCAGCAACTCACAACTCAGACATTCAATAAATCACTAAATTCAGTATTATTATTAACAAAACTACACAGTATTATACTATTTCAATATCTAGCTAATCAGCAACTCAATTATTAACAACAGTAAAACTAGCAAAAATAATTCCAAGTCACAGTGTTTACCGGCGGCGACACCGGCAAAAACAGAGAAAGCCAGCTCGAATAGAGGAGAACGAAGCTTCCACACGGGGAGAGAGAACTCGAACACCGGAGAACAGTGCTTACCGATGGAGCTTCCACCTGCGACGGAGCTTTCCACGCGATGGAGCTTCCACACGCGATGCCTATACCCAGCCGAGAAGAGTTCGGTGATGACAACGAAGCGGGACTACAGGGGCTAGGGTGATTGCGGTAGCTGCGTGGGCTGCGGGGCTTGGGGACTAGGTCTAGGGTTCTTTGTTCTTCAATTTTCCATTTCCAATTTTCCCTTTTCATTTTTCAGAGAGGAAAGGGGTGGGTGAGACTGGGGTAGGGGTGTGCATTGGTCGGGTGAAACTGGGTTTGATGTGATCCAGACTCGACCCGAAATATATACCGGGCCTATTTATTAGACTCGAACCCGATCCTATACCCTATGAAACCTATACACTTTCGAACCACGATTATACCGGGTAAAAATCGGGTGAAAAGCGGGCCATTAACATTACATTACCTTGATACCTTTTTATAAGTTAGCATGTGAAAATATCCAAATTTCCAAGACTCCAACCATTATTTGACATGGTAAAATTCACTTAGAAAAATATAACAAGAACCAACTCTTCTCTAAAATTAAAGCATAACCATAATCAATACTAATATTATCTAATAACACTAAATATTTAAATCAATACAAATAACACAATATTATGCATTAGTCTAAAATCTTATACATTTTAAACATAAAACATTAACTTGTAGTCTTATAATAACTAATAACACAAAATATTAAGGTTTACAATACTTAAATTCCACATAAGAATAGCCATCATCCATCACTAATAACACAAAATATTAATTGTGTATGATGACCAGGTCACCGGGCCGAGTTCGGGTAACCCGAGCTATGGCCCAGACCCGACCCGAAATAATGACTGGGTCTATTTTTGAGACCCTTACCCGACCCTAGATCCGGTGAAATCACACCAAATTAGCTCCTAAAGTGTTCGGAGGCGGGTCGAGTTTTCGGGCCGGGCCGGGCCATGCACACCCCTAGACTGGGGATGCGTTGGATTCTTTAGTTTTAGGTTTTTTTTTCTTTATAAGGACCAAAACGGCGCCATTTTGGAAGGGATGACCAAACTGGAAGCCTTCCAAAAAACCGTCCGGTTCTACCGGTTAACCACCGATTCGACCATTTTTTAACCAATTTTTTGTCAGGTGATTTTTGAGCCTAACCGAATCGGTCTAATGATCGATTTTTGGTTAATCCGGTTGAACTAGTCGGTCCGGTTCGATTTTAGAACTATGGTATTTATCCATTTTGGTTCTTAAAGAATTTCAAATCGAACATTTTAGTCTCTAAGTAAAATTAATTACTCAATTGGTCCCTAACAATTAACTCTGTCAGTCACTTAGGTCCTTTGCTCCGTTAACTCTAACAGAGGACAAAATAGTCCCTGGCAACTCTAATAGGAGACAAAATGGTCCCTGACCTCCTCTGTTCGAAAACGACACTATTCTCTCCCAATTTCCATCATCATATCTCGTATAATACTAAAGTTTAAAACTATAACTTCAAGTTACACAATACACACTCTGCAACTTCAATGTTCACAAGAAGAAAAATCTTCAACTTGTTCTCAACCAATTCATACAAAGAAAACTAATGACTATGTCTCTCAAGTACTCAGTCTTTGATCGATGGATCCCATGAATCTAGACAACAAGTCAGATTTGTTAAGACCCGTCGTCGTCGTCGCTATCTCCCTCCTCTTCTGCTCTATAATCTCCATGACTACATTGTCTACCACTCTGATCGCTTCCTTCACCTTCTTCTCTGAACCAATGTTCAGTAATCCCTTCAGTTTCTATATGAGCGACAATGGTGACATTGCTTGTTATACTGATAGCTTGGATGTGAGGTTGAAGCTGTCTGTCAACTTGGACTCCGAGAAAGAAGAAATGAAGCACTCAGGGTCTATTCCAAATGAGAGTTTGCATATGATGTCGTAAGGAGAATCTTCTCATGATGTCCTAATGTCCAACAATCTATTTTGCTTGCCAGAGAGAGGAGAAAGACGTGCCCTTGGAGTAGTTGTGAAACTTAGTCTTGAGGATGTGGTAGACGTTGTCGGGGTTGGAGGAGATGTTGTTATCGAGGACGTGGAGGTGGATGCTTCTGATTGGTGAAGTGCGGAAGAGGTGGATATACCAGTCACAACAGAGATTTAGGAAGTGTGTGGTCTATGACATGTTGAGGTAGATGCGACACGCGTGACAATTACACTATGGCCTGATCTTGGAGCTGAAGAGGAGGAAGGAAAAGATGGAAAAAAAGATTGTAAAGGTGAAGAAGGAGGGTATGAATATTAGGATTATGAGAGATATGATGAAAATTGGAAAAGAACAGCGTCGTTTTTGAACAAAGGGGTCATGGATGATTTTGTCCCCTATTAGAGTTGTCAGAGATTATTTTGTCTTCCATTAGAGTTGACGGAGGCAAAAACCTAAATGATTGACAGAATTAATTGTTAAGGACCAATCGAATAATTAATTTTAGTTAAAAACTAAAGTGTTTGACCCAAAATTCTTTGAAAACCAAAATTAATAAATACTCTATATAAATTAACTGATCATTCAAAAGCTAGTGGTACAACTGATAAACTATCATTTTATTCATCAGATTATAATAATAATAATAATTTAACATAGCATGTTTGTGATATATAGTTCCTTTTGCCTATGAGAAGCATAACATTTTTCAAGATACATATTATAATCTCACACAAAAGTAGTATGGTAACACTTACATAGCAACTACATAATCGTACATAAGCTAATTAATTAGTTTTAAGATTGCAAGAAAGATTTAGCAATAGCACCACTAGCTCCATTAGGAAAGAAGCCACCAGGAATATGAGCATCACCAGTTCCATAAACAATTCTCAATATTTCTTCAGGAGTCCTATCATATGAGAGTGAAGCATTGTTAGCAGCAAGAACATTCCCTACAACCCTGCCTTCAGCACCCAATGCCATTGGAACAACAAGACCCTCATCTTTCACACCAGCGTTTCCTAATCTGTCTCTAAGCACTGAGATGCGATTTGTGAACTCCGCAACTGTCAATCTATAAGGCATCACACGAACTTCTAAGCGTTCGTATAGCCATGTTCGAATAACTGCATCTTGCCCAGATTCTACTCCTAGTAGACCTGCAACGAGCTGTTCATTACACAAGTAAGATTCACTTTTTGTACACCCTAACAAAACACAATTTTCTTAATAATAAATGGCTATTGATTCAAATAGATTTAATTTTTAAATAATTAGATTCTTATAATTTAAATAAATAGTTATTCACTTAATACAAGAAGAATGCTAAAAAATCAGCAAATTTATTTTTTTGGCTAGCAAATACTAGCAGCTATATTTTAAACTATGATATAAAAGTATATTATTAGATTGTTAGACTAGAAAAATTAGGTTAATGATTAAACTTACTCACCAAAAATAATAAATTCTAGTGGTTCTATAATATTTATCTATGTGTAATTAAATTCCTATATAAAAAATTTATAATTAGAATATAAAATGCATTAAAATAAGAGTGTAATATTTCATAAACCTTTGAATATCAAATTACTATGCAATATAAATTTTAAATTGAAAAATATATATCATATATTAATTTTACAGTCATGTTAAGTAGTGCACACTAAAATCAGTTATTAAAATTAACTATTTGAATAAATTATACATTAGAATACAAAATATACATTAAAAATAAAATAAAATATATATATTTATATATAAACACATAATAACTGATTTTATTATGTAAATAATATTTTTAATTAATTTAATATAAGAGTGGGTAAGATAACAACTCATCTTAGTTCTTGAAGTCAAATTTCTTTTGTCGACACATAGGATATTTTTTTTCAAAAATATTTCAGAAACAATAAAAATTAATTTAAATTAATTTAAAATTATTTTATTTTATATTTATTTAATATTACTAGAATAAATACATAATATTAGATATGATATATATATATATATATATTAAATTAGATGTGATAATAATTTATTTAAGCTTTCTCAACCAATGAATGCAAGACAACCAAAAGTTTCCACTTTTAAAACCTTAACCAAAAGTCCAAAACAATATAACACCGATTAACAACGAAAATATTTGATAATAAAAAAAATTAGTCAAAATAGTTAGAATTTATTTTATTTAATACTTATTAATTATTATAATAATTACTAAATATTAAATAAAATAAATTTTAACTGTTTTTTTAACATTATTAGATTAACAATTTTTTTAAGTAAAGTAATAATTAAGTAAATTTTAAGAATTTATATTTTGAACAGATTAATTTTAAAAAAATATTAATAAAATCTTTTAGAATAATAGATTTAGACATATTATCTTTAAATTAATCTTTAAAATTAGAATAAAAAATCTTAATTTAAACTAAATTATTTACATTTATTATTTTAAAAAAATTATTGATATTTTTTTTTAAAAACTAATTTATCTAAAATATAAATTCTCAAAAATTTATTTATCATTTTACTCTTTTTTTTTTTTGTTCATGCAGGTTATCAATTACCTTGTAAAACTAATAATATTACATACATATAATGTTTAACAAGTTTTTCTTTTACCAACGTTTCTCATACAAAATTATAAAATACCTGGGCCTACATAAGCATGATTAATTAGTAGTTGAGTTTGGAGGTTTAATTTACCCTCTTAGAAGTGGTGTTTTGAAGCTGTGGATTGGTACCAACATAACCAGTAAGGCCAACATAAGGAATAACGTAAGATGCAAGCAAATAGTTGATCTCACTTGCATAGGGATCAAATGGAGGATAGAGCCTTCTCCCAAAAGCACTATCCATTATTCTCGCAAATGTTCCTACTCTTAGATCCAATACTGGCCTTGGGAACCCTTTCACCTCTTTCTTTATGGCCCTGCAATAATCCAAAAACTAAGTATCTTTTTAAAGTTATTTACTCTTGTTATTAACACAATATTAGACTACACAAATTTAGTTGAAAAAAATAAACATGTTATTTATTAATCAGAAATAATTTTCTTTTTCCATAAAAATGATCTTTATTAATATTTTTTCAAGAAAAATAATTAAAAAATTGTATATCAAATGTAAACTAATCAATAAATTATTAATTAAAAAACCCACACTTAATTTGATATAAAAAAACGCTCCTTATAAAAAAATATATCTTAATTTATATTAATGGTTACCGAAGGCACACAACTAATAGGAATTCACAAGTGGCAAAAATTTAAAACATAAAATATTTTTTTTTAAAAATAGACTATAAATTCATAAAACTTATTCATGCCAGCGGATATACTTCTTGTATAATGAACATGAAAAAGATATGAATATAAGTAACATATTAAATTATTTAATAATTTTTAATAATTATTTTTTAGTTTGATTTTGATGCACTGATTGACAATATAAAGATGTATTATTTATAAAGTCGTCCAATTATATCTGTTCTTTTAGATTACTATTCACATAATTAATATAAAAGATAACTATTTACACATAAAACTGTTTTATACTAACCAGAACATCAAAATTAAATTTATTATTTTTATATAAAAATATCTTCAAAAGTGAATAAATAATGAATGAACCTCAAATGTCCAACTTCTTGATAAGCAAATTGTGAGATAAGATCCCTAACAAGAGGACTAAGAGCAGCTAATTGGGCACCAATGGGAGCAGGTCCTCCTCCTGCTAATTCAGGGGCAACCACATCCAAGCCATAACCCAATGCTCCATACAAGAAGAACTCGGCTTCCAAGTACTCCAAATTCAGAGCGAATTCAATCCGATCCGCATCTGAAGGTTCTGATGAGTTTCCCTTGCCTTCTATAGCAATCGTGAAGGGGAGCGACGCTATTAGCAAAACTGAAATAATGCGAATGTGATGAACTGCCATCTCTTCTTATTTTCTGATGCATGAATTATAATTTCACTATACCTCGCCTTTCTTTTATATTTATATATATATAATCACTCTCTTTGTAAACAAGTTCCATAAATCAATAAATTAAGGTTTGAATAAACTTTTGGTATTGTACTACTCCTTGGTCCGACCGTCATATATAAGTTTGCATATAAATGCGCATTATCTATATTATAAGTTTATAATAATAACCCCGTTAACAATAACATGTCATCTGTATCTATACTTATATACTATATATTATGAGAATACAAAATAGTTTATTTGAATTCATGATCTTTTGTTCAATTATAAATCACTTACCATCTCAACTAATTTAATTTTTATTGTTTTTATATTTTTTAATAAATAAAAGGTGAAATTTTTGTAATGATCATTTATCTTCATTTTAATAATAATATAACCGACTATTTATAAGGAATGCTAAGTTATTTTCTAATAATTATTGCTATTATCATGTCTCGTTTAGCCTGTTATATAATTATATTAGCATTTAACCGAATAAACTAACGACGAAGACTAAAATAAAGACATTTTCAATTTTATTAAATCAAAACTAAAAAAAAAATTATAAAGTTAAAACCAAAAAATATTTTATAAAATTTAAAAATTTATTTAACCCTAAATTTGATTACATATTTATTATTTAAATAATTATTTATAATATATTATAATTTTATATATTCATTCTATCTTGTACACTCTGTGACTATGGGTATAAATAATTCGTCTGAAATAAAGTGGATACAAATTAAGTAATGCATTAATTGTGCGAATGAGCAAAGGGAACAGGGAAATGCTACATGCCAAGAGGGTGTGACTTATAGTCGTAAACTTGTTCAAGGGATCCTAATTCCTAGCATTCTATTAGTTAGAGAAAATTGAGATTTTATATTAAATTAAAAAGGTCATTTTTTTACTTAGTAAACATTTATGAAATTGATTATTTATTTAAAATGGTAAATTATCTTTGCGTGATTAAATGAATAACAATAATTGGTTATTATTTTAATTTTGGTGGGGAACGATTTGGAAGACTAAATTAGGTTGAGTCATTGAATTATTTTTTCATTAACAACGTTGTTGGTGCCTGTTAGAGAGTGTATTGGTTTCCTTGGGGGTATGAGGCACCGAAATGTCGGAAATGATGCATTCATGACCCAAACTAACTGGTGAGTATATTATGCATGTGTGACATGCATGCATACACACTCTTTATGAGTGACTATAGTTGTTGCAAATAGTTAATTATGATAATTGAGTTTGAGGATTAATAAATAAATAAATAAGAAGGCCAATCTGTGTAGATAACTTCGTAGAAGCTTATAGATAGATGAATAATTATGATAAGTTAGAGAAGATTGCCAATTCATACTTGGTTGCGTACAAATTAAATATTCAAATACAAAATAAACCCCATGGATATCAGCAGCGTACAAGTTAGCCTGGAGATTTATATTTAGAAATGTGTAAATTATTCTCTATCCTTTTTTTTTACTTCTTTATTTTTTTTATTTTATAATTTCACATTATATAAGACTTATTTCAATTTTTTTTTGTCTCGCTTAAGTTTTATATAATATAAAATCATACTTATAAAATTAATTTAAAAATAATAAAAAACTTATTCTCATCCATCTTTTGTCTATCCAATGACATTAAATATCTTTTTAAATAACTTTTTTTGGTAACATCATCGTTGCTATTCTATTGACAGCTTCAAGTAAACTTAGATAGTATTTTGATTTAAAATATTTTAATTACACATGTGTCATTTATATTGTGAGAGAATAATTAAAATTAATTTAAATTAGTTAATATCATTTATATTTTATATAAAATATCTATATATTAATTATAGAATTATATGTTTTTATTATTTTTTTTAGCACCTATATATACTCCTATGTATTGTATTTTTTGTGATACATTCAATAATATACCGTACTTTTTCAGTTTAGTCTCTTATTTCTAACATGGTATCAAGAGCATAAGTTTCTTTTTTTTTTTTTTCATGAAAATTAGTTCATATATAGTCCCTTTGTTTTTCTCTTCCGGCAATGTTCTTTGCCTTCGTTTTTTGACCTTTTCCCGACATTTTGGTTTGTCACCACCTCCATCAGCGTGTTCGTCTTGTCGTCAAGATTCCAACGCCTCCAGACTCGTCGCCTGCCACCGCCAGACACGTCCTCACGTGCCGCCTGAAGACCGGTGTCCGTTTCAGGTTCTCCACTCTCCAGACGCCATCCAGTATCGTTGGATCCACGCCCAGGATCAACGGCACTATACAACGCCACGTATCGAAGTTAGCAACACCCGCGGACCCGCTCTAGCCCGTATCGAACCCGACCTGGCTCGCCTTTCTGACCCACATGCCACCTCCTTGTCTGCATCTGCGTTGACGCGTCTCCCTTCTCCTATCACGTGTTGTCACATGTTGCCCTTTCCTGCTGACGTGGCTGACAGTAGGACCCTCCCTAATATTTTTTGGTGAGCTCTTTTTGATTCTACCATCTATTTTCTTGTTTTCGGTCCCGAATTTGCAGTTTTCTCTCGTTTCTTTGATCTTTGTCTCTACTATTATAGAAAAATCAGATATTTTTGCTGCCACAGACAGAAAGGGTAAATTCTATCAAAACTGTTGTAACCGTTTTGGGCACCTCTTCTCATACTGTCCTTTTGTTAAATGTCACAAATGCCAACAGAAAGACCACATTAGTTACAATTGTCCACAACTATTCTGCCATTACTGCAAGCTCTCAAGACATCTTTTATTGTCTGTCCTGCTCGCCCACCATGTCCTGACCACCTCAAGTATCATTCTCATCTCAACTTCTCCAAGAATAATGTGTTTGCTTCGACTGTTGCTACTACTACTGAATCTACCACCTCTACTCCTCTCAACCCGTCTTCTGTCTCTCTATATTTTATTGCGTCTCTTCTTAAACATCTTCTCTCCCTTTTTGGTAATACTCATGCTGCTTTTTCGACTCCTTTAGGTAATTCTAAATGGTATTTTGACTCATTACTTTAATCACGTGTCTCATTTGTGTCATTTTTCTCGTCTTTGTCTACCACTAAAAATGCAGCTTCTATCAATACTGCTAATGGTTCCCTCTTGCATGCGATACACAAGGGTTCTATCTCCCAATCAACTCTTAATCTCTCTAATACTTATTATATTCCAAAATTAAACTTCAATCTTATTTTTGTTAGTCAATTTGTTGATCTCGATTTTGATGTCAATTTTTTTATTTCTGGTTGTCGTGTACAGGATCGTCGGACGGGACAAATCATCGGGACTGGACGTAAGGTCAAAAGGTTGTTTGAACTCGAGAATCTTCATATTCTTCCTATGCCAAATCTCTGTGCTGCTTCTTCTCCATCTACCCTTCACCTGTGGCATCACCGTCTTGCCCACAGCTCCTTAGGAAACTTGTGTCCTCTTGTGTCTTAGGGTGTTTTGGGCCAGGTTAAAAATGAGTCTTTTGATTTCATTTCTTGTCAAACTGCCAAACAACCTACTTTATCTTTTCACAATAATTCATCTCTTACTTGCTCTCTTTTTTATCTTATCCACTCTGATGTTTGAGGCCCCGCTCCCACTACTTCTATGGGAGGAGTTCGATACTTTGTCATTTTCATTGATGATTATTCATGTTTTACTTGGGTTTATTTGATGACTAATTGCCATGAGCTACCCCATATTTATATTAACTTTGCCATTATGATTAAAACTCAATTTTCCAAGATCATTAAGGTTTTTCGATGCGATAATGCTATGTAATACTGTGATTCCAAATTTTTAACCTTTCTTGCAGAACAGGGTATTTTGTCTGAGTTTTCTTGCCCTGGTATGTCTCAACAAAATGGATGAGCTGAACGCAAATATCGTCACATTCTTGACTATGTTCGTGCAATGTTTCTTTTTTCTTCGTGTCCTGAGCGTATTTGGGGTGAAGCTGTTCTTAATGCTGCTCATGTTATCAACAGACTTCCTTCTTCTGTCCTTAGTAACATTACTCTCTTTGAGCGTCTTTATCATACCTCTCTAGATTATAGTTCTTTTCAAGTTTTTGGTTGTGTCTATTTTGTCCTTCTTCAGCCTCATGAACATAGTAAACTTAAACCTCAGTCCTGCATGTGTTGTTTTCTTGGTTATAGAACTGAACACAAGGGTTATCGTTGTTAGGATCCTCTCTCTAGATGTATTTGTATATCTCTTCATATTGTATTTTGAGAGCATCACATATTTTCTCGGTTCTCCTCCTTTGAGTCCATTCCTCCTACTCAGTCACCCTTTTTCACTAACCCCAATGTTGATCTTTTTCCTAGTGATGATTCTACAAGTTCTATCTCGAGTCAACCTCCACAACCTCCTACTCTTCCGCCTTCTCTATCTCCCGATGATTCTAGACCGGACGATGATCCTGCTCCTGCCGTCATGCCTCCTCCTTCCACTCGTTCTTCTAGGATAACAAATCCACCTCCTCATCTTTTTTATTATCATTGTTTTTCTACTATTCTTGATCAACATAAATCTAAGCTATTCAAAGAAGCCTCCACAAATCCAAACTGGCAGCAAGCAATGTAGGAAGAAATCCAGGCACTTGAACACACACTTGGGATTTGGTTGATCCTCTTTCTGATCGGGAAGTTGTGGGTTGTAGATGAGTATACAAGATAAAGACTCGCTCTGATGGTTTTATTGACCGTTATAAGGCATAATTGATTGCTCAAGGTTGTACGTAAGAGTATGGTATTGACTATGAAGAGACTTTTGCTCCTGTTGTTCGTCTCACATCTGTTCAAGCTCTCCTTGCCATTGTTGCGGTAAAAAATTGGTCTCTCAGTCAGATGGACGTGAAGAATACATTTCTTAATGGAGATTTGAAAAAGAAGGACTATATGAAACCACCTCTGAGTTATCATTGTCCTTCTAGCAAAGTTTGTCTCCTTCGTAAGGCACTTTATGGCCTTAAGCAAGCTCATCGTGAATGGTTTGACAAGTTCAACACCACTATATGCAATCTCGGTTTCAATTGCAACCCTTATGAGAATGCTCTCTTTATTCGTAAAAGTGAACGTGGAGTTGTTCTTCTGCTTTTGTATGTTGATGATATGATTATTACTGGAAATGATGTTGATGGTATCTCTGATCTCAAAGCCTCCCTTCACAATATTTTTGAGATGAAAGATCTTGGTTCTCTCAATTATTTTCTTAGTCTCGAGGTCATATCCACAGATTCATATCCACAGATAATGATATCTATCTCTCTCAAGCTAAGTATGCTTCAGATCTTCTTGCTCGCGTCGGGATTATAGATAGTCACACTGAGTCTACTCCCCTTGAGCCTAATGTTCGATTTACACCTATGGATGGCACTGTTTTGGATAATCCTACTCTTTATCGACAGTTAATTGGAGGTCTTGTCTACTTGACTGTCACCCGACCAGATATCGCCTATCCAGTTCATGTTCTTAGCCAATTCTTGTCAGCTCTTCGTATTACTCACTATGCGACAGTTCTTTGCATTCTTCGCTACATCAAAGGTACTCTATTTCATGGCCTTTATTTTTCTGCCCATTCAACTTTATCCCTTCAGGCATACTCAGATACTGTTTGGGCTGGTGATCTCACTAATCTTCATTCTACTACTGGTTATTAGTTGTTTCTTGGAGACACTTTCATTTCTTAGTGAGTTAAGAAGCAAACGTCCACTGCTCGATCAAGCAGAGAAGCTGAATACCGTCCTCTCGCTGATACCACTGCTAAGATTTTCTCGATTCGTTGGCTTCTCGCAGACTTGGGTGCTCCTCAGTCATCCCTAACCGATCTTTTTTGTGACAATCTCAATGCTATTTAGATTGCGCATAATGATATATTTCATGAACGCACCAAAAACATTGAGAGTGATTGTCACTTTGTCCGGCAATGTCTCCTTATTGATGTTGTTCGCCTCATCGCTATTGGAACTCTGGATCAGACTATTGATATCTTCACGAAGGCTCATCATCCTACTCGTTTTCGGACTCTGGTATCCAAACTTAAAGTGGTATCCTTAGCTCCCACTTGAGTTTGAGGGAAAATGTTAGAGAATAAATAGAATTAACTTAGATCAGTTACTATCATTTATATTTATATAGAATATCTGTATATTAATTGTAGGATTGTATGCTTTTATTACTTTGATTTTTCTGACACCTATATATACCCTTATGTATTGTACCTTTTGTGATACACTCAATAATATACCATCCTTTTTCTAATTAAATCTCTTATTTTTAACATACATCACATATTTTTCACTTACAAATTTTTATTTATGTATCTCCAAATATAATTAAATTTTAATCTTATTTCATCTGATGAATTATGTTATCTTAATTTTGATGTAAATTTTTTGTGCTTCGTCTTAGCTCGCAAAATCTTCCAAGAGGATAATTCATCGAGATTGAATGCTGAAGTAGATCGCAAGATTATTTTAGTTAAATCACTTTGATCTCCAATTATGATATTTTTAGATCTTGCTCGTTTATAATATGATTTTTACAATTTATATTTGTGAAGAAGTATTTTAGTTCTTTTGAGTTAAAATGTTATTTGAACAAAATTAGTAGATATTATTAGCAAGTTATATAAGAGTTATCAAGAGTAAAGTAATGTGGACTAATTTTATTGTTAATGGCAATATCAAAGATAACAATATGTGGATATTTTTTTAATTATCTCTTTTTTTTTTTAATTATAGTTCTCTGTATGTTATAATTTGGTGTGTTGATGCTACAAGAAAAAAGTTCAGTATCATCGAATTTACCGTTAAATTTAGCGTCTCGAATTACTGATGGATTTATGGAGGATTTTGTTGTGAAATTCATTACATCAAATTGTTACCGATGGATTCACTTATTCGATGGTAAATTCGTGGATAATATTTGGAGGAAAAAGGTATGGAATAGGTGCAAATTTTTTGTCGGATTTACCGTCGAATTGTTCTGACAATAACACATTTTAGTTAAATGTTGTGTTTTGGTGACATGCAGTGGGTTACCGACGGTAATCAGCTCTAAAATTGAGAATACGAACCCTCTCTCCCTTCATTTCGAAAACCCTCTCTCTCTCTCTCTCAAACCCTCTTCTCTGTTTCTTTCTCTACACAGCTCAGCCCCGCCGTTTCCGGCCCTGCTATCTTGCCGCTTCTCCATTTCTCTCTCTACCCAGCCCTTTCACTGTCGCTCCATGTAACACCCTACCACACAGAGCTTTACACCTAGGATATAAAACAGAGGTGGCGAGGCGCTACGACCTCTAAAATAAAATATATATAGTATAATAACTGAAAGGATTTAATATATGAGGAGCCTTGAAGAAAAGGTAAAGCAAAAATCGCAAAATATAAAAGCGCAACGTTTAGAAAAACATGGTTACTCGTGTACGAAGAAATCTAAAGTCCACTAACATAATTATACAAAAGATAAGAGTAGAAGATCAATGGTACAAAATAACAAGCTCCTAACTCATCCTGCAAAGCTAAGGCTGGCTGGAGAAATATATATATATATATATATATATATATATATATATACATACATAACTCCAAGTCCCAAAATGCACATACACAAACCCTATTTCTCCAATAAACCTCTAAGAGGTACATAAACAAAGAATTCTTATACACAAGAGGAGAAACTATAAATTTATACATAATAATATCAAAATAACAAAAGAAAACCCCAAAGTAAACCAATTCGCCGCAGAAAGCTCCAGACGCCTACCGAGGTGCCTCTCGACCTGCATCTGAAAAATGACAACACAGTATGGAATGAAAATCGAAGGTTCTTAGCATGGTAAAGGTGCCACGCACATAAGATATAAGGTCCTGGGAATGCCAGAGGCTATCCTAGAATGCCGACATTCAGATTATAAAACTTAAGAATTAAAACTGAAACCATAAATAATGGTGGTTTTCTAAGGATTCCTAAACTTAACCAAATACTTTAACTTAACCCTCTATCATCCTCTTTCCTCCAAAACCTCCGTCACTAGTATAATTACATAGACAAGCAAGCAGACAATAACAAACACAATTAGGATATAAGTAATGCAAGTAGCACGTATACAAGTAAGCATATGAAAGTCACATAGGCATTCCCAATTAGAGCATGAACAAGCAATTCAAGCAATATGATTATGATGCATGCCTATCCTATGGCTGTTGATATCAACTGTCGGTTACTTAGCCAGCCCGACATGTTCTGGTAGCTAACCGTGGATAGAACACCAAACACGGAGCAAGTGGGACAACGCTGCAACCCTTGCATCTTACCCGCGTACCCAGAGCAGGGGTCAACTTCACCCTGCCTCTTACCCACACAGTGTTACATTCTTGACCTGGAGCAAGCGACAATAGAACACAGCCCTTGCATCTTATCCGAAGCCTTGAACTTTTCCGGAGCAAGTGGATAACACCACTGCATCTTACCCGGCTTATTGACTTTTATCCGGAGCAAGTGGATATCACCACTGCATCTTATCCGGAGTCACATACAGACACACTTTCATTATCATTACCATTCATTCATTCATTCTCAATTTATACCTGGCGTTCTCGCCTCTTACCCGGAGCAAGTGGATAGCACCACTGCATCTTACCCGGAGGCATATTGCAATCATATTCAATTTTATCATCATTATAATTCATTCAAATTCCTTCAATTTCACAATCTAATTCAGTTTTCTTCATTTTTCTAATTCATTCATAATCATTTATAATCAATGCATAATCATCCTTTACAACCCTGGCATCACATATACTTCAATTCTCTACATTTTTCATACATAATTCATCATTTTTTCAACTTTACTTCACTCCCAAGTTATCTCCATTTCCTAACTCCATCTTGTTACTAGACTTACTAATAAGATTTAGGGTTAAAAGAATGAAAATAAAAATTTAGAGGTTCAAATTGGGTTTAAAATACAAAATATTCATTTGCTGAAAAACAGGGGTATGCATACGCATGTCATATGTATGCGTACGCATACGTGTAATTTTGCCCAAGTCACGCATACGCGTGGGCCACGCGTATGCGTGGGAGGACATTTTGGCCCATTTCGCGTACGCATAGCCTTGTCCGCATACGCTTGTACGCGGGGCAAAATTGACCTTTCACAAATGAAGGGTATGTGTACGCATACACTGCAGTTTGGCCAGAAATGGCTAAGTCTGCAGAATTTCAGCTTCGCCCTTCAAACTTCCAACGCGCATAACTTTTTTGTTTTAAAAGATTTTTCATCCGTTCTTTGAACGGCGTAAATTTCACGGACCAAATTTTTATATAAAATAAATTTGAAACCATTTGGGGGTCTGGAAGCCGAGTTATAGCTTGCCGAATTTCGGTCAAAAACCAAAGTTACACAAAACTTCAAAACCTCTATTTTCTTAAAAACCCAATTTCAATTTAACTTACCATACCCATAAATCCCCAACACAACACATTTTCCTCAACACCAAAACAACCACCATGTCTTACCATATCTCAAATCAACAATGTTATGCATCAATCTCTCAAATACATCAACAAAATCATAAATCACCTATCCTAAACATATACATTCATGTCATCCATTAGTCATCAATTCATCAATTCACATCCTAATATCATCATCAGTAGCAGTCACCCAGTTCAATACACAATTCATATCCCAAATCATCACAAAGATACTAAACATTAATCATTCCTTTACATTCCAACCTATCCTATGGCCATCTGGCCTAAGTTTTCACAGAACATTATATATTAAATTCGCGAAACCTAAACCATACCTTGGCCGATTTCTATGTATTACCTGAGTCAGCCCACTAATGCACCGAACACAGCCCCAAGAGGTCCAGGATCACCAAGGCAACATCACCCAACCTCCACCATGCCTCCAATGTACACATATACAAACCTAATTCACATATATCACATATTCATACCCAAATCCAATACCTAATATACCCAATACACAAAATTAAAGAATTAACTAGAGTTCTAGGATTTTCATCTTACCAACAGAAAATTGGGACAAGACTCGAAAAGTCCACCAAGTTAATTTGATCCTAAATACCGAAATTTAACAATTTCAACATCTTTGCTCATGAATTTTTGAAACTGAAACTGAGGAAATTGAGGAAGGAAACATGAATTTCATACCTTATAATGTACTAGGCTTTGTAGAAATCGACACCGCGGATGCGTGGCTGCAAACGGTGCAGCGATCGGAGCTCGGAGCGAAAAGTTATGTGGATTTAAGTCAATGCCAAAGGTTTGGAACCTTGGAAATGTTCTTCCTCATCTCTTGCTGGATTCCAGCGTTCTTGCATCCAGAAGAGAGAGAAGTGAGCTGAAGCTCACTTAAGTAAGTGAGTTGGTTGGGCCCACGGGTTTGGTTTGGGTCTGGCTCAATCGGTTCGGTCCATTTGGCTCAATCTTGGGCCAAATTTTTTGAAATTAGTGTCAGAATTCTTATCTTAATAAGCTCTTTTCTATTTTAATATAAAATTTATATTTCTATTTTTCTTTATTAAAATTTAATTTATTGACTAATTATTCACTAATTTTGCGGGGTTTACACTCTAGCACCGCCGTCGCTCCAGATTCAGGTACATCCTCACGCTCCATCTCCATGACATCTATTTTAAAATTAGAAATAGAATTTTTTTTAATATTAATGTGTTATCTATTAGTTTATTATTCTATTAGTGTTAGGAATTTGATTAGTGAGGATTGTGACTGTTGAATGATTCTGAGTTAATTGGGGTGTTATACATTTTTATTTAGGAATCAGGATGTTTGAGAATGTTGGTTTAGGAATCATGCTTGGTGTGTATGTTTATGTGTATTAATTGTTATATTAGAATATCAGAACATATAGTGTTAAATTATAATTTATGATTTTGAGTCATGTTAGTTTTTGGTCATGTTAATTTAGGGTTAAGTTAATTTAGGATTTATTCTTACTTGTTTGATTATTAAGGTTTAAGTTAATTTAGGATTTGTATCTTGGTTATCATATAATAATTTAGGATTTATTCTTACTTGTTTGATTATTATTTGTGTTTTATTTTTACTTGTTTTTGTTAGATTGGAAAATCATGAGTTATGAAAATTTTTTTTATTTAATTTTTAACGTAAATTTCATTGGTTTGAATAATTGGTTTATTTGGTTGGTGAATTAGGATTTCAATCCTTGTATGTTGGTTTGGATGGAACCCCTTGAAGAGTGGAGAAATCTGAATTTTAAGGGAGATTCTGTCGAAATTTTAATAAGATTTTGAGTGAAATTGAAAAATTAAAATTATGTTTTCGAAAATCTTAGAGATATGTTTAGGGTTGATAGATATTTGTGTCAATTGTGACATGAATTGGTTCCTCCTTAAAATTATTATTTTAAGTGTTTTGGATTATGTCCATGTATAATTTTCTTTCTTGAGTTTCTTTGTATGATTGTATCATTGCAATATAATCTTGAATACTGAATTATTCGTACTAATTAACTTTGACTTCCTAACTTATAATTAAAATAATTATTTGTTATTCATACATTTTTTCATGTTTGTTATAATTATTTGTTATTTCTTGAGTTTTTTCTTATGTTATTATTTATTGGTGTTTGTTATTAATATGTTTACTGAGTTGGTGAATTTAATTGTGTGTTAGTAATATATTCTTTTTGCAGACATGATGACAGATAGCAGAGGTAGGCCTAGTGGGTCTCGTGGTCATGGTAAAGGGAGGGTTTCCACCGAATCCCTTGTGACTGTTCAGTCTTCGCCCTCTACCCCGACTATCCTGTCGACCCCTGTGACGTAACAGGCGAGTCCAGCGGACCAGCAGTTCATTATGTTCCCAAACCTGAATTACGTTCCCCCTTCTGCTATGCCTCCTGTAGATCCAGTGATAGAGCCCGCGGTGGGTGATTCCTCCAGTGCCCCTAGCAGGATGCCCCTCCACCATCGCCTGTCATCTGGCTGAGCATTTAGCCCGATGTCATGCAGACGTGAGTACATACAATTTTTTAAGGTTAAGTTTGTTAATCTTAAGTTTATGCATTTTTATATGTTTGTTAATGTTAGGTTTTTTCTCTGATAGGTTTGCACAAAAAAATAATGCTTGCATATAGGATATTTCTGAGGTCATTAAGTCGATGTACGACTGATAGACCACTATTTTATGATATATTTTGGACTGAATTGAGTGAGTTTTGTCAACTATTCTCACACTTATTCATGTAAATTGCATGTTTTTAAGTTTCCTTCCTAATTCTGTGCTATGATTGAAAACATGCTTCCTAGACCTTAAAATCATTAATTTTTAATCCTCTGTTGCTATCATTCGATGCCGTGATATATGCGTTAAGTGGTTACACGATTATAGAGCAGGAATGGCATAGAGAATGAAGAGGAAGCATGCTAAAGTGGAAGGAACACAAGAATTTGAAGATTTGCGAGCTAGAAGTGACGCGCGTGCATGGCTGACGTGTACGCATGACTGATGCGTACGCGTGACCTTGTGCAGAGCCCACTGACGCGTACGCATGGATGACGCGTATGTGTAATGAGCGTCACGTGTTGCAATTAACAGAACTCGCTGGAGGCGATTTCTGGGCTGATTTGGACCCAGTTTCAAGCCCGAAAATGCAGACTAGAGGCTGGGATAGAGCTGAGACTGAACACACTTCACTTTCACTTTAGTTTTTTTTATTAGTTTTGAATTCTAGTGAGAGAAACTCCTACCTCTCTCTAGGATTTTGAGCATTCTTAGTTTTACTTTGAATTGGATCTTGAGAGAGCTGCTACTACCTTCAATTGGAGTCATTTTCCTTATAGTTTTCTTCTCTAATTCCTCTATCACTCTTTTCCATTTGATTATTTTGAATTCATGTTTGGATTTTGTTATGATTGAATTTTGTTAATGCATTGAGTTATTTCCATGTCTATTGTTATTGCTTATTTTGTTCTTGTTAATTATTTTTAGTGGTAATTTTAATTGAATTATTTTTCTATTTATTATCATGCCTTTTATCTTTGCTCACCAAGTATTTGAGGAAATGTCATCCAATATCATGGAGTAGATTTTCTTGCTTGGTTGGGGGTTGATAATTGGAGCCACTTGAATTGTTATACTCAAGTATTAATCTGTAATTGAAAATTGCTAATTAGCTTGAAACTCACCAACTCTAGTTCTTTTCTATGAAGTAACTAGGACTTGTGAGCTAAGGTTAATTGTTTCACTTGACTTTCCTTCACTTGTTAGAGGATAACTAAGTGAGAGTAAAAAGCTTTTACCATCACTCTTGGGAAAGACAATAAGGATAAAATTTTCAATTCTCACCCCTAACCAAGAGTTTTTTATATTGATTATTTTACAACTCTTGCTAATTATTCATTGCTTTAATTTCTAGTTATTTATTTATTTTGTTCTCAAGCTCAGAAAATCTCCAGGAAAATCCTAACCAATAAATTGCAACTTGTGTCAACTCCTAAGGAAGACGACCCGGAATTTTACTCCCGTTTATTTATTTCATTTGTGACACATTTTAAATTCGATAGTGAAAATCTCGTCGGTCAAGACTGTACTTGCAACGCTAATTTGGAAAAATACTTTTGGTAATTCTTGACCGGAATTTATCCACCTATCAACGACCACCCATGGCCGACCTGCACGCAGACCGTGGCTGAGACCAAAGATCGATGGTTTCAAAAGTGGGCGGTAAGAACCCAATAATGTTGAATTAATTAACTATATTTGAGCTATATTTTATTCCGACTACCTTATATTGTTGAATCACTTTGTGCAGTTAAAATTCATATAGGATGCAAAACATAATATCATAATCACCTTCGTAAGGGGCGCGACCACCTAACGTCATGGATTCGTCCAGCTATAAAAAAGGAACTGGAAGCCTATTTTAACAATGATGAGGGGTTCAAGCATCACCGTCTGACGAACGTCAATAACAGAGCTTTTCCCAAGTCTTCGAAGTATATGGGTGGGTCGGCGACCTTCATGAAGACGAAGAGCAGACTGGTAAGAATTTTGTCATTGTGTAACTTTATAGTAGTTACTTGAATTAATAGTTAATTTGTTCATTTATTTTATTGGTTGATATATTAATTTGTAGTCTAAGTTGTTGGACCGTGAGGCGACACTAGCGGAGACCTTTAAATATACCCATACTTTGAAGCCCAACAAGGAGAGATTTGCTGGCGAGCGATCTGCGACCCATTATGTGAGTTTAAATTAATCCTAAGTTTCAAATTTATTTGGTTTAAAGTCAATTAACTGTTATCCTAATCACAACGTGTGTGACATAGGAGGATTATACATAGAGGTTGGAGATCGCGATCCAGAAATCTCAGCCGCCTAGTGAAAACGACGAAGCCGGCTCCGAGACGTTAGCGGTAGATCCTGATAGGATTTGGTGCCAGACCGTCTTTGAACCCCACAAGAATCGCCGCTTCAGGTTGGGGTCGTTCTTCGCCAGTGGCCGCTCCTTCACGTTGGCAGCTTCCTTTGCCTCTACCTCTACCACCAGCCCTGCCAATTGCTAGGAAGTTGTCGACTTGAGGAAGGAGGTGCAAAAGCCAACACATGAGTTGCACCAGCTAGGGGTGTTCAAAACCGACCCGGACCGAACTAAACCGACCAACCGAATCGAAAAAATATGTTTTTACAGTTTTTTTACGGTTCGGTTCGGTTTTCGGTTCTGACCATGAAAACCTCAACCAAACCGAACCGGTGAGGTTAAAAACCCTAAAATAACCACCCCCCCCCCCCCCCCCCCCCCCCCCGAAATTCCCCTTTCAGCTGCGTCACCTAACCCCACCCCTCCCACTCCCAGCGTGACCCAACCCCATTCAGCGTGACCGTTCCCCCTTACCCCAATCGAAGTGAAACCTGGCGCTCTCCTCTCGGCTCTCACAGTCGCGCTCTCCACTCAGGCCCTCACAGTCTGCACCGGTGCACCCAGCCGCGGAGCCACCCACGTGGTTGAGTCTCGAGACCGGCAGCGAACTCTGAAGATCATTCCTTCCACCACCTTGCAGCGAAGCCTTCCTCCTAACACTGCCGAACCACGAAGACCCACGAAGACCCAGCCCCAGCACCACCTTCGCACCCAGCAGTAGCAGTCGCAGAGCACCCAGCCACCCACTGACCCGGCAGGCCAACACAGATATGTAATTTGACTAAGATTGTTGGTACTGTTGTTTGTTTACTCATTGTTGCTGACTTGCTGCTGTTTGTTGATTCATTATTACTATTTATTGATGTATTACTGACTTAGTATTGTTGCTGGTTATTGATTCATTGTTCGGTTTATTGTTGCTGGTTATTACTGACTTGGAATTGCTGAAACTGCTTCTGGGTTGTTCATACTGAATTTGCTGTTCATACTGAAATTACTGGGTTGTTCATACTGGAATTGCTGTTCATACTGAATTACTGAAACTGCTTCTGGGTTGTTCATACTGAATTACTGAATTGCTGTTCTGTTTGCTGTTCACACTAAAATTGTTGTTCTGTTTGTTGTTATCTGATAATATCCAAAAACTTGATTTGAAACTGCTTCTGGTTTATTATTATTATTAGTTATTTTGGAAAATAAAAAATTAATTTTGAACTGGTTTAGTGTGATTTAGTATGATTTATTACTTTTGTTTCCAAATCTATATATATGGGAATTGGTTTGTTAGCAGCAGGACAAAGTAGCACAGTTACAGGAACATATCCAGCATAATTCATAATTGAAGGGTTTTTGAAGCTAAATATAAAGAAATGGTTAAGGTCATTGATTCCTAGAAGTTGTGCTATTGTTCCAACAATGATAGCTGCTATAGTTTTTAATACATCAGAGAGTTCATTGGATACTATGAATGAATGGCTCAATATGGTTCAGTCAATTCAGATTCCTTTTGTACTCATTCTACTTCTTACATTGGTGTCTAAAGAAGAGGTCATGGGAACTTTTAGAATAGGCCCTATTGTAGAGGTAAGCTTTGTTTGCATTCTAACATTTGTAGAATTGATTTTCATGTATACTGATTATGTTTGGTAATTTGTCTAAAAGTGATTTCTTCCTTCGAAAAAATAAATGATTCTAAATATATCATGTTATGATTTTGTGAAGTAGTATAGTAGTATTTTTTTGAATTGATTGAAAAAATCGAACAAACCGAACCAAACCAAACCGATTTTAATTGATTTGGTTTGGTTCGGATGGCTTCGATAAAAAAACCAAACCAAACCGAACCGCAGTTTAATGAGACGATTGAATTGGATGACTTTTCACTCAAAAACCGAACCAAACCGCACCGCGAACACCCCTAGCACCAGCAAGCAGAGCAATCTGAGCAGAGGTACAACGATCTTTTTAGGACGCGTGAGAGGAGCCGTTGCCATCAGCTCGAACCTGATGAAAAAGTTGGAGCAGCTCGATCGGTTGCGAGAGCAGATGGAGGCATACAATCAGTAGATGTACGCTAGAGGTAGCGGCAATGTTACTGGTGGACACCAATATTAACACCTATTCCGCCGCCTCAACGGGGAGACGACGATTACCGAAATTTGTAGGAATTAAAATTTTATTTTTTTTATTTGTTTATTTTATTGTATTCTACTTCTATAATATTTTATTATATTTAGACCATTTATTTTTATAAAATAATTTGTTTATTTCTGTTAATTTTATATTTTTGTTAATCATTAGAGGTCATACCTGAACTTATTTTCTTATGTGATTGTAAGGGTATGCATTGTCTTTTAAATTTAATTTATCTAGAAAATTGAGTTGTTCTTTTTCATGAGTTTATCTTTTTATGATATGCATGATCATGAGTTTCAGTTCCCTTTCCCTTACACGGTTATATCTATATGTATAGTTAATAATATTCTAACATCTTATTTTAAGAGGAGAATAATAGTTATAATAAATCATAAATGTGAGTTATTAGATTTTATATTAATTGTGAGGAGGAATTATTATTATTTTTGTAATATATTTTTTTGAAATCTCCTTAAAATATGAGATAATCATCGAAACTGAATTCTTAAGATTTTAGATACTACTCTTGAATCTAATTGTTGATATTGGACCTAAAAAAAGTAGTTTAGAAAAAATTGATTATAATAAATTCATAATAAACAAGTGAGCAAGTGTCATAACATATATAAGTAAATAAATACTACTTATTTTATTAAGTGTGATATTAATAAGTAAACTATATAATTTTTTTAGAATAAATAATCATTTTTAAATATAAAAAATTCGAACATTAAAATAATTAACCATAAAAAATTGAAACTAAAATTATACACAAAATAAATTTTATTCGACAAAAATGATAAATTGTTAAATTATTGTTAATAATTTTATAAATACCTTTCTCTTTTTCTTTTTTTTTTTTTTTTTTATTTTCCTTCTATAATCACTACTACTTTTGCTGTAGAATCTACCCCCAAATTTATTCCTCCACTCCTATCTCTCCGAGACAGCTGCATCTTACCGCAACTATGATGATAGTATTTATCCAATAGTCCATTTTCAGATCTTGAATTTGACATCGATGTTTGGGCTACAAAATTATTTCTTTTTCCATTCTCATCCTAAATCAAAACAAAAAGATAGAAGCATGTTTAAAATATTTTTAAATTCAACAATCCGTAATTTAAAGTTTATCGGCGCGACTGCAATAACGGTGTTGATGACAATAGAGGAGTCCATTCTCTCTCTCTTTCTGCTTCGCAACCTACCTCTCTCTCTCTCTCTTTATTTTTAATTTATTTTTAATTTTTGCAGGCTGTCATGTTCTTCTTTCTGTGGTCGAAGGCGGGGACAGTGTCGTCGCCAACGTCGACGTTACCGGAGAAGATCGAGACAGAGGTAGAATCATAGGAGAATGAGATGTGTTTGTTAGGGTTTGTGGTGGTTATGCTAATCACAAATTTTGAGTTGAGTGTGGAAGAAACAATAAGGTTGAGGTACGAGAGTGTGCAGGACGTGACGGTGAAGTTAGGGCGGTGGATTGGTTCCTAAAGCTCCAATTAGATCTAAAATTATTGTAATTTGAATTTGTGGTAGTTGTGGCAAGACACAATTATCTGGGAGAAGTGGGAGAGAAGAGTAGATTTGGTGGGATAGTAGCTTTTGCAGCAAAAATTGTAGTGGTTATGGAAGGATGATGAGAGAGGAAGAGGAAAGGAGAGAGATATTTACAGAATTATTAAAAAAAAATAATTAGTAATTTTTGTCTAATAAAATTTATTTTGTATGATATAATTTTAGTTTTAATTTTTTATAATTAGTTTTATCATCGTTCGAATCTTTTATGATAAGAAATAATTATTTATTCTTAAATGATAAATTAAAGGGCAAAAAACCCAAATAAACCAAGGAGCATTTGAAATTACCTAAATCCGCCAAATCAAAAATCTTCACCTGTATCCACCAGGACCAATTATTATGTAATTCGAATCAATAAGATTCGAATTATGATATCAAGTAATTCGAATTGATTTAATTCGAATTGTGTACATGCAATGACTTAAGGTAATTCGAATCAATATGATTCGAATTACTATGAACGTAAGAATATATAGGTAATTCGAAACAACTTGTTTCGATATATATATGTAGAATTCGAATCTTATTAATTCGAATTACTAGGTTATTTTGTGTTTCAACATAATTCGAAACAACTTGTTTCGAATTATAACTTAAGAATTCGAGTTTAGTTAGTTCGAATTACTAGGTTAGGTTGTGATAAATCGAAACAACTTGTTTCGAATTATATATATATAGCACGAACCAGGGCTATATATATATGCTGTGAACTCATGATGCTGTGAACAAAGTGGGGAAATGGCTAGTGAGGAGAGTTTCCTAGTGTTGGTACATTATAGGGGGTCGATTAAGAGAAAAACTCGATCCGGCGTGAAGTTCACTGATAAGGATCCACTATGTATTATCGTGACGCCAACAACCACCTACGATGCTCTTGTTAGCTGTGTGCTGGATAAGCTTGGTCTCGAAGGAGTTAAAAGGGTCAAGAAGTTTTTCTACCGCATTCCAACAGCGGTGCTCCATGACACCGTGAAGTTTGATTGTTCCACAATCGGCAGTAACGAGGACTTGCAGGTTATGTTTCTTTGTCGTAGGCAGTATCCCGAGGTAAGGACACCGGAGTTGTTGGTTAAGTTGGTTGATGTGGTATCTAGCTCGGGTGGTTCAAACCGGAATGCGAATACTATAGCCGCAGTTGCCGGGTCGAGCTCAAGACCTGCTGTTGCTTCGTCCTCTGCTCCTGTGTATGAGCCACCGATGCAGCCTGTTGCGTCCCCTTCGTTTGCCGTAGATCTGGGCGGGAATGTTGGAGATGAGGTTCGGCATGGGGAACATATTCCCACCGAGGAGCATTGTCCCACACCGGCTGGTGTTGGTGATGGTTTGTTTGAGGATCCAGATGACGATGACGTGGAGTCGGATTTGATCGCTGATGAAAGCGGCGATGATGTTGGAACTACTGTTCCGAGAAGGGCTACAGGTGGATCTAGTTCTGGCACACAGCAGTATCCACCCCATTTTTCCTCGTTGGACCTGGATGCTATGCGGCAGGATGAAAATGCTCTGCTGCCCTCAGGATTTGGCGGTAGAGATACCGAGGGGTCTGCCGGTGTGAACGAGTTTCAGGTTGGCCAACAATTTCAGGATAAAGATGAGGCGCTGTTCAATGTGAAGACGTACAGTATCCGCCGAGGGGTCCAGTACAAGGTCGTTGAGTCTGACTATCGGAGGTATGTGGGAAAGTGTTCTGAGTTTGGGAATGGGTGCACATGGCTCATTCGGATGAGTCTCCGACAGCGGAAGGGTATCTGGGAAGTGAAGAGGTACAACGGTCCGCATACATGTCTCGCCAGCTCCATCTCCAGCGACCATAGGAGTCTGGACTACCATGTGATATCCACCTTCATTATGCCGATGGTTAGGGCTGATGCAGCTGTGAACATCAAGGTCCTTCAAAATGCCACGGCCGCACAATTTGGGTTCAGGCCAACGTACAGGAGGGTATGGATGGCGAAGCAGAAGGCCGTTGCCGTCATATATGGGGACTGGGACGAGTCGTACAACGAGCTGCCAAGGTGGGTTTTAGGAGTTCAGCTGACGATGCCTGGCACTGTAGCCGTCCTCAGGACTTGCCCTGTTCGAGTTGGGGGACAGGTTGACGAGTCTCAAGTTTATTTTCATAGGCTGTTCTGGACTTTCCCCCCTTGTATCCAGGCATTCCGTCATTGCAAGCCTCTGGTGAGTATTGATGGGACCCATCTATATGGGAAATATGGGGGAACACTGCTAGTCGCCATTGCACAGGACGGAAACTCGAACATCCTCCCCGTGGCATTTGCACTAGTCGAGCTCTCCGCTCAATACGACGTCTGTCGGGAACGTCCTCGACCCGGTCCATATCTGGAAGTCGACCAGCACCCCTCTGCGTAGCCTCATCTGGAATAGGAATACCTCTCGGATCCCCCAATAACATCTCCGGCGACAGAAACCTCTTTCCGTGCTGATACCACCATGTCAAGAAATCGTGTGACGGACCGGGATCGGGGACGATGTCAAACTGTAGAATGTGCTCCGCACGCTCCTGCCAGTGATCGTGCCAGTCAGCGTACTGTGCCGGGAACCAACGGTCACCTCCTCTCCCATCCTTCGACATCAAGAAGTCGATGTTCAAGGCGGGAGACGGTATGGGCTGAACGCCACCAAACTGAGGTAAAACTCTATCAACCTGATGCCACTCCACAACCGCAAAGTAAATCAGGGACGTCCTGCAGCGCCATAACATCGTATGCCGAGGCTCCAAGACCTCCGGATGTACAACCTGGATGACGTCTAGTGCGCTATAAGGCATCCATATGAACTGGAAAAATAAAATTTAAAAGGGTTGGACAATATAAACTGAAACAATGACTTGAAATACACATGCTCTGCGTACTTACCTGCCGAGGCTGTAACAAGTCGATCTTCAGGCGAGCCATCTGTACCCGAGGTCCCTTGTTGCTAATCCCAGGATTGTAACCAGACCATCTACGTAGGAGAAACATTAAAATTGGTTTCATAATCGAAAATAAATACGAGAAGCATATATAATACAAAACAATAACGGTACCTCGAGGCAAGGGGCCAGCTAATCTCATCATACCCAGATGGTCTAAGAGTGGGAAACCTCCAGAATATCCAAGACTGTAGTAACTGTAAAGGGCCAGCTAACTTCACCACATGTCTGTTGGCGACTCGGCACATGCACCTGTACAACCATGCAAGTGCCGCCGACCCCCAACTGTAGCGACCCATCTCCTCAAGCCGAGCAACATAAGGTAGCCATCTGATGTGTATACGGTTGCCGGACTTGTCGGCAAACAGCTGCGTGCCCAATAACATCATGATATAGGCCCGGACAAAGCGCCTAACTGTCTCCTCATCAGCCCCGTCTGGACACTCTGCAAATGTCTCCTGAAACCAGGTGCAGTTGACTGCGAATTTCTGCACCTGGTTCTCGGGAGGTAAAACACCGAGCAACTCATGGAACCACTGCCAAGCAGGTCTCCCACCCTCAATGTAAAGGTGGAAGTCTGTCAGGCAACCACTAACGTAATCTCCGTCCACTGGCAACCCCAGCTGGTATGCGACGTCCTGAAGAGTGATGGTGCACTCTCCGAACGGCATGTGGAAGGTGTGCGTCTCAGGCCGCCACCTCTCGACGAATGCGCTGACTAGGGGCTCGTCTAGTCGGAACCATCTGTCATTCAGTCTCGCAAGATGGTACAATCTGGCCATCTGCAGGTACGGAACGTACCTCTCATCAAGACGCATCCCCTGCTGCCGCCTAACGCTGGATATGCAACGACGAGGCTGGCCAGTACATACACCGCATAATTAGAAGAGATGCACAACCCACTAACATATACAATATCTTTCATAAGGAAGCAGAAAATAAATCGTCATGTGTAAAAGATAAATGAAACAAACGACCAACATTTTATACAGAAACCGCTCACTCAAACCTAGTGCAAATACCATTAACAAAAACAGATGCATGATCACATTTATCATAAACCGCTACCGTTAACCACTAAACCGCTAAACCGCTTAGTTAAACCGCTAAGACTAAAATAAACCGCTATAAAAAATCATTAAGAAAACCCTCTACCATACACCACCAACTCACACCACCCCCTAAACCGCTAACCATCACAAAAACCACTATCCAAAACAATTAGCACAAACCGCTTAAAAAAACCAATTTCAAATACCACTAACAAAAACCACTGGCCTAAACCGCTTGCCTAAACCGCTAAGACTAAAATAAACCGCTATAAAAAACCATTAAAAAAACCCACTACCATACACCACCAACTCAAACCACCCCCTAAACCGCTAACCATCACTAAAACCACTATGCAAAACAATTAGCACAAACCGCTTAAAAAAACCAATTTCAAATACCACTAACAAAAACCAACGGCCTAAACCGCTTGCTTAAACCGCTAACACTAATATAAACCGCTTTAAAAAACCATTAACAATAAACCACTAGCATGCACCACTCTCCTAAACCACTATCCTAAACCACTAACAGTAACATAAACCATCATCAAAAACCATTAACAAATACCGTTATCATAAAACGCTTTCATAAACCACTAACCTCGTCGTTGATGACACCGGCGATATGCGCAACTCCATCCAAACGATAAAGCCTTCCCGGATCGTCCCCCATCCACAAAAAAAGGCGATCTCCTCTTACTCGTACGAAAGGTTGGTCGTTTTCTCTGGGATTTGGTGGGGTTACAGAACGACAAACTGATTCGAATGAACTTGCTTCGAACTCCTTTTATAGCCGAAACAGTTGTAATTCGAATCAACTTGATTCGAATTACTATGGAAATAGTTTCTAGCCCTAATTCGAATCAACTAGATTCGAACCTCTCTAACATAAACTTCTCCTAGTAATTCGAATTAATTGAATTCGAAATAGCTTATGTCAATTCGAAACGTATTGATTCGAATTACATGATTTCTTGGATGAGTATAATTCGAATCATATTGATTCGAATTACGTTCATATGTTGCATGGAGATAATTCGAATGATATCAATTCGAATTACTTGAGAGTATAATTCGAATCTTATTGATTCGAATTATATAATAATTCGTCCTGGTTGATTCAGGTATGAATTTCTGGTTTGGCTGATATTGGTAATTTTGAGCTCTCCTTGGTATATATTGGTTTTTTGCCCTAAATTAAATGCAATAACAAATACCAAGAAATTTATTCAATATATGTTTTATTTATAACATAAGACTACATATATTTGTTGGATAATTTTTTGCCTCAAAAGGCATATGGACATATATAGCTTTAGTGAGCTAATTGTGCAATTACAAGAAAGATTTGGCTATGGTACCACGACCTCCCTGAGGGTAGAATCCACCAGGAGTATGTTCATTACTTGTTCCATACACGATCCTCAGTATTTCTTGTGGAGATCTAGCATATGAATATGAAAAAATATTACCAGCAAGAATATTTCCTGTGACATTACCCTCAGCACCAAGTTCTTTAGGTACCACAAGACCTTCATCTTTAATACCTCCCTTCCCTAAGGTGTTCCTGAGCTGTGAGATACGATTTGTGAACTCTGCCACATTCAATTTATATGGCTTTACTATCTCATCTTTGCGTTCGTATAGTAATGCTCGAATAACTGCATCTTGGCCAGATTCCACACCCAGAAGTCCTGCAATGAGCTATACATACAACATAACTCAATGTTAACCATGGTCTCAGAAACCGGACCGAATTGGCCAATTAATTGAGAACTAATTATTAGACCGATTCAATTCAAATTAAAAATTATTTGACAATGACCAACAAAAAATAAAAAAATTGATTGAAAAGTTAGATATAATTTTTTAACAGTTAATTTAAAATAATAAATCACAAAAACTTAATTTTTAAAAGAAATTATAAATTTTATACATAAATATATTATTTTATTATATCTGATATAATTTCAGTTAAATTTCAATTGGATCATTAAATTATTAAATTTCTAACTCTACTAATTCAGTTTTAAAACCTTGGTTAATACTAATTTTGGGTATTAGTTTTTTTTTTTTTTTTCAAAATGTGATGTCCATCTAAATGCTACCATTCTTTTTACCCAATTCATTTGTATAACTAAGTTTAGTAATATAATAATAAAATTTAATTAGAGATTTTATATTACCCCTTTTGCAAGTGGACTTTTGAGGAGTGGGTTGGCACCAACATAGCCATTGAGGCCAACATAAGGAATGGCATAAGATGCAATCAAATAGTTTATATCATTTGCATAGGGATCAAATGAAGGATAGAGCTTTTTCCCAAAAGCACTATCTATTATTTGGCCAAATGTTTCTGAGCTTATATTCAGTAATGGTCTTGGAAATCCTTTCACGGTGTTTTTTATTGCCCTGCAAATCAAAGTTATTAGTTCCACAGTAGTTTATTTACTCAAATATTTCATAAAGAGAAAACTCAAATACAAAAAATTTTATGTATAGTTGATAGTTAAGAGCTGTTAGATGATAATTTAGTTAAACTGTCAATTCATCTAGTGACTCTTATCTATCAACTTAACATAAAATTAATTGCATTTGAGTTTTTTATCATTTCATAAACGTATGCTAGATAGATAGATAAGAATAATAACCTCAAATGTCCAACTTCTTGGAGAGCAAACTGTAAAGTAACATCCTTAATAAGAGGACTAAGATATGCAATTTTACCACCAACAGGAGAAGGTCCTCCTTGTGTTAATTTAGGGGCAAACTTATCCAAACCATAACCCAAAGCTCCATACAAGAAGAATTCAGCTTCTAAGTACTCTAAATTCAGAGCAAATTCAATCAAATCAGCATCAGATGTTGGAATAGTACGAAATGATTTTACAAGAACTACATTGTGAGAATGAGAAAAGAGCACTAGTAAAAACACAACAAAGGAATTCATGAAATTGAAAATAGGATGGATCATTTTTCTTTTCTTTTTATTGGGATTTCCTTTTTTTTTTCCTCTAGATAATGATGATGTGACATATGGGTTGGTTCACATGTGTACCTATATATAATATTGAAACGGAAATTAGAAAATTACAAATAACTCCTCTAGAAGAAGAAATCGTACTCCTTGCATTTTGAAAACGTGCTCCTTTCATTAATAAATGACAGTTTTATCTTTTGTATTTATTAGAAAATTAATGTATTTAGATCTTGTATCTAAATAAATTAGTTACGTTTTTAAATGAAATAAAGTGTCATTTATTATAAAATAAATGGAATATTTTTTTAAAAAATCTGTATTGAATATTATTCTTATATTTTTTATTTTGATACCAAAAAGATCGTTTTACTTTAGAAAAAAAATTAACAAAAAATATTTGGTATTTTATACTATTTAACAACTTTATCATTGTAATTATTAACATTATTACTGTTATTATCATCTTGGATACAGTAAAAGCGGATAGAATTTGAGTCCAAGACATGGTGATGGTGATGTGTCCATGTATAATTTTTTTGTGACATTAAAAGAAACTAATATTTTTTTGAAAACATCAAAAGAAACTAATATTGGTAATGAGATATGTAAATATTCAACAAAATTTGTCGATCAAAAAGGAAAAAATCAATAATGATATTTAATTTATCATTCTATTAAGTTTTATATCTTTATTTGCTTGATTTGGAGAATATGCTTCAAAGTTGTATATTTTTTTCCTTGAAGAGGAAAAAATCAATAATAAGATTTAATTTATTATTCTATTAAATTTTATATCATTATTGCTTGATTTGGAGAATATGCTTTAAAGTCGGATAAATTATATTTTTTATTCTTAAAATTTTTTTAAAAAAATTTTAAAAATATATTTAATATTTAATTTATTTTAATTTTATTTTTAAATATATTGCAATTATACTTTGAAGGTTAACACCCTTAATTATGGCACGTTATATATTATCCAACCTAAGAATATAATTAGCATATGTATTTGTGACACATTTTTATTTTTAATATTGAATTAATAATGGTATTTTTTTGAATTGTATACTGCTATGGTATTTTTTTAAGATGTGGGATAATTTAATTTAGGGTGTAAAAATTGGACCGTTCGATTTTTAAGAGGTACATAAATCGGATGACAAAAATCGGACCCTCCGATTTATGTTCGACTTATGTACCACAAATCTTTTTAAATTTTTAAACACAAATCGGAGTGTTTACTTCCGATAGTTTTAAAAAAATAAAAAATTATAAGATCATTCATCCCATTTCTATATCTAAATATTTTAGCCTTGGTGTGATGTATGAAAAATATTAACTTTTTTATTTATATTTAAAATATTTTTAATAAAAAATATTTTTTAATATATTTAACTTTAAATTAATCTCAATTTATTATTTTTATTGGTGCAAATATTATGCAAAAATACATAACATAGAAATTCACAAAATAATTAGATTAATTAAAGAAAAAGACATAATATGTAATAAGTTAACATCTTAATTTCTGCAAGAAAGTGTACATACATATTTTTTTGTAAATAATTAAAACTTTAGTTTATGTCTCTAACATTGATCATTACATATTCACAGGCTATATCTATGTTCCTGTATCAAAGTATCCTAACTTTATGTTTTCAAATTTTATGTCTAGATGTTGCTTTGAGATTCTTAATAAGATCACACTTATAAAAAAATTAATATAAAATAAAAAAAATAAAAAAATATAAATAAAAAACTTAGAAAAAATTGTATTTAACAATATATCAAACTCAATATTAGAATATAACCTAGTAACTATAATAATTGTTAAAAAAATATAAAGCTTAAATATAAAAATTTATAATCATGTAATATAAAATATAATATATATATATATATATATATATATATAATTGTTACTTTAAATTAGGAATAGAAATATTTAATTAATGCTAAATTAATTTAAATGTCTAATTTTAGAACAAATCATTCTAATTATATGTGATTGATTTATAATATTAAAAATCTACTATAGAGCTTTTAATTAACAATTTTATTTATTTATATATACGCATATATTAATTGTTTAATTAATAGCTTTCATATTCTTAGGATATATTATTTTGTTTAAATAATTTTAAATATTTTTTATTTATACATATATACATACATACATATTAATTGTACTTAAATATATCACTATAAGAAAAGCGCCAAGTGCCGTTGGATTTAGTGTTGCTGAGTAGCGGCGTTTTTATTGGCAAATTTATTAGCAGTTTAGGCGTGAAATCCATAGTGTCAAAATAGGACATAAAACCCAAAGGAGCTAAGGACAGCTCATTTTTACCCAAATCAGCCAATTCAAACTTTGATACCTCAATCCACCAGAACTCATATTTATGTAATTCGAATCAATTAGATTCGAATCATTTTTTCACGTAATTCGAATTTATTCCATTCGAATTACTTGCAAGAACTTTATCAACGTAATTCGAAACAATAAGACTCGAATTATGCACGCAATATTTCTAAGTAATTCGAAATGATAAGCTTCGAATTAGGATAGCGTAGTTCGAATTATATAAATTCGAATTAGTGGGAGAGTTGCACTCGAGGGATTTTCGAATCAAATTGATTCGAATTAGGTGTAGTTGGTGGTTTTGAGTAATTCGAATGGAGTTGATTCGAATTACAATGGTTTCGACTATATAAGGAGTTTGAACCAAGTTCATTCGAATCACTCTCTCATTTCCATACCCCACCAAATCCCAGAGAAAACGACCAACATTTGGGCCGAGTAAGACCGGAGCGGCATATTCAGGCGATGGGGGACGATCCTGGCAGGCTTTATCGTTTGGATGGAGTTGCTCATATCGCCGGGGTGATCAACGACGAGGTTAGTGGTTTATGATGTTGCGCTGTTGATAGTGTTTTCTGTTAGTGGTTCAAGGTAGTGGTTGATGAAAGCGGTTTATGATATTGCCATTTCTCCGTGTCTTATGATAGTGGTTTAGTGATAGTGGTATTTCTTATCGGTTTTTGATAATGGTTTATGTTATTGTTAGTGGTTTAGGATAGTGGTTTAGGAAAGTGGTTTGAGATAGCGGTTTAGGAGAGGGGTTTAGGATAGTGGTTTAGGCAAGTGGTTTTTGTTAATGGTTTTTTATAGCGGTTTATGTTAGTGTTAGCGGTTTACTGGATAGTGGTTTAGGCAAGTGGTTTTTTTAATGGTTTTTTATAGCAGTTTATGTTAGTGTTAGCGGTTTACTGGATAGTGGTGTGGGCAAGTGGTTTTTTTTAATGGTTTTTTATAGCGGTTTACGTCAGTGTTAGCGGTTTACGATAGTGGTGTAGGGAGGTGGTTTTTTTTAAATGGTTTTTGTGTTAGTGAGTTTTGTTATTGGTTTCTGTTAGGGGTATGTGGTAGCTGCTTTTGTTAACGGTTTTACTTGTTAGTGATTGTTGTATTTGTTAATGGTTTTTTCACGTGGTTTGTGTTAGCTGTTTCTGAAGACAATGTTGATAATTCATTTACTATGCGTTAAGTTTTACGATTTTTGTTTCGGTTCTTTATGAAGTAAACTGTATATGTTATTGGTTTTTGGATATGTTCTAATTATGCGTTTTATCTATTGCCCAGCCTCGGCGTTGCATATCCAGCGTTAGGCAGCAGCAGGGGATGCGTCTTGATGAGAGGTACGTTCCGTACTTGCAGATGGCAGGCTTGTACCATCTTACGAGACTGAACGACAGATGGTTTCGACTAGACGAGCCCCTAGTCAGTGCATTCGTCGAGAGGTGGCGGCCTGAGACGCACACCTTCCACATGCCGTTCGGAGAGTGCACCATCACGCTTCAGGACGTCGCATACCAGCTGGGGTTGCCAGTTGACGGACATTACGTCAGTGGTTGCCTGACAGACTTCCACCTTTGCATTGAGGGTGGGAGGCCTGCCTGGCAGTGGTTCCATGAGTTACTTGGTGTTTTACCTCCCGAGAACCAAGTTCAGAAATTCGCAGTGAACTGCACCTGGTTCCAGGAGACATTTGGAGAGTGTCCCGTGGGGGCGGACAAGGAGACAGTTAGGCGCTTTGCCCGTGCCTACATGATGATGTTACTGGGCACGCAGCTGTTTGCCGATAAGTCCGGCAATCGTATACACATCAGATGGCTACCATATGTCGCTCGGCTTGAGGAGATGGGTGGCTACAGTTGGGGGTCGGCGGCACTAGCGTGGTTGTACCGGTGCATGTGCCGGGTCGCCAATAGACATGTCGTGAAGTTAGCTGGGCCTCTACAGTTACTGCAGTCTTGGATCTTCTAGAGGTTTCCTACTTTTAGGCCTACTGGGTATGATGCGTTTAGCTGGCCCCTTGCCTCGAGGTACCGATATTGTTTTGTATTATGTATGCCTGTTGTATATATTTTCGATTATGCAAGCAGTTTCATGCATTGTACAGTGACTCATGATCGCAATAAAATGTTTAACTTCTTACGCAGATGGTCTGGTTACAATCCTGGGATTAGCAACAAGGGACCCCGCGTACAGATGGCTCGCCTGAAGATCGACTTGTTACAGCCTCGGGATGTAAGTACGCTGAGCCGATATGTATTATCCACCTGTTCTTTTAGTTTATCTTTTGTGTCAGAAGTATAAAATTGCGTTTATTTGGTTTTTTTACAGTTCATATGGATGCCCTATAGCGCACTGGACGTCATCCAGGTTGTCCATCCGGAGGTCTTGGAGCCTCGGCATACGATGTTATGGCGGTGTGTGACGTCCCTGATTTACTTTGCGGTGGTCGAGTGGCATCAGGTTGATAGAGTGTTACCGCAGTTTGGTGGCGTTCAGCCCCCACCGCGACCCGCCCTGAACATCGACTTCTTGATGTCGAAGGACGGGAGAGGAGGTGACCGTTGGTTCCCGTCGCACTTACCTGACTGGCATCTTCACTGGCAGGAGTGTGCGGATCACATTTTACAGTTCAACATCGTGCCCGATCCCGGCCCCTCCCATGAGTTCTTGTCATGGTGGCATCAGCACGGAAAGAGGTTCCTTTCACCGGAGATGCTCTTGGGGGATCCGAGAGGTATTCCTATTCCGGAGGAGGCTACGCAGTGGGGTGCAGGCCGAGTTCCAGAGATGGATCGAGTCGATGATGTTCCTGACAGACGTCGTATTGAGAGGAGAGCCCGAGTCGGGACACGTTGTAGCCAGCGTGAGGTAGATTGGTTGGAGCAAGCTATGGATGACGGTGACGACGCAGTTAGGGGTGGCGGGAGACGACGTGGTCGTGGAGGTAGGAGGAGAGGGGCTGCGCCCAGAGAGGCTGCCCATAAGCCTGGGGGGGATGCAGCTGGGGGGGTGATGCGGCGGGGGTTGATAGGCCCCATCAGGGGGGTCATCACGGTGAGTGGTATGGTTCTGGTATGGGGGATCCCACGAGCCACGCTGACGCTGGGGGTGTTGGTGGTTCTCTTGGAGATTATTTTGTCGGTGTTCCCGGTGACGATCAGACCCTTCAAGAGAGTACTCCATGGGTGATTCCGGGCTCCATGTTTCCAGACTTCCTTGCCAGTGATGGCGTTGTTGCCGAGTTCGGTGGACCACATTTCCTTGAGGATATCAGGACCATCATGCAGGAGGATGAGGCTGCACCAGGACGGGTTCACACGTCAGGGCCACAGGCACCGCTAGGTGTAGATCTGAACGAGCCACCCACGGTGCCTCCTGTGCATACCTTTGCCCTTGGTGGGACACCTGCATTGGCCCAGACTATGGGGTCACATTCAGTTGCTGGCCCGTCATCATCCAGACCCGTCCATGTCCGGCCGAGGACCCCTACACAGGCAGCTCCCGATGACGACAGCGACTCGATTGAGGACGAGGAGCCACTTGTACGACGACCACAGAGGACACGTGTTCCACGCCGTTGCTTCACAGGGTCCCACCTCTTTAGATGACTTAGGGATATTGGTGTATGTCGTGTTGTTATGTTTATCTTATGTACCTTCTTTGTTGGTTATCGTTCATATGTATGGTTTCATTAATGTATTTGTTCATCAAGCAGTCTCCTTATAATTATGTTATGTATTATCAGACATCCCATTAGCTTAAGAACTTTGTTTTAGAAACTTAAATCCATAACTAGAATGACATTCAACTTTCATAACTTATAAGTTACAACTTAGTTCCATGTAGAACACTGGATGATAACTGAAATTAAATACATGTGGTGATTCTGAAATAAATAAAACAAGACGCAACAACGCTCCTACTCATTCCCAACTGTTCCGGTGTGTCGTCCGGCTTGAGGACAACTCCGACGACTGTGTCCTGGCTGCCTGCAGAGGCCGCATCTCTTTGGCCGGTTCGGATCTGCATCATCCATGTTGGTGCGAATGCGTATGGACCTTGGACGACCCTCCTTCGCACGCCTCATGTTCGGATCCGGTATAACGGTAGGCCCGGCATAGGGTGGCCAGAAACCCTCCGGAATGGGAGCTGTAAATCCCATCTGGTAAACACCGAAAACAGAACTAAGGCGATAGACCTGGTGGACGTAAGGCTGCCAAGTAAGACGTGAATAAGCACAGCATGCTAATGCGTGAGGACACGAGAAATGAAGTGCTTGGAAGTATCCACAATCACATGTCTGAGACCCCAGTGAGACCCTGTAGGTACCAAGTGAGAATGAACATGTTGGCGTCGTCTCTGCCACGGTGTACTCCGAGTTATCCCTATCATAAACAGTCACGGTGAAGCACCTGGCTGTCTTCAGGTTGGCCTCGATACACTTTACTAGGTATTGACTGAATTGTTGTCCGGTACCCATCTGAGCCTCGGCCTCCCTCCCCTTACGGACAAATAGCTCAGCCAGCCTTCCGTATGTGGCTTTCACAAGCGAGCACACGGGGAGGTTCCTTACCCCCTTAAGGATTGAATTGACACACTCTGATATATTTGTCGTCATGTGCCCGAATGTCCGACCCTCATCACAGTACTGTGTCCACAACGAGTACTCAATTCGGTTCGCCCAGTCACACATTGCCGGATTCTCAGAGCGCAGGATGTCAAACCAGTAGTCAAACTCCACCTCGGTCTTCGCATATGCGGCGTTCACAAGAAGCCTCTGGGCATCTTTGCCCTTGAAGGTGAGGGCGAAATTCGCTGCAACGTGTCGAATGCAGAATGCCCGGTATGCAGACGGAGGTAGCCATCCCCCATCAGGTGCCTCAAGTGCTGCCTTGATGCCGTTATGCCTATCTGAAATAACTAACAGACCTGGATGAGGTGTCACGTGCTGACGGAGGTGGGAGAGAAAGAAGGACCATGACTCAGCATTCTCACCCTCAACTAGTGTGAATGCCACAGGGAGTATGTTGGAATTCCCGTCCTGTGCAATCGCCACAAGCAACGTTCCCCCATGCTTGCCATATAGATGGGTGCCGTCAATACTCACCAACGGCTTGCAATGACAAAATGCTTCGATACAAGGGGAAAAAGTCCAGAACATCCTATGAAAATAAGCCTGAGACTCGTCCACCTGTCCACCAACTCGAACAGGACAGGTCCTGAGGACTGCTACAGTGCCAGGCATAGTCAACTGAACTCCTAAGATCCACCAAGGGAGCTCATTGTACGACTCATCCCAGTCCCCGTAGATGATTGCGACCGCCTTCTGCTTCGCCATCCACACCCTCCGGTATGTAGGCCTGAAGCCAAAGTGTGCTGCCGTTGCATTTAGAAGCACCTTGATGTTGACGGATGCGTCAGCCCTAACCATTGGCATGATGAATGTCGCTATCACGTGGTAGTCCAAGCTCTTATGGTCACTGGAGATGGAGGTGGCGAGGCAGGTATGCGGCCCGTTGTACCGCTTGACTTCCCAGATGCCCTTGCGTTGTCAGAGGCTCAGCCTAATCAACCATGTGCACCCATTCCCAAACTCAGAACACTTTCCCACGTACCGGCGATAGTCAGACTCAACTACCTTGTACTGTACCCCTCGGCGGATGCTGTACGTCTTGACACTCAACAGCGCCTCATCTTTATCCTGGAATTGTTGGCCAACCTGGAACTCTGTCATACTGGCAGACCCTTCGGTATCTCTAGCGCCAAATCCAGCTAGCTGCCCGAGGTGTTCGTCCTGCCTCATGGCATCCAGATCCAAAGATGAAAAATGGGGTGGGTACTGATTTGTGCCAGAACTAGAACCACCAGTAGGCATTATCGGATCACTCGCTCCAACATCATCGCCGCTTTCATCAGTGATAATATCCGGCTCGACTTCATCATCATCCGGATCATCACACAATCCCTCGCCAACACCAGCCGGTGGAGGACACTGTACTTCAGTCGGATGATGTTCTTCATATCCAACCTCGTCTCCAACATTGCCGGCGAGATCAACAGCAAACGATGGGGAGGCGGCAGGCTGGACCGCTGCCTCATACACTGGAATGGAGGAAGAAGCAACCGCAGGTCTCGAGCTCGAACTGACCGCCGTGGCTATAGTGTTGGCATTCCGGTTCGACCCACCAGAGCTAGATACCACGTCGAAGAACTTAGCCAACAGCTCCGGTGTCCTCACCTCCGGAAACTGCCTAAGAGAAAGAAACATGACCTGCAAGTCCTCATCACTCCCGATAGTGAAACAATCATACTTCACCGTATCGTGGAGCACCGTGATTGGAATGCGATAGAAAAACTTCTTAACTCTCTTCACTCCTTCCAGACCAAGTTTGCCAAGCACGGAGCTCACGAGACCATCGTAACTGGTCATGGGGCTCACGATAATACATAGAGGATCCTTATCCGTGAACTTCACCCCAGACTGAGTTTTTCTCTTAATCGATCCTCTGTGGTGTACTAGCACTAGAAAACTATCCTCACTAGCCATCTCACCTCTTTGTTCACAGCAACCTGATTTCACAACATATATATAGAAAACGACTCCAAACTAATTCGAATCAACTTCATTCGCACCATATATATATAATTCGAATCAATTAAATTCGAATTACCCAGTATGAGTAATTCGAATCCATATGTTTCGAAATATGAGTTTCTAACCCTAAACATACTAATTCGAATTAATATACTTCGATTTAAGCTTTGGTAGTTCGAATCGTATTGATTCGAATTACTTGTGATTTTTCATGCATAATTCGAGACAAGTCAATTCGAATTACGTGTGAGTCTGCATGCATAATTCGTGACAAGTTAATTCGAACTACGTGCTTAGATTGACAAACATTAATTCGAATTGTTTCAATTCGAATTATGTGCGAGGCTAATTCGAATCCTATTGATTCGAATTATATAAATATCTGATCTGGTGGATTGTCGTAGCAAAGTTTCATTTGGCGGATTTGCGTAAGATTGAGCTGTCCTTGGCTCATTTGCATTTTTTGCCCGTCAAAATATTATCAGTGGATTCTAGTTTTCGACAGTAAATTTGTCGGTAATAATTGGAGAAAAAACGGAAAAAATATACATAAAATTTAGGGCCAGATTTATCGTCGAAAAATTTCTATGGTAAATCCACTTAGTGAAGCGCTGTATTTTGATAACCCGCAACATGTTACCAGCGGATGTGCCCTAAACTCAAACCGCGAATCATCTTCGTCCTCATTTGAATCTCTCTCTCTCTCTAACCCTCTTGCCTCCTACTCTCTCCCCTCTCATCTTTCCGATAGACCCCTCCTCTTCGAAAGCCCCTTCCGATGCTGGCCAGCAGCCTCGTCTTTGTCGGCATTGTTCGTCACCACTACTACTGCCAGATTCTGCCGCCGCTGCTGCCGCCTTCTTCTTCTCTGCGCTAGTGCTCAGGTAATGCTTCTGAACTTCCCTTTTGTGTTCATTATTTTGGTTCTAATTTGTAGTGATTTGTTATTATAATTTTAGTTCTGATTTGTTATCATAATTTTCTGTTCGTTATTTGATTCTGATTTGTTATTATAAGTTATTATATTTTTCTAATTTGTTATTATAATTTTGTGTTCGTTATTTTGGTTCTGATTTGTTATTATAATTATGTTTGTGATTTGTTATTATAATTTTAGTTCTGATTTGTTATCATAATTTTCTGTTCGTTATTTGATTCTGATTTGTTATTATAAGTTATTATATTTTTCTAATTTGTTATTATAATTTTGTGTTCGTTATTTTGGTTCTGATTTGTTATTATAATTATGTTTGTTATTTGATTCCAATTTGTTATTATAAGTTTAGTTCTGATTTGTTATTATAATTTTGTGTTCGTTATTTGATTCTGATTTGTTATGACTCTAATTAAAACATGTTTTGAGGTGTTTTTGATTAAGTTATTGGTTTGATTATGAACAAATTAAAACACCATAGTTAGGAACTCAACTAATTAGTTAACTGATTAGGTTATTTTGGATATGTTGTGGCTGTTTGTAAGTTTTAATTCATGATTATGAACTATAAAGATGGATATATGTCTAATTTTAGGGGATGTTATATAAAAAAAAATTTCCATATAATATAAATGTAAACAGAATTTGTATTGTATTTGTTGATTTATGTGATTTAAAGTGTCTATAGATTTTATATTTGATATAAATGTATGTGTTTGTGACTAGTGTTAATTGATATTCTCTTTGTAGACATGACGAGAGGTAGAGGTGTCACGGATCGATCATGTGGACATGGTAGAGCTAGGGAGGGGTTCTATTGGAACGCCTTGGACTTCTCAGTTGTCCCCTTCTATGCCGACTACCCCTGTGATGTCATAGGCAATGGGTGCATAGGACTAGCCGTTCATCATGATCCCTATCCCCAACTACGTGTCTCCTACTGCTGCACCACCCCTATGGCTAGGAAGTTGGCCGTCTGTTTGGTCAGATTGGGCTCCTTCACCACCTCCATCCGCTTATCAATGCACTACCTCAACGACAACGCCTCCAGCGATAGACATTGCGCCACCGGAATCCTCTCACGGATCGTAGCCAGATACCCCTCCACCACTTCTCATCGTACGGATGCATATTTGCCTTGATAGGACTTCAACGTGAGTACTATTTTAAATATTTTATATGCAAACATATTCAAACCTTAGTGTTAGTTTAGTTAAGATAGGTTCGATGCAGTTTAGTAGGTTTGAACTGTAATTTTGTGTTTGATAATTCTTGATTGTTGATAGATGTTATTTAAGTGAATTGTTGATGGTATTGGTTGGCACATTCTAGCTATAGATGAAACTCTGCCGGAATTTCTAAAAAGTTCTAAATATAATTGATTTTATAGATTACTTCGAAGTTATATATGTACTAAACCTACATTATAGATGTACCATACATAAGTTTTTCATTGATAGGCTTGCGTCAAATACTAATGCATGTACACATGAGTGTAATAATGTGATCAAGCTAATGTACGACCACCAATGGCCGAGCTACAAGAAGATCCCAGCTGAGACTAGAGAGCAATGGTTTCAGAAGTGGGCGGTAAGAAGTTAACATATTCAAACCTTAGTGTTAGTTTATATCTTCTATTTTGTTTAATTATGTATTTAATTTTGATTAACTCGTGCTAAATATTCTTTCTACAGGAGAAATTTATATAGGACAAGATGATCAGATGCACGCCGATGGCAGCAGCGCTGCTCTTGGTGGCAGTGGCGCTGCTGGAGGGGCATAGACATCACTGCCTAGGTCGCCGCCTCAATAGCAAGACCAGCGGGATGACGATGATGATGATGACTTTTAGTGACTAGGGTTATTCATTGACGGCGTTCTTACTCCTTCTCCCTCGTACTTTGCTCTTAGCTCACTGCTCAGAGTCTCATACCGAAAGTAATGGTTGTTTCTTTGCTTTTTTTTTATTCATTTGTTATTCAGATTCAGAGACATTCCTTCTCTCCTTTTCTTAGTTAGATCAGTAAGATTTAGTTTATTCATTCATTATCTTGCTTAATTATTTTTTATGCATAATCACTTAGTTGGGCGTTTGGTTAAATTGGGGATAATTGTGCAGAATAATGACTGAATGGAGGTTGCAGATATTGTTTTAGTTGGTGGTTGTTTTAATTAGTAGGTTGCAGTTCTAGTTCTTATTTTGTTGTTGGATTGATGTATTAACTTATTTTGTTAACCTATTTTGTTATGTTTTTTTTTATCTTTCTAACCTATTACTTTAATAAATTGTTGTTCTAGGGATATTCTTAATCTTGTAAATTGTGATTGTTAGGTTATTGTGCTATTTTTGACATTTTAATAACTTGTTAATTTGATAAATTGTACTTGTTGTGGTTCATTATTTTTTATCTTGATCTTATTATTGTTATTTTGATGTTAGTTTATGTTATTGATCTTAATTCATTGTTTTTGTCATTGGATTACTGTTAACTAAATTTTGTTACTGGCTAGATGATAGTATCAATTTGGTTAAATTGGAAATAATTGTGCAGAACAATAACTGAGTCGAGGTTGCAGATCTTGTTTTAGTTAGTGGTTGTTTTAATTAGTAGGTTGCAGTTTTAGTTCTTATTCTGTTGTTGTATTGATGTATTAACTTATTTTGTTAACTTGTTTTGTTATGTTCTTGATCTTTCTAACTTGTTACTTTGATAAATTATTGTTCTTGGGCTGTCCTTGATCTTGTAAATTGTGATTGTTAGATTCAAGGTTGCGAGAACCGGACCGGTTATCGAACTGGTCGAGTGACTGGTTCAATAGCTCAATAGTTCAACCGGAGTTGAACCGATTTAATTAAATATAGAATAAAATTATAAAAAATTCAATACATAATTTTAAAAATTTAAATTCAATAATTTCTAACCAATAAAATTCAAAATTTCACAATTTCACAAAATAAATTATCCATAATTTATCATTAAAAGGACATAAACAACTTCAAATACCAAAGCTTATAACTAAAGAAAATCAAAATGCACATAAATGACAACACAAAAGGTTTTGCAACCAAAAGAAACAACATTGAACAAACAATACTTCAACTAAACAAAAATGAATATATCAACATTGAACAAACAATACTTCAACATTGTGGTTGTTCTATCTAAATTCAAAATGACAGCAATCCAAAATCCAGACGAATATATCAATCCATACAATTCATACGACATTCAACATAACTAACAGAGCAAAATTGAATTTATATACTAAAATTCAATAGAGCAACTCAATATAGCCGAATTCAACATAGCAGAATTGAATTTATATACCAAAATTCAACCGAGTAGAATTCAACAAAACTCAATATAGCCAAATTCAACAAAACTCAAATCTGCCCTAAAAGAATAATTAACAAAAATTAAAAACAGAACAAGAACTCTGAAGAAGAATAATTGACAAAACTCAGAAGAAGAATAATTAATATAACTTAGAACCAAAACTCAGAAGAAGAATAATTAACAAAACTCAAATTAAACAAGAATAATTAACAAAATAAAAAGAATAAAAAACATAACAAGAACTTAAAACAAGAAGAACTCTGCATATGAACTTGTTAACTCAAATCTGTCCTAAATCAGCATGAACTCAAATCTGCCCCAATTCAAGAAGAATGAACTGAATAAAAATTTAATTGAAAAAAACCAAAACCCATGAACTCAAATCTGTCCAATTCATACAGTTTTGTCTCCCAATAAACAAAATTAATTGAAAGAAAGAAAAGATTGAAGTACTAAGTACTCATCGCGGGAGAGGCCGAGAGCACAGAAGGTCAAAGCCTGACGACGACCAACGCTTCGATGACAGTGATGGTTCGGTGCCGACGACCACGATGACGCCAAGCCAACGATCAGACAATGCCAATGCTTTGGTGACGGTGACGGTGACGATGACGCTTCGACCCGCGACAGTGATGCTTCACTCCGGCGTTTGTTGGAGTTGACAGTGGCGTTTGAAGGAAGGTTGGAGGTTGAAGAGAAACTGAGAAAGTTAGGGTTGGGACTTAGGAGGTGATTCTTGGAAGAGAAAGTGAAAAACTGATGCTTCAGCCTTTTTTCCCCTTCCTTTTTTTTAACCAGCACCAAAACAACGCCGTTCATGGCTTGGGGGAAAACCGACACTTGCTGAAACCTGGCCGGTTCGGACGGTTTGCCGATTTGGCCAATTTTTTTGCCGGTTTTTTATAGGACGGTTTTATAGGTGAACCAGACTGACTACCCGATCGGTTTTTGGTTAACCCAGTTGAACTGGCCAATTCGGTCCAGTTTTCAAAACCTTGGTTAGATTATTGTGTTGTTTTTTTATATTTTAATAACTTATTAATTTGATAAATTGTACTTTGTATGGTTTATTTTTTATCTTGATCTTATTATTGTTATTTTGATATTAGTTTGTTGTAGATCTTAATTCATTGCTTTTGTCATCGGGTTGCTATTAGCTAAATTTTGTTATTTTGTTATTGGCTAGATGATAGTGTCAATTAATTTAATTCGTTGTTCTTGTTATTGGATTATGTTTGATCTTAGTTTATGTTTTTGTGGATTTGATTATTGATGACAAATTTTGATGTTGGCATTTCATGTTTGGTTGTTTCTTTTGATATTTGACTTCTGAGTTTGTATTTGGATGATATCATAACAATGTGGTTGATGTAATACTTTTGATTTAGATGACATTTTAAAGTTTAAATTAGATTATAATTAGAGAAAATTCCACTATCTTCTCCTGAGAGATGCTAAAATGACACTCCCCTCCCCTGTATTTGTAAAATGTATATTTTCCTCCCTTATAACTTTTAGAAAACTTCCTCTTTAATATATTTTAAATTTTTTGTGTTAACTAATGTTAACTTTAGGAGTGGAAAACGGGCCTAAATCCACTGGGCCGGTCCACATAACCGCCAAAAAAAGCGAGTCGAGATGGAAAATTGGAATCGCCAAATAGCAAAAGCCTGCCTAACCCGCACTGCTTAAACCGCGAGCTTTAGCAGGGCGGGACAGGCTTTTCCATCGGGCTTATTATTTTTTTGGTAAGGGGATATTTTTGCAATTTTTTGGACAAACCCAACTTTCCCTAACCCAACTTACAAGAGAATGAAGATGAAAATTGAATGTTTTGAAATATGTTTATCTTGCTTTAGCGACAATATTTATAATTATGTTTTGGATTATGCTTATTTTGCTTTGGAGACAATATTTATAATTATGTTTTGGATGAAAACTTGATTTATAATTATGTTTATTAGATATTTATAATTACAAAGACTTTAATGTTTGTGAATATAAAAATTATAAATTTTTTATACTTTTAGAAATTATAAATTTATTAATATATATATATATATAATTTAATAATTAATAGTAAAAAAAAGAGATTTGGCGGGCTTAGCCCGTCAGCCTGCAGTTAGGCAGGGCAGGGAGGGGCGGGCCAATCCGCCAAAAGGTGGGCTTTCGACGGGGCGGGGCGAGCTTCCTCGCTTGCCACCCCTATTTCACTTTATCCATTTTTCAAGAAAAAATAAATTTTTTTTACAAAAATACCCTTTAGCAAAAATTTTATTTTTTTGTCATTAAATTTTTTTTTATCAAAATACTCTTTAATAAATTATTTTTTTATTAAATTGTATTTTTACTAAAATATTTTTTAAAAATTTAATAATTAAATTATAATTTTACCAAAATTTTCATTAACAATTATTTTTATATTTTACTATTAATTTTTTGATATTGATGACGGAGCATATTTTACCCTTTTTCAGTGCATTTTCAGAGTGTTTTTAGTAGTATTTTATTTAGTTTTAATATGTTTGAGTGTAAAATTCACATTTTGGATACTACTTTGAGTTTTTGTGTTTTTCTTAAGATTTCAGGTAGGGGTGCACATGACCTGGCCCGACCCGGTCCCGAACACTTTTAGGAGCTAATTTGTTGTGATTTTATCGGGTTTAGGGTCGGGTAAGGGTCTCAAAAATAGACCCGGTCATTATTTCGGGTCGGGTCCGGGACATAGCTCGGGTCACCCGAAGTCGGCCCGATGGCCCGGTCATCATACACAATTATTATTTTATGTTATTACTGATGGATCATGACTATTCTTATGTGGAATTTAAGTATTGTAAACCTTAATATTTTGTGTTATTAGTCATTATAAGACTATAAGTTAATGTTTTATGTTTAGAATGCATAAGACTTTAGACTAATGCATAATATTGTATTATTTGTATTGATTTAAATATTTGGTATTATTAGACAATATTAGTATTGATTGTGGTTATGCTTTAATTTTGAAGAAGGGTTGGTTCTTGTTATATTTTTCTAAGTGAATTTTACCATGTTAAATAATGGTTGGAGTCTTGAAAATTTGGATATTTTTACATGCTAGCTTACAAGAAGATATCAACGTAATGCAATGTTAACGGTTCGATTTTCATCCGATTTTCACCCGGTATAATTGTGGCCCAAAAGTGTATTGGTTTCATTGGGTTTAGGGCCGGGTTCGGGTCTAATAAATAGACCCAATGTATATTTCGGGTCGGTTCTGGGTCACATCAAACCCGGCTTCACCCGGCCCATGTGCACCCCTAATTTCAGGTGATTTTTGGGTAAAACTGGCAAGTTTTGGCAAAGTTTGATTCAGAGGCAAAGAAAGGATAGCAGATGATGTCAGATCCTGACCTTCATGCATCTTAACGAGCATATCTTGAGCTATAGAAGTCCAATTGATGCGCTTTCAATGGTGTTGAAAAGCTAACTTCCAGGGCTTTCGAACAATATATAATAGTTTATACTTTAATTTGGAAAGAACTGCCCAAAACGGGAGTTGAATACCCAACTTACCCCCTCTTTAGCGTTCAACGCCCAAGAAGGACCAAGGCAAGCGTTGAACGCCCAAAACTGGCGTTCAACGCCACCAAGGGAGCACAAGGCAGCATGAACACCCCCTAGTGGGCGTTCAACGCCCACTCATCCAAGTTGGATGCCAAGCTCAGCCCAAACACTCACCAAGTGGGCCCAGAAGTAGATTTTCGCACCTTTTAGCTTAGTTTATCTCATTTTTGTAATTTCTATTTATTAGATTAGTATATATAGAAGAAGATTACCCATGTTTAGGGATCTTCCGACTTATCATACATTTTTCTATTTTCTCTGTAAATTATGAGCAACTAAACCTCCTAAGTTAAGGATAGGAGCTCTGCTCATTCCTATGAATTAATATCATTTTTTTTCTAATTTAATACATGTTTGATTCCGTTCTATGATGTATTGTCATTCTTCATCTTTATGAATCTGGGGTGGAACGAGAGTATGACCCCTTATTTTACATGAGCTCTTGCGAAACCTTAGCCAGATAGTATTGAGCTGTAGCTTGAGAATACATCACAGTTTCCAACACGTATCTGGGCTAATTGGGATAAGTGACATAAAATCTCGTTAGCCATGGGTAACTGAGGTCTCTATGGCATTAAGGCTAGAATACTAACATCATTCTCCGATCCAAAAGATCTGACTTTGTCTGTGACGTTTTGAGTAGCATCACCAGAGATTGAATTGCGTGAGCTTCACTCTCGTTCATATTGAATGACCATTAACACCGGAGTTTGATGTGGATCAGAGGAGATTAATGACCACTAGCCCCCGGCTTTAATCACTTACAACCTTGCCATTAAATGAATCACTCATTGTTAAAGTAGTCAGTAAGAAGTATTAATCCGGAAGAACAAGCATCTCCAAGGCCTTAACTAATTTCTTATCATTGTTTCTACGTCTTTTCTTTATTGATTGTTTATTTTATGCGCTTACAACAACCACTATTTCTTCTATTCGCCTGACTAAGATCTGCAAGAGAACCATTATTTGCTCAATCCGACAATCCTCGTAGGATCGACCCTCACTCACCTGAGGTATTACTTGGACGACCCAGTGCACTTGCCGGTTCAGTTGTGCGAGTTCTAATTTCGCACACCAGATATTAATATATGTTATTTTAACATTAAATAAAAAAACCTTACCACTGTTAATATGTATAACAATTGATATATATTGATATCAGAAAATTAATAGTAAAATATAAAAAAAATTGTTAACAAAATTTTGATAAAATCACAATTTAATATTTAAAAAATTATTAAAGGGTATCTTAGAAAAAATAATTTAATTATTAAATTTTTTTAAAATATTTTGATAAAAATACAATTTAATCAATAAAAATAATTTATTAAAGAGTATTTTGGTAAGCAAAATTTAATAAAAAAAATAAATTTTTTGCTAAAGGGTATTTTTGTAAAAAATAATTTATTTTTTCTTGAAAAATGGATAAAGTTAACATTAGTTAACACAAAATTTAAAATGGATTAAAGAGGAAGTTTTTTAAAAGTTATAAGAGAGCGGAATGTACATTTTACAAATAGAGGGGAGGGGGATATCATTTTAGCATCTCTTAGTAGAGGGGAGTGGAATTTAAAATGGTTTATTTTATTGTGTTCATTTATTTTTTATTTTATTATAAAATGGTTATTCCGGTTAAACCTATAAACTAATGAACCAGTAGCTAGAGCGGTTCGATGGGCAGTTCGGTTTCCAGAACCTTGGTTTATATCGTCAGATTCGAACTGACACAAAATCCGATGGTAAATTTATTATCGGCAGATTAATTTCATTTTTCGCAGATAAATTTGACGACACTCGATGTTTTTCCTATAGTATATTTAAGTCATGTATATTAATTATTTTCTAATTATGATTTTATATATGATTCATTCAATGACTTTTTATTCTTTATTATTAATATTATGCTCGGATGCACGGACACAAGACACGACACGACATGAGACACGCCGACATACGAACTTTAAAATCTTATAAGAAACAGGGACACACATATATATAAAATATAAAGTATTTTTTATATAACTCATAATGATATTTTGATATTTTAATGATACTAAATCATAAATTAATTTTTTAGTTATTTTAATATTTTATTTTTATTATATAAAGTATTTAAAATATTTTTGTTTAATAAATAATATCATATATTATTTCTAAATTTATTTCAAGAATTCATGTTAAAAATAAGGCTGAACACGCTGACACGTGATGGTATTTAAGTGTGTTCAAGCGTGTCTAGAGAAGAATTTTTTATTTTTTTATTCGGACACGGTTGGACATAACAGACACGTGTGTCGAAAGAGTGTCCATGAGTGGCATGTTCGAAATGTGTCCAACACGCAGACACGAAAAAATTGATAAGACATTATTGTCTACACTGACCATGCTGCTCTTAGGTACCTTCTAGCCAAGCAGGATTCTAAACCAAGATTGATAAGATGGGTATTGCTCCTTCAAGAATTCGACATAGAGATCCGAGACAGAAAAGTATCAGAAAATCAGGTGGCTGACCATTTATCCCGGATTGAACCTGTAGCAGGGACGTCCCCTCCCACTACTGAGGTGTCTGAGACCTTCCCTGATGAGCAACTCTTTGCAATACACAAAGCACCTTGGTTTGCTGACATTGCAAATTACAAAGCTATAAGGTTCATCCCCAAGGAATACAGAAAACAGCAAGTTCGAAAAATCATACATGACGCTAAGTACTACTTGTGGGACGAACCATATCTTTTCAAAAGATACTCAGACGATATAATTTGCCGCTGTGTGTCTAAAGAAGAAACGCAGCAGATTCTCTGGCACTGTCAAGGATCAGATTATGGAGGTCATTTTGGAAGTCAGTGAACAGCCACCAAGGTCCTTCAGAGCGGCTTCTACTGGCCAACGCTCTTCAAAGATTCCCGAGAATTTGTCTGCAACTTTGACAACTGTCAGCGGGCTGGGAACCTCCCTTACATTCACGAAATGCCACAACAAGGGAATTTGGAAGTTGAGCTATTTGATGTATGGAGTATAGACTTCTTGGGTGCTTTTCCACCCTCATATTCTAACACATACATCCTTGTGGTAGTGGAATATATGTCTAAATGGGTTGAGGCAATTGCATCACCCACTAATGATACCCAGGTGGTGATAAAATTCCTCCAGAAATACATCTTCTGCAGATTCGGCGTCCCAAGGACACTGATTAGTGATGGAGGCAGTCACTTCTGTAATCGACAACTTGAATCCATTCTACACTGTTATGGCATTCGCCACAAGGTGGAGACTCCCTACCATCCGCAGACAAATGGACAAGCTGAGGTCTCCAACAGGGAACTCAAAAGAATCCTGGAGAGAATAGTAAGCACCTCTAGGAAGGATTGGGCCAGGAAGCTTGATGATGCACTCTGGGTATACCGGACTGCATTCAAAACCCATCGGAATGTCACCCTATCAGCTGGTCTACGGTAAGGTGTGCCATCTACTTGTGGAATTAGAGCACAGAGCTTACTGGGCAACCAGATTCCTTAACTTTGATGCCAAGGCTATAGGAGAAAAGAGGTTGCTCCAGTTGAATGAGTTGGATGAATTCCGACATGCTGCATTTGAGAATGCTAAAATCTATAAGGAAAGAGCCAAGAAATGGCATGACAAGAAGATATCTTCCAGAGTTTTTAAGCCTGGTTAGAAGGTTTTACTCTTCAATTCCAAACTCAAGCTCTTCCCTGAGAAGCTCAAGTCACGATGGATAGGACCCTTTGTGGTCACAGGAGTATCACCATATGGACATGTAGAACTTCAAAGCAGACATTCTGATGAAAGATTCATAGTTAATGGACAAAGAGTCAAGCACTGCTAGGGGATAATATTGAGCAAGAAAGCTCTACACTGCTGCTAACATGACAATAGTGAGGTCAAGCTAATGACGGTAAAGGAGCGCTTGCTGGGAGGCAACCCAACCAAAAGTAGAGTACTATTGTTTTTTTTCTTTTGTTCATCATCATTTGATTTCATCTTTAGTTTATTTTCTATTAAATTTCATAGTTTTCCCTTGCTTTCTAACATTTGTGATCATGTGCAGCACTTAGAATAGAGACAAAGACATTTAGAATTGAAAATAGAACACCCTGGGGAGAGCCCTTTAGGAAATATGGGCGTTCAATGCCCATGGAGGAGAGCATCACTGGTGTTGAACGCCAGACAAGGAGCAATCTATATGGAGCAGCCAGGGCCATCTTTTTGGCCCCCAATGGGCGTTGAATGCCCATTCTTGGCGTTGAATGCCCACCTATTCTAATATATATATATATCCCCCTGGCGTTCAACGCTAAACTTGGGTGTTAAACGCCCAGGGAGGGGGAGGGGGCAAATTCGAATATGCAAAGGAGGGAGACGGGGTTGACGTTTTCAAACCATATCTTTTCAAAACCTTACCTTTTCATCAAATATCTTTTCCATATCAGATTTTCTTTTATTTTAAATTATATTTCACTAAATTTAACCCATTTAATTCAAATATTTTTAAACAAACTCCTTTCTAGTCTTATCTTTTCAAATCAAATCCTTTTCATATCTTATCATTCCAAATCTTTTTATGAATATCTTCTATTACCATCTCATCTTTTTCAAATCTTTTTCAAATCTTTCTTATTTTAAAAGAGTTTTAATCATATCTTCCTTATCTTTAATCTTATCTTTTAAATTTCAACCTTGTTATCTTCTCCTATCTCCTTTAAATTTCGAATTCGAAGACCCCACCCTCCCTCCCTCTTCATATACATTCGAATCTCTCTCAATCACGCCCCTCCTCATCTCGCTCACACATTTTTTCATTCACACCTCTCTGTTTTCTTCTCTCGTTGCTCGAGACGAGCAACCTTTTAAGTTTGGTGTTGCTTTTTGCGCCACTCTTTCATGTTCTCACACTCCATGGCACCAAAAGGTTGAAGATCTATTTCAAGAAACAAGAAGAAAAAGGCTCCCTCGCCTGTCGCATATAAGCCCTACAGATTTTACTCCAAACTTCATGAGGAACACTACTATAATATAGTGTGCAAGAAGGCTGTGATTCTGGAACTTAAGTTCGACCTGAAGGATAACGAATACCCTGATATTCAAGAGAAAATACGAACAAGGGGTTGGGAAATTCTGGCCAACCCTACAACTAATGTTGGAATAATGAAAGTCCGGGAGTTCTATGCGAACTTATGGAGGTCGAACAAACAGAAGGAAGAGGGACCGGAATTTAACCCATGGTGCACCATGGTTCGAGGGAGGACCTTGCATTACGATCTGAATAAAGTGAGGGAAGTTTTCCAACTTCCCCCATTAAAGGACGATCCTCACTCCTTTAATAGGAAAGTGCACGTTGATCCAAGGCTAGACCAAGTCCTACAGGACATATGCCTCCCTGGAACACAATAGATAACTTATAAAAAGGGTCAACTAGTCCAACTAAGGAGGACGGATCTGAAGCCAGTTGCTAGGGGGTGGCTGGATTTTATTGGGTGCTCCATCCTCCCCACTAGCAACCACTCAGAAGTCACTAAAAGACGGGCTGTGATGATCCACTGTATCATGCTTGGCAATGAGGTAGAGGTTCATCAAATAATTCCTTGTGAGATGTACAAAATTATAGCCAAGACCTCAACTCAGTCAAGGCTGGCTTTTCCACACCTCATCTCTCGCTTGTGTGATGTGGTGCACGAAATTGTGATCATCAACAATGGCGCCAAAGGACTTGGAGCTCTCAAACGTGAATCACACTTTATCACAATTCTGCACAACTAACCAGCAAGTGCACTGGGTCGTCCAAGTAATACCTTATGTGAGTAAGGGTCGATCCCACGGAGATTGTCGGCTTGAAGTAAGCTATGGTCCTCTTGTAAATCTCAGTCAGGCAGATTCAAATGGTTATGGAGGATTGATAATTAAAAGATGAATAAAACATAAATTAAAGATAGAGATAGAGATACTTATGTAATTCATTGGTAGGAATTTCAGATAAGCGTATGAAGATGCTTTGTTCCTCTTGAACCTCTGCTTTCCTATTGCCTTCTTCCAATCATTCATACTCCTTTCCATGGCAAGCTTTATGTTGGGCATCACCGTTGTCAATGGCTACTTCCCGTCCTCTCAGTGAAAATGTTCTATGCATACTGTCACCGCACGACTAATCATCTGTCGGTTCTCGATCATGTTGGAATAGGATCCATTGATCCTTTTGCGTCTGTCACACGCCCAACAATCGCGAGTTTAAAGCTTGTCACAGTCATCCCTTCCCAGATCCTACTCAGAATACCACAGACAAGGTTTAGATATTCCGGATCTCAGGAATGGCCACCAATAATTCTAGCCTATACCACGAAGGTTCCAATCTTAGATTAGAAACCCAAGAGATACACATTCAAGCTTGTTTGCATGTAGAACGGAAGTGGTTGTCAGGCACGTGTTCATAGGTGAGAATGGTGATGAGTGTCACATAATCATCACATTCATCATGTTCTTGGGTGCGAATGAATATATTGGAGAAGAAATAGACTTGAGTTGAATAGAAAAATAATAGTACTTGTATTAATTCATGAAGAACAGCAGAGCTCTACACCTTAATCTATGGTGGTAGAAACTCCACCGTTGAAAATACATAAGAACAAAAGGTCTAGGCATGGCCGAATGGCCAGCCTCCCAAAGAGGGTTCAATCATCAAAACATGATTCCAAGATGATCAAAAGATGAAAATACAATAGCAAAAGGTCCTATTTATAGAAAACTAGTAGCCTAGGGTTACAGAAATAGGTAATTAATGCAGAAATCTTCTTCCAGGCCCACTTGGTGTGTGCTTGGGCTGAGCATTGAAGCTTTCACATGTAGAGACTTTTCTTGGAGTTAAACGCCAGCTTTTGTGCCAGTTTGGGCGTTTAACTCCAGCATTTGTGCCAGTTTCGGCGTTAAACGCCAGAATTCTTGAGCTGACTTAGAACGCCTGTTTGGGCCATCAAATCTCGGGCAAAGTATGAACTGTTATATATTGCTGGAAAGCCCAGGATGTCTACTTTCCAACACAATTGAGAGCGCACCAATTGGGCTTCTGTAGCTCCAGAAAATCTACTTCGAGTGCAGGGAGGTGAGAATCTAACAGCATCTGCAGTCCTATTTCAGCCTCTGAATCAGATTTTTGCTCAGGTCCCTCAATTTCAGCCAGAAAATACCTGAAATCACAGAAAAATACACAAACTCATAGTAAAGTCCAGAAGAGTGATTTTTATTTAAAAAATAATAAAAACTAACTAAAATATACTAAAAACATACTTAAAACAATGCCAAAAAGTGTATAAATTATCCGCTCATCACAACACCAAACTTAAATTGTTGCTTGTCCCCAAGCAACTGAAAATCAAATAGGATAAAAAGAAGAGAATATACAATGAATTCCAAAAATATCTATGAAGATCAGTATTAATTAGATGAGCGGGGCTTTTAGCTTTTTGCTTCTGAACAGTTTTGGCATCTCACTTTATCCTTTGAAGTTCAGAATGATTGGCTTCTATAGGAACTCAGAATCCAGATAGTGTTATTAATTTTCCTAGTTAAGTATGTTGATTCTTGAACACAGCTATTTTATGAGTCTTGGCCGTGACCCAAAGCATTTTGTTTTCCAGTATTACCACCGGATACATAAATGCCACAGACACATAACTGGGTGAACCTTTTCAGATTGTGACTCAGCTTTGCTAGAGTCCCCAATTAGAGGTGTCTAGAGCTCTTAAGCACACTCTTTTTGCTTTTGGACCACGACTTTAACCGCTCAGTGTCAAGTTTTTACTTGACACCTTCACGCCACAAGCACATGGTTAGGGACAGCTTGGTTTAGCCGCTTAGGCCAGGATTTTATTCCTGTGGGCCCTCCTATCCACTGATGCTCAAAGCCTTGGATCCTTTTTATTTTACCCTTGCCTTTTTGTTTAAAGGGCTATTGGCTTTTTCTGCTTGTTTTTTCTTTTTCTTTCTTTTTTTCTTTTTTTCTTTTTCGCATTTTTTTTGCAAGCTTTCTATTCACTGCTTTTTCTTGCTTCAAGAATCAATTTTATGATTTTTCAAATTATCAAATAACATTTCTCCTTTTTCATCATTCTTTCAAGAGCCAACAATTTTAAAATTCATGAATCAACAAATTCAAAAAAATATGCACTGTTCAAGCATTCATTCAGAAAAACAATAGTATTGCCACCACATCAAAATAACTAAACTGTTTTAAAATTTGAAATTCATGCACTTCTTTTTCTTTTTCAATTAAAAATATTTTTCATTTAAGAAAGGTGATGGATTCATTTTCATAGCTTTAAGGCATAGATACTTAGACACTAATGATCATGTAATAAAGACACAAACATAAATAAACATAAAGCATAAAAATTTGAAAAACAAAAAATAAAGAACAAGGAAATTAAAGAACGGGTCCACCTTAGTGATGGCGGCTTGTTCTTCCTCTTGAAGATCTTATGGAGTGCTTGAGCTCCTCAATGTCTCTTCCTTGCCTTTGTTGCTCCTCTCTCATGGTTCTTTGGTCTTCTCTAATTTTATGGAGGAGGATGGAATGCTCCTGGTGCTCCACCCTTAGTTGTCCCATGTTGGAACTTAATTCTCCTAGGGAGGTGTTGATTTGCTCCCAATAGTTTTGTGGAGGAAAATACATCCCTTGAGGCATCTCAGGGATTTCATGATGAGGAGTTTTCTCATGCTCTTGTCCATGAGTGGAATCTCTTGTTTGCTCCATCCTTTTCTTAGTGATGGGCTTGTCCTCATCAATGAGAATGTCTCCCTCTATGTCAATTCCAGCTGAATTGCAGAGGTGACAAATGAGGTGAGGGAAGGCTAACCTTGCCAAAGTAGAAGACTTATCCGCCACCTTGTAGAGTTCTTGGGATATAACCTCATGAACTTCTACTTCCTCTCCAATCATGATGCTATGGATCATGATGGCTCGGTCTATAGTAACTTCAGACTGGTTGCTAGTGGGAATGATTGAGCGTTGGATGAACTCCAACCATCCCTTAGCCACGGACTTGAGGTCATGCCTTCTTAGTTAAACCGGATTCCCTCTTGCATCTCTTTTCCATTGGGCGCCCTCTTCACAGATGTCCATGAGGACTTGGTCCAACCTTTGATCAAAGTTGACCCTTCTAGTGTATGGGTGTGTATCTCCTTGCATCATAGGCAAATTGAATGCCAACCTTACATTTTCCGGACTAAAGTCTAAGTATTTCCCTCGGACCATTGTAAGCCAATTCTTAAGGTCTGGGTTCACACTTTGATCATGGTTCTTGGTGATCCATGCATTGGCATAGAACTCTTGAACCATTAAGATTCTGACTTGTTAAATGGGGTTGGTGAGAACTTCCCAATCTCTTCTTTGAATCTCATGTCGGATCTCCGGATATTCACCCTATTTTAGCTTGAAAGGGACCTCGGGGATCACTTTCTTCTTGGCCACAACTTCATAGAAGTGGTCTTGATGCACCCTTGAGGGGGAATCTCTCCATCTCCCATGACTCGGAGGTGGAAGCTTTTGCCTTCCCTTTCCTCTTTCTAGAGGTTTCTCCGGCCTTTGGTGCCATTAATGGTTATGAAAAAACAAAAAAACTTTAGCTTTTACCACACCAAACTTAGAAGGTTGCTCGTCCTCGAGCAAAAGAAGAAAGAAGAGAGTAGAAGAAGAAGAAATAGAGGAGATAGAGGGGGCTTAGTGTTTCGGCCAAGGGAGAGAAGTAGTGTGTATGTTGTGTGAAAATGAAGGAGTGAAGATGGGCTTATATAGGAGTGGAGAGGGGGGTATGGTTCGGCCATTATGGGTGGGTTTGGGAGGGAAAGTGGTTTGAATTTGAATGGTGAGGTAGGTGGGGTTTTATGAAGGATGGATGTGAGTGGTGAAGAGAATGGTGGGATTTGATAGGTGAGGGGTTTTTGGGGAAGAGGTATTGAGGTGATTGGTGAATGGGTGAAGAAGAGAGAGAGAGGTGGGGTGGGTGGGGATCCTGTGGGGTCCACAGATCCTGAGGTGTCAAGGATATCTCATCCCTGCACCAAGTGGCATGCAAAAATGCCCCTTTCTACCAATCCTGGCATTAAATGCCAGGCTGCTGCCCATTTTTGGTGTTTAACGCCAGCTTCTTGCCCATTCCTGGCATTAAACGCCACTCTGGTGCCCATTTCTGGCGTTAAACACCCAGAATGGTGCCAGACTGGGTGTTTAACGCCCATTCTGCTACCCTTACTGGCGTTTAAATGCCAGTAAGTTTCTCGTCCAGGGTGTTCTGTTTTTAATTCTATTTTTATTCTATTTTTGCTTTTTCAATTGTTTTTGTGACTTCACATGATCATCAACCTACAGAAAACATAAATTAACAAAAGAAAATAGAAATTTAACATAGATAAGTAAAAATTGGGTTGCCTCCCAACAAGCGCTTCTTTTAATGTCAATAGCTTGACAGTGGGCCCTCATGGAGCCTCATAGATGTTTAGAGCAATGTTGGAACCTCCCAACACCAAACTTAGAGTTTGACTGTGGGGGCTCTGTCTGACTCTGTATTGAGAGAAGCTCTTCAGGCTTCCTCTCCATGGTTACAGAGGGATATCCTTGAGCTTTAAACAAAAGGGAGTCTTCATTCACTTGAATGATCAATTCTTCTCTGTCAACATCAATTACAGCTTTTACTGTGGCTAGGAATGGTCTGCCAAGGATGATGGATTCATCCATACACTTCCCAGTCTCTAGGATTATGAAATCAGCAGGGATGTAGTGGCCTTCAACCTTTACCAAGACATCCTCTACAAGTCCATAAGCCTGTTTCTTTGAATTGTCTGCCATCTCCAGTGAGATTCTTGCAGCTTGTACCTCAATGATCCCTAGCTTCTCCATTACAGAGAGAGGCATGAAATTTATTCTTGACCTACAGAGCCTTCTCAAAGGTCATGGTGCCTATGGTACAAGGTATTGAGAACTTTCCAGGATCTTGTCTCTTCAGAGGTAATCTCTGCCTAGTCAAGTCATTCAGTTCTTTGATGAGCAAGGGGGGTTCATCCTCCCAAGTCTCATTACCAAATAACTTGGCATTTAGCTTCATGATTGCTCCAAGATACTTAGCAACTTGCTCTTCAGTAACATCTTCATCCTCTTCAGAGGAAGAATACTCATCAAAGCTCATGAATGGCAAAAGTAAATTCAATGGAATCTTTATGGTCTCAGTGTGAGCCTCAGATTCCCATGGTTCCTCATTAGGGAACTCCTTGGAGGTCAGTGGACATCCATTGAGGTCTTCCTCAGTGGAAATCACTGCCTCTTCCTCCTCTCCAGGTTCGGCCATGTGAGACGTGTTTATGGTCTTGCACTCTCTCTTTGGATTCTCTTCTGTATTGCTTGGGAGAGTACTAGGAGGGAGTTCAGTAACTTTCTTACTCAGCTGACCCACTTGTGCCTCCAAATTTCTAATGGAGGACCTTGTTTCAGTCATGAAACTTTGAGTGGTTTTAATTAGATCATAGACTATGGTTGCTAATTCAGAATGGCTCTGCTTAGAATTCTCTGTCTGTTGCTGAGAAGATGATGGAAAAGGTTTGCCATTGCTAAACCTATTTCTTCCACCATTATTGTTGTTGAAACTTTGTTGAGGCCTCTGTTGATCCTTCCATGAGAGGTTTGGATGATTTCTCCATGAAGGGTTATAGGTGTTTCTATAGGGTTCTCCCATGTAATTCACTTCTTCCATTACAGGGTTCTCAGGATCATAAGCTTCTTCTTCAGGGGAAGCTTCCTTAGTACTGCCTGGTGCAGCTTTCATTCCAGACAGGCTTTGAGAAATCATATTGACTTGCTGAGTCAATATTTTATTCTGAGCCAATATGGCATTCAGAGTATCAATCTCAAGAACTTCTTTCTTCTGATTTGTCCCATTATTCACAGGGTTCCTTTCAGAAGTGTACATGAATTGGTTATTTGCAACCATCTCAATGAGTTCCTGAGCTTCTGCAGGCGTCTTCTTCAGATGAAGAGATCCTCCAGCAGAGCTGTCCAATGACATATTGGATAGTTCAGACAGACCATCATAGAATATACCTATGATGCTCCATTCTGAAAGCATGTCAGAAGGGCACCTTCTGATCAATTGCTTGTATCTTTCCCAAGCTTCATAGAGGGATTCTCCTTCCTTCTGTCTGAAGGTTTGGACTTTCACTCTAAGCTTGCTCAATTTTTGAGGTGGAAAGAACTTTGCCAAGAAGGCATTGACTAGCTTTTCCCAAGAGTTCAGGCTTTCTTTGGGTTGTGAATCCAACCATGTCCTAGCTCTGTCTCTTACAGCAAAAGGGAAGAGCATAAGTCTGTAGACCTCAGGATCAATCCCATTGGTCTTGACAGTGTCACAGATTTGCAAGAATTCAGCTAAGAACTGATGAGGATCTTCCAATGGAAGTCCATAAAATTTGCAATTTTGTTGCATTAGAGAAACTAATTGAGGCTTAAGCTCAAAGTTGTTTGCTCCAATGGCAGGGATTGAGATGCTTCTCCCATAGAAGTCAGAAGTAGGTGCAGTAAAGTCACCCAGCACCTTCCTTGCATTGTTGTTTTCGGCTGCCATTGCTTCTTCTTCTTTGAAAAGCTCTGTTAGGCCCTCTAGAGAGAATTGTGCTTTAGCTTCTCTTAGTTTTCTCTTCAAGGTCCTTTCAGGTTCAGGATCAGCTTGAACAAGAATGCCTTTGTCTTTGCTCCTGCTCATATGAAAGAGAAGAGAACAAGAAAGTATGGAATCCTCTATGTCACAGTATAGAGATTTCTTGAGGTGTCAGAGGAAAAGAAGAATAGAAGGAGAAGATAGATAGAAGAGAATTCGAACTTATCAAGAGGGATAGAGTTCGAATTACATATTGAGGAGGAGTGTTAGTCCCTTAAATAGAAGGATGTGAGAAGAGGGGAAGAATTTTTCAATTTAATAGTAAAAGATTTTGAAAGAATTTCGAAAAATTGATTGAGATTTTCGAAAATTAAGTTTGGGAAAGAAATTAAGTGATTTTGAAAAAGATTTTGAAATTAGAAATTAAAAAGATATGATTGAAAATTAATTTTGAAAAAGATGTGATTGAAAAGATATGATTGAGAAGATATGATTGAAAATCAAATTAAAAAAGAAAGTTTTAAAATTAAAGTTGATTACTTGACTAACAAGAAATTAAAAGATATGATTCTAAAATTTAAAATTTGATCCTTTCTTAATAGGCAACTAACAACTTGAAAATTTTGAAGTAAATCATTAATTGTAGCAGAGATTTTCGAAAATAATAATAATTAAAAAATGGAAAGAAATTGATTTTGAAGAGATATGATTGAAAAGATATGATTTGAAAAAGATTTGATTTTGAAAAATTATGAAAATTTGAAAAAGATTTGAATTAAAAACAAAATCTTCCATCTAGTGTCCTTCTGGCATTAAACGCCCAGAATAGTATCCATTCTGGTGTTTAACGCCCAAAATGCTACCCTTTTGGGCGTTAAACGCCCAGCCAGGTACCCTGGCTGGCGTTTAAATGCCAGTTTTCCTTCTTCATTGGGCGTTTTGAACGCCCAGCTTTTTCTGTTTGATTCCTCTGCTGAATGTTTTGAATCTTCAATTCTCTGTATTATTGACTTGAAAAGACATAGTTTTGAAAATATTTTTGAATTTTTGATGATGAGAAACAATAAAAATGCAACTAAGATCAAATGAACAATGCATGCAAGACACCAAACTTAGAAATTTTGTATTAGAGGCTCTAACAAATTGAGAATGCATAAGAAAAATAACAAAACACAAAAAAAAGAGAATTTAAAGATCAGAGCAAGTAAATCATCAAGAACAACTTGAAGATTAATGAAGAACATAGTGCATGTAATTTTCAAAAATTAGAAGAATAAAGGCATGCAATTGACACCAAACTTAAGACTAGACACTAAACTTAAACAAGAAACATAAAATATTTTTAATTTTTATGATTTTATAAATTTTTTTGTGATTTTCAAAAATTGAGTGGAAAAGAAAATAAAGAGATTCAAAATTTTTAATAAGAATTCCAGGAATCATTGCAATGTTAGTCTAAGACTCCGGTCCAGGAATTAGACATGGCTTACTAGCCAACCAAGCTTTCAGTGAAAGCTCCGGTCCAAAACACTAGACATGGCCAATGGCCAGCCAAGCTTTAGCATATCATTACTTTCAACAGCAAGATTGATAGATATCAACAAGCTCTTGTGATGATAAGTTGAAACCTCGGTCCAATAAGATTAGACATGGCTTCACAGCCAGCCAGACTTCAACAGATCATCATGAAACTCTAGAATTCACTCTTAAAAACTCTGAAGAACAAAATAGAATTTTTTTTAGTTTTTGAATTATTTTTCGAAAATAAAAAGTAAGAAGCATAAACATAAAATAAAATTACCTAATCTAAGCAATAAGATGAACCGTTAGTTGTCCAAACTCGAACATTCCCCGGCAACGGTGCCAAAAACTTGGTGCACGAAATTGTGATCATCAACAATGGCGCCAAAGGACTTGGAGCTCTCAAACGTGAATCACACTTTGTCACAATTCCGCACAACTAACCAGCAAGTGCACTGGGTCGTCCAAGTAATACCTTACGTGAGTAAGGGTCGATCCCACGGAGATTGTCGGCTTGAAGCAAGCTATGGTCCTCTTGTAAATCTCAATCAGGTGGATTCAAATGGTTATGGAGGATTGATAATTAAAAGATGAATAAAACATAAATTAAAGATAGAGATAGAGATACTTATGTAGTTCATTGGTAGGAATTTCAGATAAGCGTATGAAGATGCTTTGTTCCTCTTGAACCTCTGCTTTCCTATTGCCTTCTTCCAATCATTCATACTCCTTTCCATGGTAAGCTTTATGTTGGGCATCACCGTTGTCAATGGATACTTGCCGTCCTCTCAGTGAAAATGTTCTACGCACGCTGTCACCGCACGGTTAATCATCTGTCGGTTCTCGATCATGTTGGAATAGGATCCATTAATCCTTTTGCGTCTGTCACACGCCCAACAATCGCGAGTTTGAAGCTCGTCACAGTCATCCCTTCCCAGATCCTACTCAGAATACCACAGACAAGGTTTAGACGTTCCGGATCTCAGGAATGGCCGCCAATAATTCTAGCCTATACCACGAAGGTTCCAATCTTAGATTAGAAACCCAAGAGATACACATTCAAGCTTGTTTGCATGTAGAACGGAAGTGGTTGTCAGCCACGTGTTCATAGGTGAGAATGGTGATGAGTGTCACATAATGATCACATTCATCATGTTCTTGGGTGCGAATGAATATCTTGGAGAAGAAATAGACTTGAGTTGAATAGAAAAACAATAGTACTTGTATTAATTTATGAAGAACAGCAGAGCTCCACACCTTAATCTTTGGTGTGTAGAAACTCCACCGTTAAAAATACATAAGAACAAAAGGTTTAGGCATGGCCGAATGGCCAGCCTCCCAAAGAGGGTTCAATCATCAAAACATGATTCCAAGATGATCAAAAGATGAAAATACAATAGCAAAAGGTCCTATTTATAGAAAACTAGTAGCCTAAGGTTACAGAAATAGGTAATTAATGCAGAAATCTTCTTCCGGTCCCACTTGGTGTGTGCTTGGGCTGAGCATTGAAGCTTTCACATGTAGAGACTTTTCTTGGAGTTAAACGTCAGCTTTTGTGCCAGTTTGGGCGTTTAACTCCAGCTTTTGTGCCAGTTCCGGCGTTAAATCTCAGGCAAAGTATGGACTGTTATATATTGCTGGAAAGCCCAGGATGTCTACTTTCCAACGCAATTAAGAGCGCGCCAATTGGGCTTTTGTAGCTCCAGAAAATTTACTTCGAGTGCAGGGAGGTCAGAATCCAACAGAATCTGCAGTCCTATTTCAGCCTCTGAATCAGATTTTTGCTCAGGTCCCTCAATTTCAGCCAGAAAATACCTGAAATCACAGAAAAATATACAAACTCATAGTAAAGTCTAGAAGAGTGATTTTTATTTAAAAAATAATAAAAACATAATAAAAACTAACTAAAATATACTAAAAACATACTAAAAATAATGCCAAAAAGCGTATAAATTATCCGCTCATCAATGAGGCCATTTAAAACCCGGTTAATTAATAAATAATTAACTCATAAATTATAATTTATTCTAGGAAATAAGAAATGTGATTTTTATGGTTCAATATGATAGAGAAAATTAAAACAAAAATTTCGACACTAATTTCAAAAAATTTGGCCCAAGAATGGGCCGAACTGGACGAACCGGATCCGTATTGGGCCCAAGGCAGCCCAAAACACTTAACGAACACCCTCTCACCTCTCTCAATCATCAAACACACTGCAAACAGATTGGGCAAGGGAAGAACACAATTCCCAAACTCAAACCCTCACTTGATCTTTAAATTTTTGTAATTTTTGATCTGGAGCTTCGATCGCGGCACCGTTTGCGGCCATGCAACCGCGGCGTCGAGCTCTAAAAATCCCATAAAGTTATTTAATAGGTAAGCTACGAATTGATTTCAGTTTTCCAGCCCTTAATTTTGAAATTTATTGGGTAAAAGTGTTGAGATTTTAAGCCCTTTGATGTTATAGAATCCAATTAGCTTGAGAAAAATGCTTAATCTTGCCTCTTTAGTCTGTGGATACGGTAAAAATTCTCAACCCTTATGAAATTCTTGATTTATCGTGTATGGGTATTGAGTTGTTATGTTTGAATGTGATATTGTGGATTAGGTAGTATATATATATATATATTGGAGCTTGATTGAGGTTTTGGGAAGTTTGGAAGTGGACTTTTGGTGCTGGAAAATCTATTTGGGAGGTGTTGAGCCTTGAAAGCTTGAGGAAAAAGTGAAATGGAGGTGTTTTGGGTTGAGCGGAGAATCGGTTAAGGTATGGTTTTGGTTTTCTGTATCTAAAATGTAATGTAATGTGAAAACTTAGGCTAGTGACCCTAAGATAGGGATTGAACTGTTGATGTTGTTTGGTTAAAAATGATTATGTATGCGGGTAATATCCTTGGAGATTTTGTATTGGTGCACTTGTTGATGAATATATGAATTGTTCAAGATATTGATTGGGTTGTGTATGATGATTGATGAATTTGAATTTGATATTGAATTGGATATGGATATTGATGAGTTATATTAACGAAAATTTTGATAAAATTACAATTTAATAATTTAAAAATTATTAAAGGGTATTTTAGAAAAAATAATTTAATTATTAAATTTTTTAAAAATATTTTGGTAAAAATACAATTTAATCAATAAAAATAATTTATTAAAGAGTATTTTGGTAAGCAAAATTTAATGACAAAAAAATAAACTTTTTGCTAAAGAGTATTTTTGTAAAAAATACTTTATTTTTTCTTGAAAAATGAATAAAGTTAACATTAGTTAACACAAAATTTAAAATGGATTAAAGAGGAAGTTTTTTAAAAGTTATAAGAGAGTGGAATGTATATTTTACAAATAGAGGAGATGAGAGTATCATTTTAGCATCTCTCAGGAGAGGGGAGTGGAATTTAAAATGGTTTGTTTTAGTGTGTTCATTTATTTTTTATTTTATTATAAAATGGTTATTCCGGTTAAACCTATAAACTAATGAACTAGTAGCTAGAGCGGTTCGATGGCCAGTTCGGTTTTCAAAACCTTGGTTTATATCGTCGGATTGGAACGACACAAAATCTGATGGTAAATTTATTATCGGTGGATTAATTTTGTTTTTTGCAGATAAATTTGACGACACTCGACGTTTTTCCTGTAGTATATTTAAGTCACGTATATTAATTATTTTCTAATTATGATTATATATATTCATTCAATGATTTTTTATTCTTTATTATTAATATCATGCTATGATGCACGGACACAGGACACGACACTATATGAGACATGCCGACACACAAACTTTAAAATCTTATAAGAAACAGGACATGCATATATATAAAATATAAAGTATTTTCTATATAAATCATAATGATATTTTGATATTTTAATGATACTAAATCATAAATTAATTTTTTTAGTTATTTTTAATATTTTATTTTTATTATATAAAGTATTTAAAATATTTTTGTTTAATAAATAATATCATATATTATTTCTAAATTTATTTCAAGAATTCATATTAAAAATAAGGCTGAACATGCTGACATGTGATGGTATTTAAGTGTGTTCAAGCGTGTCTAGAGAAGAATTTTTTATTTTTTTTTTCGGACACAGTTGGACATAACAGACACGCGTGTCGAACGAGTGTCCATGAGTGTCGTGTCCAAAATGTGTCCGACACGTAGACACGACAATTTAGCGAAGTCTCTGTACTTCATAGATTGTACGTGTAATTTTCATAAATCATGGTAATCTTCATAAATCACACTGGACAATAAAATTTTAATTATAGTAATTAATTTGATATATTAATGCTAAATTAATCACACTGGACAAATAAATTTTTAATTAATACTAAATTAATTTCATATATATTAATTATAGTTATTAACTTAACTTTTTTATGCCCATGATTATTTTTTTATATATGTAAATATATATTATTTGACAACTAAATTTTAACCCAATGATCCTATTAGTTATATGTTAGTGAAAATTTAACTCAACTAAATATATCATATTGGATAAGTAAAATTTTTAACTTTACAGTTGATAAATTTTAACACAACTATTAACTATTCTATACAATGTCAATAAAATTTTTTAGTACAATTAATAGTATTATATAAGATTTAGTTTTTGTTTGAGTAATAATCTAAAATATTATTTATTATTAACATATTTTTTAACTTAATTATTTTATTTTTTATTAGTTATAATGAGAGTCAATAAAAATAAAAATAAATTTAAAAATTGAAAAAAAGAAACTTCATATTAAAAAATTTAAAAATAACATAACAAAAAATAATTGATGTAATATATAAATTGAAGTAATAATAATTTAAAAATTTCTAAAACTAATATAATTCAATGTTAATATTAGAATTAAATTATTTAAATAATATTTAAACTATTCTAGACCTTAGACATATATTAGAGTCACTCTTGTAACAACAACCAACTAAAATAATGTTATCAGTTTGAATATTTAGAATCCGTACAAATTTAGACCATCTTCTTGTTAAATAAGTTTTATCATCTGCTATTTATAATTATGTACTATGACAAAGTATAGAATAGCCACAGTGAGCAACTAAATTGACATTTATGCCCACCAATGGCATTGCGTTGACGCACGAGAAGGCTAATGGTAATTTCAAAAAAAATTTTATAATATGTTATAAAATTATTTTTTATTACTTAAAATTTAAAAGAAAAAAAATTTAAATACAGTACCAACCTTTGAAATTGCATCTCCAAATCTAATACAATTATTTGAAAACTGAACCTAAATTGAGAAAACTCAATCTCATTATATGCTTAACTTTAAAGATTTTCTGGTAGACATAGAAAATATGGAGGGAATGATTGGAAGCCATTGCTCAATAAAAAATCGAGCTCCTTTAAAAATAATCTAATTTTACCCATTTTCTATTAGGTTGGTCATAATATATGAGTAGATTCAACCATTCTTAAATAAAATAGAGTTCATTGCCCCTTTGTTAAACTCTTACAACCATGTAATTAGAACTCGAATCAATGAAACAACTCGATGTGGTATTTGATAGATGTCACTACAACAATATAGATTATTTTTGAGGGTTATATGTGTCAAAAAAATTAAAAATCGTCAAAAAAAATTTTTTGATACTATTTTAATTATGAAAATATGTTAATAAAAGTTTTGTCAAAAATAGTATTTTTAACATATAAGTAATTATGAAAAAAACTTAATCTTATTTTGATAAATATTGGCCGTCAAAAATGTTAGAAAAATTTGAGAATATATTTTTTGTGATACTTATTAACCATAAAAAATACTATTTATTTTGACACTTATTGACCATAAAAAATTCTCAACAATTTTTTTTACAATTATGAACCGTGAAATATACTATATCTTGGATATTTTTTGACAATTTTTTACTATAAAAAACTCAATCATATTTTTTTTGACATTCATTATTATAAAAGTTAAGGTTTCACCTGTTATTTATTTTTAAATACAAATTACTATAAGAATAGACAAAACAAAAATTCTACCACTATGACAAGAATATGCTTTCACTTTATCATACATAATCATTGTATAAAATCAAACAAGAACTATGCAATTTTGATCATTGATCATGATTCAAAACTAGTACAAATAGCATTCCTTATTTAGCATTTGACAAGTATATCAACAACAATTAACACCAAGTATCAAAACCAATACTCAATATCATAATATCATATTAATGTTCTTTTTTGTATAGTGCTATATGAATCACACATAAACTCATCAAAGTCTTGAGCATTAATCAAGTGAAGTAGGATTGTTATCACTTTGAACTATAGGCAACCTTCCATCCAATAGTTTCTCGTTGCCATATGATCTATATTTTTCTTCAAATCTTCCACCTCTATTTTAGAGTCTTCATATATTTTTTTCTGTGTAACACCCTACCATACAGAGTCTTATGCTTAAGTCATAAGTCAGAGATGGCAAGGTATTACGACCTCTAAAAATTAAAATTTAGTACATATAGTAGTGTGAATAAAGATTATAACTAGGAGCCTTTGAAGAAAAAGGGGTAAAACAAAATCGCAACTCGAGAGTGCAATCCTCCGATCGAAAACGCGACGAACAAAGGATAAACCAACGCGAGATTATATATATACAAAGGAGTGTCAAAAACATGAATATCAAAACTCATAATCCGGTTGCGAAGATAACCGGTCCGAGCATAACAATATATATAAGTAAATAAAATAGGAAACCCCAAAGAAAACCCAAAGGGACATAAATACAAGAAAACCTACTCTCCAAAATCCCCTCTAAGAGGAGTCATCACAGTTTGTATTATTCAGTGTAGATAAAGGTATCTAAGCATAACATATATACCAAAAATAGAGACCCAAGAACAAAGGATCTTCGCTAATCCAGAAGTCTCCAGCACGTCTCAGCGAGAAGCCTCACGTCCTGCATCTGAAGAAAACCACAAAATCTGCATGGGTGAGAACCGGAGGTTCCCAGCATGGTAACAGTTCCCACATATTTAACATGTAATATCAGAGGAAAGCCGAAGGCAATCCTAGAACTTCCACCAGATAAATCAAAGCTTATAATCAGACTAAGCCAAAAAGGGCAACTGACTAAAGATTCTTCAGTCTAACTGATACTTCCCTTTCCAAATTCTTCACACCTCCCAACCACCAGCAGGAGTATAATATGGCAAACACAGTTATATCAGACAAGAGATATACAAATAGGAACAAATAAGGTATTTAGACAATTTGCAAGTAATATGCAGTCAATTAGACAATCTCAAACAAATCACGTAGTATGAAATATGATGAATGCTTGTCCCTAATGGCTAATGATATCATCTATCGGTTATATAGCCAACCCGACAAGTCCTGGTAGCTAACCATTGGACTGTCCCTCTGTCGCGCATCCCCAACTCGAGTTATACTCAACATAATCGTGATCATAATCATGATCCATATCCAACACCCAAACTGGTGTATATTCACGGGGGCAAGCTCATCCGAAACTTTCATAGTGTCCGACCACACTTACGACATAAGGTCAGCAGAGTATCGAGTCTCCACCTGGAGCACGTGGTGGCTAGCCACTGCTTTCACCCAGGAAAACTCGTACCTTAGATAGTGGAAGTGCAACATTCATATTTCATTCAATAGCATATATGCATTTATACTCGGCCATAATCAATAATGGCTCCGCCGTAACTCGGCAACACACTCAGCCATCCGGCTCACGGTTCAATCCAGAACCAGCCAATGTATCAACAAATACAACCTATCGGCTCATGGCTCATACAGCACTTCCACCGCCATCGTCCATATCTCATATAATCATCTTTGATCATCATTGATCATAACTTTTTCCCTTGCTTCATTCGCAGGCTACCATATTCCCTAGCTCTTTTCTCACTGCTAGCCATATCATAATGATTTAAGACATAAGGGGTGAGATCAGAGACTTAGAAGTATGAAATTTGGCTTTTAAAACTCAAAAATAAACTTTGGGATGAAAACAGGGCCACGCGTACGCGTCCTTCACGCGCATGCGTGGATGGAAAAACAGTCAAAGGACGCCTACACGTCAGCCACGCGCACGCATGGGTACGTTTGTGCCACACGCACATAACTGGCACAGTCCTCGCACAACTCTCGGGAATTTTAGCTGGGCAACCATTTTAGCACATCGATGCGTACGCGTGAGCCACGTGCACGCGTGGATGGCGTTTTTCCGAAAACAACACATGCGCGTCAAGCACGCCTACGCGTGGGGGTCATTCTGCTAACAATTTTTCTAAGTTAAAAACTACAGAATACACAGATTAAACCCCCAATCTTTCAAGGGACATAACTCCTCCATTTTAAATCATTTTTCGCCCGTTCTTTGAACGGTATAACCACCCCGAATCCAATTTCAATTCTAAACAAATTTGGCACAGAATGGGAATATGGAGTTTAAGTTACGTCCCATTAAAGTATGCCCAAAAACCACATTTTCATACAAAACCACAAAGTGCCATTTTCAAACAAACCAATTTCATCCTTTTTAGAATCAACCAAAACATGTCAATTTTAACCCTTTTTGAAATCAATCAAAATATACCAAAGATCAACATCAAGCCTCCTCAACTCACACATTAACACTTTACCACAATTTACAAAACTACCATCCAACCATTTTACCCACTTCAATCAAATGGCTAAATTACCAACACATTAACATGGCATACATCATTCCTCATTCCAATTTCCAATAATACCATTACCAATTAACCAACATTTCGTATAATCACTACCATGCTCACTCTCAACATGGTTATATTCATAATTCAACCCCAAACATTCATCACACATATATCACAACATGCATTTTTCTCATACATCACACCATCAAGGCATCAATATACATAATCACGTATATGACCACATCATATATCTCAATCATTCAACAACATCAACAATTCAATGCCTATCTTAGGGCCTCTAGCCTAAGTATTTTCTACCACATTACATTTTAGATACGAGAAACCGAGACCAAACCTTAGCCGATTTTTCCCGCTCAACCGGAGCACTACCAAACCACTTGTCCACAAGCTCTCAAGGTTCCAACACCACCAAGAACAGATTTTTCAAACACAAATCTCCTTTCCAAACTTTCCAAAATCACCAATCAAGCTCCAATATACATATATAAAATGCCTAAGCCACAATATCACACCAAAACACAAAAGCTCAATACCCAAAACCACAAATTTAATATTCTCACTAGGGTTTGAGATATCTTACCTCTTTCAAGGTTCAAGGAGACAAGATTAACCTTCTCCTTCAAGAGAGTTGGGTCCTATAATATCAAAGAGTCCAAAATATCAACATTTTCACTCATGAAATTCAAAAATTAGGGATGAAGAACTGAAATAATTTCGTAGCTTACCTCAAAAATAAAGTAGTGAGTTTTGTAGAGATCTCCGCAGTGAACGCGTGGCCACAAACGGTGAGGCAATCGGAGCTTTAGATCAAAAGTTATGGTGGTTTGAAGATCAAATGAGAGAAAGAACTTGAGAGAGTGTTCTTCCCTCTTGTGCCTCCATTTCAGCGTGTTTAGTGTCTTAGAGAGGGGAGAGAGAGTGCTGAAATGAGTGTATTAGGTTTAGTTTAGTTGGGTCAAGGGCCCACTATGGGTCTGGTTGGCCCAGTTTGGCCCGTTCGGTCCAATTTTGGTCTGATTTCTATAAAATTGGTACCGAAATTCTCGTCTCAATCTCCTCTATTATATTTAGCCATAAAAATCACATTTTTGGCTTTTTAGAATAAATTCTTATTTATGGATTAATTAGCCATTAATTAACCGGATTTTACATTCTACCCACCTAATTGGGAATTTTGCCCACAAAATTCAAATTCAATTACCTGAGAATAAGTGCGGGTAATCAGCTCGTATCTTCGACTCTAAGTTCCCAAGTGTGTTCTTCCACACCGCCTTGACTCCATGCCACTTTGACTAATGAAACCTCTTTTCCACGCAACCGTTTGATACTAGTATCATTAATTTGGACTGGAGCCACTGGAAGCGTCAAATCTTCTCTTAACTGAACCGATTCAGGTTCTAACACATGGCTAACATCAGGGGTATACTTTCGAAGTTGCGACACGTGAAACACGTCGTGCAGGTTTGAAAGATGAGGTGGTAGAGCCATCCGATACGCCACCGGTCCAACCCTCTCCAGGATCTGAAACGGACCGATGTATCGGGAATTCAACTTCTTCGCTTTAATCACCCTACCTACTCCTGTGGTTGGAGTAACGTTAAGGAACACATGGTCTCCTTCCTCAAATTCTAAGGGCTTTCGCCTCTGATCGGCGTAACTCTTCTGGCGACTCTGCACCGTAAGCATCCTATCTCGGATTTTCTTGACTTGTTCAGTGGTCTCAGCTATTATCTCCGGCCCCAACAAGCCTTTCTCTCCCGCTTCATACTAGCACAGTGAAGATTGACATTTTCTCCCATACAAAGCCTCATACGGAGCCATGCCAATGCTCGCATGGTAGCTATTATTGTATGCAAACTCCACTAACGGCATATATCGATCCCAACTCACTGGTTAGTCTAAAACACAGCTCTCAACATATCCTTTAGTGTTTGGATTGTCCTCTCGAATTGACCATCTGTTTGAGGATGGTAAGTCGTACTTAAGCTTAATCGGGTTCCAAAAGCTTTCTGAAATGCACCCCAAAATCTCGAAGTGAAACGAGGATCTCTATAAGAGATTATAGTAGCAGGTACACCATGAAGTCTCACAATCTCTTTTATGTACAACCGTGCTAGCTCCTCAAGGGTGTAAGTCATCCGAATAGGTAAAAAGTGAGCCGACTTCGTCAGTCGGTCCACAATCACCCAAACAGCATCAAAACCGGTCCTAGTCCTTGGCAATCCCGACACAAAGTCCATCGCAATGCTGTCCCACTTCCATTGCGGAACCTCTAAAGGTTGCAACATCCCAGAAGGTCTTTGATGCTCAATCTTTACCTTTTGACAAGTTAAGCACTTTGAGACATATTCCTCCACATTATTCTTCATACCCGGCCACCAAAACATCGCCTTTAGGTCATGGTACATCTTAGTACTCCCCAGGTGAATAGAAAAGCCGCTCTTGTGTGCTTCTTTTAGGATATCTTACCTCAAGGTGCCAACATTTGGTACAATGATCCTATCCTTGAGATATCTTACCTCTTCCAAGGTTCAAGGAGATAAGATTAACCTTCTCCTTCAAGAGAGTTGGGTCCTATAACATCAAAGAGCCCAAAATCTCAACATTTTCACTCATAAAATTTGAAAATTAGGGATGAAGAACTAAAATTATTTCGTGACTTAACTCAAGAATAAAGTAGTGGGTTTTGTAGAACTCTCCGCAGTGAACGTGTGGCTGCAAACGGTACGGCAATCGGAGCTCTAGATCAAAAGTTATGGTGGTTTGAAGATCAAATGAGAGAAAGAACTTGAGAGAGTGTTCTTCCCTCTTGTGCCTCCATTTCAGCGTGTTTAGTGTCTTAGAGAGGGGAGACAGAGTGCTGAAATGAGTGTATTAGGTTTAGTTTAGTTGGGCCAAGGGCCCACTATGGATCCGGTTGGCCCAGTTTGGCCCGTTCGGTCCAATTTTGGTTCGATTTCTATAAAATTGGTATCGAAATTCTCGTCTCAATCTCCTCTATCATATTTAGCCATAAAAATCACATTTTTGACTTTCTAGAATAAATTCTCATTTATGGATTAATTAGCCATTAATTAACCGGGTTTTACATTCTGTACATTAAAGCTTTGTTTAGAGATCAGAAAATATGAATGATCTAGTGGTGAAAAAATTTGGCAAAATTAAAAATTACTAATGAGTTTCTAAACATTTCAATAAAATTAAGCCACAACTCTTAATTAAGTCATTAGACCTATTAACAACAAATTCAAAAAAAAAATGATCAAATGATGAGTGGTCGGATGTAACATGAATTTAGTCCTTGGTTTTTGCTGGTTTTAGGGGGATATGGTCGGTTAGTTTCTAGGGCTTAATTAAACAACATTATAGTCACTGACTTTAATTTCTTTTGTTTTTTATTTTTCCTAAAAGACCAAAATATATGTATTCTGATCTTTTTTCTCTTAAAATGAACATAAAAATAAAAATGAATATTACCTTCCATAGCTCTTAATCACACTCATTTTCTTTCGAATAAAGCTACGAAATCAACGTGTAACTCTAGTTTTATTATCAGACATGCAAACATAGCTTTAGTCTCACTTAATCAATAGGATCCACTTAGTGAGTTAGAAATTAGTTGTATTTCTAAGACAATTTTTCTTTTGAATACAGTTAGAGTGATACTTTAAATTAATTAATCAATTCCTATTTTCTAGAAAAATATAAAACCAAAGAGAGAAAAGAACACTAAAGAGAAAAAAGAAAACACGACCGCGCTTATTAACTGAAGATGAGTTAATTACTAATTAACATAACCTTCCCCATTGAAGGGAGAAGTATACTACTGTTTCTTTAAAAGAATAGCAAAATTTCTCTTATTAACTGCAGCAACAACAACAACAAATTTGATCACAAAAAATAGCAGAGGCAAAGAGGCAGAGCAGAAAAGAGAGAATGCGTAACAGAAGCACAAGTAGAAGCCTATTTGTTATAGAACACTACTTAAACAAGTCATGAAAAATGTTCCAATCCTAATATTTTACATTATATTATAGTGACATTGTGATTGTAAACTCTTATTATAACCATATATGCAATGGATCTCACCGCCGGAAAAGGAAAATAAACTCAAACCAGTATGGTATTCATATTTCTTAAAAAAAATATTGAGAGCGACGAAAGTGTAGACCTCAGAATAATTATAGTTAGATGTGGATTGGGAGCCATAGAAAATTACTTGACAGGCAAAGAGATAAGTGAGAATTGACATTAACTCCTCCAAAGTAAGTATGAATATGTCACTTAATACAGAGTCATACATAGCAAATATAGCAAACATAATACAGAATTTTCAGCATTACCGAACAATAATAAACAAGAAAAATGCATTCTAGAATACTATAAATGACCTTAACGATTACAATTCACATAAATTGCAGCTGAGGGAACAAATGTGATCATGAATATATATATATATATATATATATATAAACTCTCAAAGTAAAGCTAGATACTCCTATTTGATATGAACCTGTGGTTTAGGAAAAGAACAAACACATGGTGTGCAAAAATTAAAAAGAAAAAAAATGAAGGATTAGAAGTTAAATTAGATAAAACATAAAATGAATAAAACTCTGAAATAGAACAAACAATAGCATTGCATCACCAAGTAACAATTATCTTTCTCTTATTTTTTTATTATGAATAAAAAAATAGAAAAATCAAATGAGAAAGAGCAAAAACTTTACCAAAATTACAGATCAATTTACACAAATCAAATATGAGGAACAAATTCAAGAGCAATTAGATATGACGAACAAATAAAAAGTACGAATTATAGAACAGCTCAATAAGAATCCAAATCAGAAAATATAAATTAGAGAATAGCTCTGAGAATCTGAACTTACCTTAATACGTATTAGTAATAAGAAGCTTGAATAAAAAAATTTTGAAATCTGAACATCAAAACAAAAATTAAATCAGATTTATGAAAGAATAAAAAATTTTGAGAGAGGAAAAAGAAATACCTAACAAGACCAAGTTGATTTTAGAGCTGAAGAATGAGATGAGATCTTGAAACAGCAGAGTAAAGTGAGATTTTGAATATGAAGAATGAGTAGTGGAATTCAAAACTGAGAGCCGGAGCTAAAGAAAGAAGAGGAGCAGGGTGATTCCAAATTTGACGGAAGGGAAAAAGAGGAGCAGGGTCGTCGACAAGAGAAGAAGAGGAATAGTGGTAAGCTAAAAATAAAGACCGTAAAAAATGAACAATAATTCTTTACGGTCAAATTATTTATCAAAACAAATATGATAATTTGACATTTGTAATATTTGTCAAATATATATATTAATTTTTACATTTAATTATGATTGTTAAAAAAAAGGTGTTAAAATAGCTCTCTTTTCTTGTAGTGTGTGGTGCATTTTAAACAATCACGTCAAAGAACAATCGTGTCATAACATTAAACGAAAAGAATAAGTTTGAGTAAGAACAATCATCAAATTATCAAAAGAATAATAGAATGACAACATAAAAAATATCATAAAAAATTTTAACTTGTACCTTAAAACGATCAACTTCAATGAAAAATAAATAATACATTCTTATTCTATGAAGTAGTCAAGAATGAATAACAAATTAAAAACTTAAATAAAATATTTTGACTCTTAAATCTAGATTCATAAACCACAAAAAGAAACACTATATATACCTTTTAATAGCACGAAGAAATTAATTATTAATTATAAAAATTAATTATTGATATCAACATCAACTAGATATTAATAGAATACACACATGCATAATAGAGAACATTAACAAAGTTATTAATGTTAATATCACATTTATGGCTAATTATCTTTGATTAAAAATTATATTATAATGATTGATAATTAGGATGATTGAAAATATTAATGATTAGCAATTAGTATAATTGTGTATTAAATATTGATTTCATATAATTATAAAAGAGATAATTTTTTAAAATAAGTTGAGAAGAGAGAGGTATAGATAGTGGTACCAGAATACGCCACGTTAGCATTCTTCGCACCATTGTAAAATAATACTAGTGTATGTACCCGTGCAATGCACGGGAAATATTTAATATTTTATCTATATCTGAAGTATTTTTAACCAAAGTACTCTTCAACACATTAAATTTTAAATCAAACTCAATTTATATCTTTTTATTCATGTGAATAATAAACAATAGTACATAACAAAGAAGTTCACAAAACAATTGGATTAATTAAGGAAAAAGTCATAATATGCAATAAATCAATAATGTCTTAATTTCTATGATAAATTGTGCGTAATTTTTTTTGTCTCCAATATTGATTGTTGTACATCTATATGTTGTATTTTTGTTCTTGTATCAAATAAAATTTAAATGTTATTTATCTAATAATTTATATCGAACTACAAAAAAAATGAAATAACACAATTCACAACAAAGAGATATCAATTGATTAAACAGTACATGATCATCGCAATTTACTAAAGACTTCTCTATACACAATATTAATCGTGCAATTGATTAAAACCTTTATCCCTTATTTGCTCTTAACTCTTGAAAGTGCCACATATAACTGTCCATGTGTAAAAATCGGTCTTGGTAAAAATAGACTCACAGTTTTCAACGTCTGTCCTTGAGCCTTGTTGATTGTCATACCAAAAGATACTATCAATGGAAATTATCTTCTCTAAACATGTAGGCGTGTACCATTGCATAAGCCATTTGACTTATCTATGTTCCTAAGTAGCATTACTAGAACACAAATCTTAAGTGTGAGCTTATGAGGTGGAAGACCAGAACAATTAAGAGCATTTATTACTTTTGGACCAAAGAATTCCATGTGGCTTTCCATATTACTTTCATCAACACAAAGATTATCTGAACTAAGATACACATTTTTATCATCGTGAATAATTGACAGTAGTTGACCATTTATCTTGTCAACAATATCTATGGTCGATGCTAGTATGTTCGATCACTAAAGTAATTGCTTGACTGATAGCTATGCACCAAGCTCAGAAAAACAAAGTCGATTTACTCATCAAATGCCTATTCAGTATCTGGAACTATCATATCCATAGGCATCTCAATTTCTGACTCTCCATCTAGATTATCTCTTAGTAGGCCATCACCAACTTTTAACAACCAATCACCAAATTCCTTGATTTTCTGTTGGTTTTCATTTTTGCATCTCATAGTTAGCCTCATGCTCCTTGACAGTCATAGGACTTCAGCAAACTCCCAAAGGTACGAAGAATTTATGGTTGCATGCACTATATCCTGTCGAGATCCTCGTGTAATTATAGGCAATATTTGTCTAAAGTCTCCACCGAGTACAACTATATTCCCTCCGAATGGACGCTCACAATTAGCAATTGATGCATGCGTTATAATATCTCTCAAACATCTATCCAGTGCCTCATAACAATACCTGCTAAGCATAGGTGCCTCATCCCAGATTATTAAATCTATCTTTATCAACAATTTGGCAAGGAGTGAGCCCTGTCGGATATTGTACATAGAATTTTCTTCTACAGTTAAAGGTATATTAAATCTAGAGTGTGCAATCCTACCATTTATTAGGAGAAGCGGTGCTATTCCATTGGAAGCCACAGTAAGCACTATTTTACCCCCTAATCTAACTTTGCTGACATTAAATTGTAAATGAATATTTTACTACAACCACCATGACCATAACGGGAAAAAAATCTTCCCTCGGATCCATTCACAGCCCTCATAACCCTGTCATACGCTTTCTTCTGTCCCATAGTCGCCATGCACAAAATCAATGATGTTAAGGTCTCTAATTGACGTCTGTCATACCTGAGTTCCTCTATTATTAGTCGTGCATCCTGCATTGAATAGTTACTACCAGAAGGGATTGACATTGGAGGATATTCTTGCAAGCTCTTTCCATAAGAATGTATGATATCTTCTATATCTGACAATATAAAATTCATGATATCCTCATCAAACATAACTAAATCTATCACAATTTAGAAAAAAGCTAGGTCAACAAACTATATCTATCCATAAGATATTATTTGAAGTTATGAAATATATAAAGAAGATAGTAGCATTATACCATTCATGTTCAAATTCCTTTGACGTCGATGTAGAATATCATCTAAAAGTTGCAGCCAACAATTCTCCCAGACAAAGTCAGGTCTTGAAAGACTATTTGATACCAGTAAAATTGCAAATAGCCTCTTCACATGTGATGCAAATGCCCAAGTTTCTGCTTCATTTAAGGAATCTATAAACTCTCTATCATCTTGCAACAACCAAAGAGTAAAACAGGCATCCTAAAATGTATCATGAACTACACCATTCATCGTCTTTATGTCTTCAAAGTTAGTGTAATCCATCTGAATATTCAGTAGAAGGCGAAGGTAATAGTCTTCCCCACTTCTTGTAGGAACATATGTCAATCTACCAATAGAGAATCCCCTTTTTCTTGGTGTCCATATTTTCCCATCTCTTTGCCAGACAGACTTTGTAGGAAACTCAGAATATGTCAGGGTGGTCATTATGCATATTCCTTGTTAGCATCCATCCAAGCAAGAAATATGGTATTTTGGCTCTCTACCTTGTCAACAACGTCCTCTACACGTTCTAGATTGTGATAAATAACAGATTGTTCACCAGGTAGATGGAATGGTAGAGGAATGACAGTAAGCTCTTTGATTTGGATTTCATAACCAAACAACCTTCAAGCAACCTCACATGCTGATATATACCTACAATCATAGTAGCTCCGAATCTCATCCACAACTCGTATGCTTTGGTTAGATTATGGTTCATAAATGGTTGCAGTTACGCGATCATTTCCCTTTTGCATATACTTGACCAAATACTTGATTGCGCTCGTTTGGCATGTGTACTCCACATTTAAATGACATGCATACTTTAACAACAGTTTACCGTTGTAGGGAACAATGTAAGAATTATCCAAGTGGACCTCCTTTTTCTGCATTGTTCGCCCATCATCTCGCTTTCTATACTTTGGAAACCCAACTTCATCAATAATTTTTCTTTGTCTAAATTCTTTGGGAAACATTTTGGTACAATGGCCATGTGTCATGCAAGGAGAATTGACATTGTACAGACCATATGACCCATAAACCATATATGTCTGCACTGCCTCGTATAGATCCTTATTACTTTTAGAATAAGAAATCTCAGCTGAGATAAAGCGATCTTTGTCATCAGGTGATTGCAGCCTAAAGTCTGGATGCATGAATAACAATATGTATGCATGGGAAAGTCCCCTTTTTTTGAACTCAACTGTGCGTACATCTACATATTGAATCACTTAGTTAGTCTCCAAATAGACACACACAGTAGATAAAAAAAGCAAGCATTTGATGATTTATATAAACACATGCAAACTTACATTCTACAATGCTTCCGAATATCTCACCTTCCTTCAAGTCTCGGATGAGGTGATCCAACTTAATTTTGAATACCCTGCATAGTATATCTGGTTTATCTTGAGCCTTTAAATCCATTTTATCAACTTCTCATGTGATTTTCTCCCACTTAGGATTACACGTAATGGTTACAAAGTAGCTAGGATAGCCAGCATACTTGCATATAGCAAAGGCACCCTTGCAATTGTTAATCGTATACCTCAGCCCACCAGTAAAAGTGCTTGGAAGAACAATTCTCTTTCCTGTCTGTGCAGCATCTACTTGACCATTTATAAGACTTTATTGGAGCCTTGTATATTTATCAACATGTAACTTCTTTTTGTTGAACTTGTGCCAATTTAACCTATCAAACTCTACCATGGTGTATGAATCAACCAAAAATTGTTAGAAAAGTATTCTCGAATTCAAAAGAATAGGAGACTCATGAATTTGATGTTAAATTCTGTAAGCAAAGAACCGTTGTATGGATATGTCATCTTCTTCAGGATTTCTTCTACCTGGCACCTTACGTGAGACAGGAATCCCTTTCCTAAAATCATCTTCTCCATATGAAAAAAGTAAAGGATACTAAAGAGCTAAATATTGTCGATGTAGGACATCTATCCTTTGTAGTCTTTTCGTCTTTGTTTCAATAACTATGTCTCTGTCTTGTGCCAGCTGTTCAACATCACCCACAATTAGTGTAGCAACCTCAGAAGAAGTTGGCAAATCATATCTCCTGCCAGCTCAATTTTGCCTCTTAATTAACTTCAACTTTAAATCTGGTATTCTTCCATTACCATACTTGTCTCTTGCGTACCTAAATGTCCGTGCCAAAATGTTGTGAGAGTCCATCATTTGCTTTATTTGTGTGACTATTTTAGCATCATCCGAATTGATTTCATTCATGTTCTTATTTCAGCAAGCATATATCATAATTAGATATTAAAAATTTATCAAACATAGAATGGGTTGATGTACTCTATATAAAGAATAATACCTTATAGTTAATAGTCTATTATTGATCTCATTTTTTGTATCATATATATACAACTATGCAAACTTTGCTTACAATTTTCCGGTGGCAATAAAATTCCAATTAAATGGTAATTCTCACCACCCAACTTGAAAACAGGGGGTGTTTTCCCCCTATTAATCTGATGATCTACTTTTCTAGCCATAGACGTGAAGTTGAACATTGCATTAAATGACCTGATGTTCTTCAAAAAGTGTTGACTTATAATATCTTTACCACTATGGAGTTGTGCCAGTTCTGGTGGTGGATGTCATAATTGTGGAAGCTCCACTTTTTTCTCCATACAACATAAACCAAACTTCAGTTGTCTGTACTTATTCGTTTTGGCCAACTGTTCATCCGACCACATTCGTGCTTTACAAAATAAACACTCAAAATCAGGATCTTCAATGTCAAAAGCTGTAAGTATAAATTTAAACATATTTATTGTAGTATATTGTCATATTAATTATAATTGTTAACTTATCAAGTAGTATGAATTTTAACCAAAAATTACTTTGCATTGAAATAGCACCAGGAACACCTGAGCAGAAAAATAATATTTTGTTGATTGAATACATACATAGACTAAATTCAAATAAATGAGTAACAAATTAATAGAAATGATTGTTAATATGCATACCAGTAATTTATCATTATCATTGAGTGCATTATTATTGATAACTTGATCCAAATTAGAATCATCATAGCCATTAATACGTATAGTTAATAACGGACGGTGTTAGTACATTGTCATAGCCACATGGTAGCTGAACAAATACAAAAATAATACATGTTACATTCGTAATCAATTAATCAATCATAAACATGATTTCTATACACTTCCATAAATGTGGTAATGAGTTGATAATTTTCATCGCACACACTTGCACCAACTTGTGATAAATTAGCTCCCATAGTTTCACTGTTGTAGATGATCTGACATCACGCACTACCAAAAATGGTCTGTCGATGGTAAATGAAACACTAAGTAATTTATAATGCAATAAATTTGAAAACGATCAAAGTAGAGAGAAACAAAGATATATATTAATAGGCCAAACCTTTCATTTGGTTGGATACAGTCTAAATTGGAAATATTTTGGCCAACATGTATCTCATTTGTATGTTTATCTGATATAATCTCCACGTAAATATCAATCAATAAATGTCAAAAATATAAATTCAAATAATATCAAAGGTATTGTTTAGAAAACTCTCATAGTTTAAAAAGACCCCTCTTTCAAGTTGCATAGGTTGAGTAGTCGAACCGTCTTGATGATCATTGACCTCTACATTTGAGAATAGGATCATAGGATTTCTTGCTACCATTTTTACTATGCGAGCTCCTTGAATACGTTTTTTCCAGGCATAATTTTGTTGCTATTTTTGAAAGTAAAATGTCAAATGCAAATATATTTGTTAGAATATTGAAACATTTGAAATAAAACACACATTTAAATATAAGTCATTAATGACTTAAAAATTTCATCTTTTGGATCACATACAACCTTCTTTTGATGTCTAAATCCTTTGAATTGCCATTAATCACCGTGCTGCCAAAAGTTGACCTATCTCGTATAGAAGGTCTTAGGCAAATACTCCCTTACGATAGACCTATCATACAAATTTTGAAAGACCTCATATTTTATACACAAATAAATTCCCTCTTTTTTCTCATTTTCGTAGAACTTGATAGTTGGCTTAACATGAATAATGTCGAAGAAATTAAACACCAATTAATATCACATATCTTATAGGATATATAATTACTCACAATTATTTTCAATTCATATCACTTTATGATTCTTGTCAATACGACCAGTGCTATTCGAACAAACTATCACAAACAACAATAAATATATTAAAAAATAAAAAATAAACAACACATATGGATAATGTAGACTAAATCATGGTTTCTTATATGATATATCTAAGGATTAAGTACTTTTTTCGTTCTTAACGTCTTGTGTCAAAATCAAAATCGTCACCGACCTTTTTTTCTTATTAAAATCATCCTCAATGTTACAAAACGTTATAAAATTATCCTTTAACAGAAATTTCAAATTAAACAATTATTCAACAATCATTAATTTCATATCCAAAATTAGCAACAACAGAAATTAAAAAAATATTAGAAAGAAAAAAAATGATGTTTATGTTCTTCAAAAATTAAAAAAACATAAAAAAAGAAAGAACGAAACCCTTGCCAGCGACAGTAGAGACAGAGCAGGTGTACAGTAATAATGGGGGAGCAACGAAACCCTTGCCCAGCGACAACGGAGCAGTTGAAACTCTAACGATGACGGCACAGCAGAACATAGCATGACGGGAGAGGAACCAGAGCCCAGGTCCCGCGATGGCAAAGAGAAAGCCCGCGGATGCATAGAGAAGATGATGGGAGCATTAAATGGTTGGCCTAGCAGCGACAGAGCGGCTGAACCCCGGCGTCGGCAATGATGGGAAACACCAGCGACGGTGGCGTGACAAGCCCCAGCAGAGAGAAAGAGAGATGACGAACGACAAGGCCATCGCAACAAGTGCTACAGCCACAACGCGACAGCGGCAGCCGCCCTCTTCCCTACCGTCACCTCCCTCTTCTTCCTTTCCTTTTCTTTCTTCTCCCTCTTTTGTTCCTTTTCTTCATTTTGATTTTTCTGTTTTAGGTGGAAAGGGGTGGGGGTAATGGGTGGGGTGGGGTGGATAGTGATAATAAGAAAGGATTTTTATGTCATTTCAAAAATTATTATAGATAAAAGGATGATTTTATAACGTTTGTAACGTTGAAGATGATTTTAATAAGAAAAAAGGTTGGCGGCGATTTTGATTTTTACCCAAAATGTTAAGGACAAAAAAAGTACTTAACCCTATATCTAATTTACTATTAGTTAGATCTAGCAAAGGTGTCCTAGTGGTAGCATGATTTCTCGCTGGTAGGGCATTCCGGCGTGTGATACAGAGAAATATTTTCATTTCTCATGATTTTACCACTCTTATTATGAACAATGTTGCTCGAACAAATTATCACAAACAACAACAAATATATTTAAAAAAATATAAAAAGCAACATATAATTATATTGTCGATTGAAAAGTTATCATTATTTCATTCCAAATGTAATATAATATTGTATTATTACATTTAAGTCGTGTTTATTTTCTTATTTGTTAAAATTTTTGTATACAAAGTCCTAATATTGGAAGATGAATTTATAATTTTTTAAATTACAAATAAATAAATATCTTTAATATTCTATCTTAATTTTAATAAATTTCAGTATTTTAGTTGAATTTGTATGTGATAAAAATTACCTATAACTAATACTGGGAATAAAAATATTGTTATGATTGAAATTAAATTTACTAAATATAAATGGTATTTCAATTTTCTAATTGTATCCATAGTTATAACAAATTATATCATTATACCATGCTGATCAATTGGAGAGGTTTAATTAGTAACCCGTAAACAATATTATGGATTGAAAAGATAATAATTAAAAAGCGGATGCCTGGTTCAAGTTATTACGCAAACATAATACTTAGTTATACTATATTTAGAATCAACTTAGATTGATCGAATGATTAATTCACCCGTCTATTTAAACAAGTGTTGAGAGTTTAAATCCTGTCGCAGAGTCAGATTGGGAAATACTAAGTATTTCAATTGATATAATATCGCGATGTAAGTATTTGTATGGAAAATTGTTAATCCTTTGTCAAGAATTCATCCGAAATTACCGTTCACATATATTGACGAAGACCAGTTGTCATCTCCAATAGTTATTAAGTAAAGACCTCTATCAGGAGTACTAAAATTCTGATGGAAAAGTATATGGAACCAACTAATAATCAGCCAAGAATGGAACAACATAGTTAATTATAATTAATTTAATTTTATTAATTTATAATTTAATTTGTTTTTTAAATTATTGTTGACAACATACAAAACATGAGGGAAGATACGATAGTCATAGGAGAGAATCACGGAAACAGATGCGCTGAGCATTCAGTTTCACTACCCTGGGTTACCCTTTCTAACTAGCGCCGTCATTCTTTTTCTCTCCCCCAAGAAGCATAGCCGCCTACCTCCTCCACCGTCTTCACCCAATCAATCAAGCTGTGTCGCCGTCGTCACTCTTCAACCGTGGGGGCCGCTTTTCATTCACTAAGAAGCCGCCGTTGGTGCAACACGTCCCTGGATGCCTTGCATGTATGTCACGTTGATCATCATCACTTGCTTGAGACCGTCCACATCAAATGATATAAACCGGGACTCCGTCCTTGCTTTTCCTCGGTGAGTGCCGCTTTTACTCTAAAAAGAAGAAGTGGCCGTCGCGGCGCAAATATTCGGGAAAAAAATTCTCCATGGAACGCTCACTTCCGGAAGGGGAACCGAATAGCACAATGATCAATGCTAGTGAAGGCAATGATGAATTGAATGACGATGGCGTTGTTAATTAAGAGGGTTCCTTGGTATGTTGTATGTTGTATATGTTAGTCTTGAATTGCATGATGTTATATGAGAACCTGAAGTGTGAATGTTTCTTTTCCATGTTTTTTAGATGTTTCTTAAATTTATTTCTTTGAAAAAAATGTGGCACACCGACGTTGCTAGTGGACATATTAATAAGGTATGATTGAAATTGAATACATTGGGTTGTGGAGAAGGCTATGCTTAGCTAATGTCATTGATACTAAAAATTCCAATAGAGATAGACATAGATAGTAGATATGGAAATTAATTGGGTTGTGTGGAAGACATGTAAGATCTATGTTGGAAAAGACAAAATTATTGGTAGTTTATATTGCTCCTAAATGTGCGAATAGTCCAAGATCCATTTCAATCTCACTGTGTTGTCCGTCTATGTCACAATGCATGCAATCAATCACATGTTGTTAATGATTCATTAATTCCAAATAGAATTTTTTATTAAAATGTGTGTTGTGAAGGCTTCTTATTCATGGTAATTAGATGACTAGTTTTTGGAAAAAATTGGAGAAATAATTTGTTTACTTGAGATAGTTATAAAGTCTGATTGAGTGCTATATGTGTTTCCATTTATTTGTTGATATGTTTTATTGGATTGCTTCATTATATAGTAATGGTCATAAGTGGATTAAAGTTTTGTCCCGATTGTCTTTAATTGAAGGTCGACGAAATCACCGATGCAATGGTGACGAGAAATGATGAGTTGGATTTAAGACGCGAGGTTTGAAGTATTTCTTATTGTGTGTTAGCACGTTATAGTTACCACTTTGATACTATCTTTAATTTGTATTTGGTTCTATGAATTGGCTTTACAGTTGCCGGATCATAGTGGGCTCAGTGAAGAGGAAATCCCAGTCATAGGAATGAGATTTGATTCGCTGCATTTGGCACAGGAGTTTTATGCAAGTTATGCAAAGAAATTGGGGTTTGTAACTAAAGTCAGGAACACGAACTTCGACAAGATGCGGAAGGACGCAAAGATACCCATTAATCAATCTCTTCACTGCACTCGAGAGGGTTATCGAGAATCTCGTGTTAAGGCAGCAACTAGGTCAAACAGAATAACAGCCATGAGATGCAAAGCAAGAATGTATGTCTTGCTGGACAGGGAGAAGGAATGTTGGGTTGTGTCTAGGGTAGAATTGAGGCATTCTCACCCCCTGTTCGGCTGAGAAAGTTGTCCACTATCATGAGTACCGGGAGCTGACCATGCATGCCAAGTGCGTCATTACGGATAATGACGAGGCTGGCATAAGACCCAACAAGACGTATCTAGCACTGGCAAATGAAGTTGGTGGGTCTTCAAACCTGGGTTTCTCAGAAAAGGATGTCAGAAATTACATTACAAGCAATCTCCGATGCTCCGATGACAATGCGAACTTCAATGGGATGATGAATTATTTCGTTCGAATGAAGAAAATCAATCCCAACTTCTTTTATGCCATAGATGTTGACGATGCTAATAAATTTAGGAGCGCACTCTAGGTAGATGCAAGGTGCAGGGCTTCGTATGAATATTACGGAGATGTGGTGTCGTTCGACACCACGTACAGGAGAAACAGGTCTGTATAATTATTGGTGAATTGCAGGAGCAGTTATCTGTTAAATTTGTCATGTTACCTTACATTTGCTTTTGATGTATTCTCAGGCATGGTCTACCGTTTGCATCCTTTGTTGGTGTAAACCACCATGGGAAGTCTACTCTTCTTGGCTGTGCTTTACTTGGCAGTGAGGAGATCCCTAGTTTCGAGTGGGTGTTCACGCAGTGGGTGAGATGCATTGGGACTACGCCAAAGGGGATCATCACTGACCAGAAAGCGACACAGAACTAGTGACAAGAAACATTCAGATGAAATTATACACCGAAGCATCCAAAATTAGTAGACAAAGATTCAAGTAAATCATCAACATATCAGTAAATATCATATAAATAATAGTACTAGAGACTGAACTCTCCAAACTAATGTAAAGCAAATTACTATTATACAATTTATTTCGTTCACAAAACAACGGCATACTGAATTTGGTAATGGTCATTGCGTCATACCAGCATGACGAACATGCAGCCTTCATACGTTTTGTTCCCTTTCAGCTTATACTTTTCGACTGCCTGGTCAAACCACTTCATAGTTTCCAACGGCCAGTTGAATCTCTGCAGATCAGAAACATCTAACACGGCGTAGATGTGCCATGGAGAGAGAACCTGTTGAGTGGTGGGGCACAGGAACATTTTCATCACCACCAGTAGAAAGTATCTCCTGAACTCCATCCTATCTGATTCCGTGGCCATTGGACAACTGTAAACTAAATCCCGAAGCCCGGTTGTTGTCCGTCTATGGAACCTTTTTAAATGGCCACGTGGGATGGATTACTCTCATCGAGAGCTGGAAATGGATCCCCTACAACATGTTCATGTGTTATTGCATGGTAATATTTCCATGCCCAAAGATATTTATGCCAGCATGCCTATGCAAGACTAGGTAATTAAGATATCGGAACTTACCTTGAGACGGAAGGCCGAAGACCTTCCCGATTAACTCAGCATTGAGGCGGATGTTGCCTATGTCGAGTACAAAAGTTCTCTGCTTTACTTGATACGACTCAGCCAGGTGAACCATGATGGCTTGCTTTACAGACCAATTTGGAACATGCCTCAAGAATCCAAATCCGATCTCATCAATCTCCGCAAGCTTCTCAACGGAGTTATTTTCAGATAGCGTTCTCATCATGTTATGTATGTAGCTGGGCGAGCATCGGGACTCTAACAATTTCTATTAATTGTTAGACAAACGGTAAGTCACACATACGATAATATGAATGGTAATCTGCGAATGGTAAACATCATGTTACCTTTTTTCCCATGTTGGTTGGTTTTGCTGCAAATCAATCCTGCTACGGTCTCACAGAAAACATCCCCTAAACCTTTAATGGAAACTGCTGTACAAACATCATAGGCAACATCAGAAGAGTTCTCAATAAAACATGGTTGATGATGCAACATGAAACCCACATCAATTAATACCATATCAAACTAACATTCGAAGTAGTAATTCTAACTACAGAAACATCCATTCGCTAGTTATAGCAATTCAGTAACATCCAACAAAGTGGTTCCTGAAGCTAAACATAGATTACAAAACAAGAATAAACCATTTCAAATTCTACGTTCTAGGTATCTAATAAACACCAAGAGATGTAGTAACACCACCAACAAATATTGGTGAATCAAATTTACTTGTTGGTTGTTTATAAAATCAGTTCAGACCCAATCTCAATTCGAAAATAAATCACAATTATTGTTCTTTTAATTAGCTTGAGTGACTAATATTTCAATATACATATTCTTAATTTATTAAGTGCACGTACATATATGGAAATTGAATCCTTGCAAAGAACCGCTTACAGTTCAATTTGAAAAATGCATACCATAAGAAATTTGCAGTTGTGTCTATTTCAGGTACAAATGATCAGTGCACATAAATTTACGATAATAATATTTGCAAATGAAAATTAAGTTGTACTGAACAAATAAAATCATATTTAATATCAGTCATCACAAAACTCAGCTGGCTATGTTCCACCAACATCATGAGCTCACTGTATGTATAGTAAATAAAGCTCATCATCTATAATACAAGTACAAATTATTTAATCTTTATATAGGCTTAACTCTGGCAATTGATGAATTGCGTAAATTTTATTGGTGAAAAAATCAAATTTTCTTGCTGGTGGTTTATAAAATCAGCTCAAACCCAATTCCAGTTAGAAAATATATCACAATTACCATTGAAGTACCTATCTTACCCCCAATGAATTTAAAAAAAAAAAACACTTCTTAACCAAAGATAACAAATAAGCCCATAGCATAAAGCTCCAAGGAAGAAACACCTTTCAATAATAAAACATGTATAAATAAAGACATGGTCTTTAAATATATGTTCCACTTGGTAAAGAACTACATACACCCAAAAAGGGTCAAACAGTAACAATTTCAGAAACAACAATAGCACCATTCACGTGTTCCTCATCAGCTTCTTTGAATTATCATCAAAGTTCTAATTTTATGTTTCTTAGAAACTTACAAACTCCAACAGATTTCATCTAAAACCTCGTATAAATGTGTAATCAGAAAATCAAACTTTTTTCGATTGGATTTTATCTATTAAGAACAGACCCAAATTCAATTAGGGATCAAGAAAAAAATTACCTGTGATGAAACTTCCGAATAATAGGAAAAGATGCAGCTAATACTCTTGACAACCACCAGTGATGCACCGAGGTTATATTACCTGAGCAAAACCAACATAGAAGAAACACCCACTCAATTAAAATTCACCATTACCACTACACAGAAAACCATGTCCAATTCTGTTTTCAAAATATGCATAGGAAATCAGAGGAAACATCTACCATACTTGATAATTGGTGAGACGATCAGAAGATGCTGGGCTGGAGAACTGGAGGAACACCAGCGGAAGGCGCAACTGCAACAGGAGGCTTCCGATGCGCCGGGTATACCTGCATGCAGCTGCAGAGTTCCCGGAGGCGCGGAGGCGCGAGGTGGGTTGAGGCTTCAGCACGGGGTTGCGGAGGCCGCAGAGGACAGGGAAGAGGGTTCCGCGATTTTTCCGGTGGTGTGGCACGTGTGAAGATGTTTTTGAAATTTCTGGTAAAACAGTGAAAGTAGGGTTTTTGATGAGGGTTATTCTAGTTTACCGTGGGTTACTTTTTGGGATGTTGGAGTCAATTGGGCTTTCGGTTCCAAACCCAACTGTATTTGACTGATTCTTGGCTTATAGTGTAACACCCTCACTACCAGAATGTCACGCTTCCGGCTGCGCCACTCTGATAGCAAGAAGTATTACGACTACTTTATATACTTAATATTAAAATAGAAGCCTGTGACTCGACACTGTATCGCTGATTTTTTTGAAAACCGAAAATAAATATTTTATCTTAAAACAACAAGCAGGTATAGATTCATATACAAGACTTCTTATATATATAACTCCTATCCCTCTTACAAAATTGTAATAACAAAGACGAGGAAAGAAAATAATCTAATTAACACAACAGCATATAAACCAAACACAGTATAACTCTTCTTAATGCATCTTCATCTAGTTCCTGAAAAGGTAAAACTGTAGGGGGTGAGAACCTAACCACATGGTCTCACCACAGAGTTTCAAAGTTGTCATAAGAAGATATTTAACAAGAAAATTGTTTTCAAGCCCAGTGACTATCATTGCCTTATGAATCTTTTAAAAGCCAATAGGTAATTGTTCAGAACCTTTTCAAAGAAATAATGTTCAATCTTTCAGAAATCCGAAACCTTTCCTTTCTTATAAGAAAATCTCAATCAGAAACCCACCACGCAATCAAACAACACAGTCATTAATTCAGCACCAAAGTTCATTCTCAAACGTAGCACGCCAGGACAAACACAGGAAAGACAAACAAGGAAAACACAAGTAGGTAGCAGTTACAGCAAATAGTTCAAGTAGCAGTTAAGAACACTTTAACAATTAGGCAAACCAAAACAAGTTCAAACTCAAACAAAGCATACAAATGCATATGATGCATGCCTGTCCTATGGCTGATGAGTCTCATCTGTCGGTTATCCAGCCAACCCGACAAGTCTGAATTGTCCTTAGACTGTCCCCCGACGTGCATCCCCAAGAGTCTATGCATAGCTTTTTCTCAAATAATCAATATTGCTCAATGGGGGTAACATTCCCGGGAATTTATATAGTGCCCGGTCACACTTACGTCGTAGGGTCAACAGAGTATCGAGTTTTCAACCTGGTACACGTGGTGGCAAGCCATGGTACTTTATCCAGGGAACCTCGTATCTCAGATAAATCAAGTTTATAAGCCATATGAATAATTCAAAGATCATATCTCAACATTCTCAAAATTATCATCATTCATCAACTCAAATCTCATTTTCAATTTCATTCAGAAACCATATTTCAAAGAAAATCCTCACCATCCTTCTTTCCATTCCGTTCATTAACGATACCAATTCAAGACATAATTCCTTCTTTTAAATAAATCAATATTAAAACATATAACGTTTAAAACCAAATCTTTTTAAATAATTACTTCAAACAAAACTTCCAATTTTATAAAATTTCGGCAGCATTTCTTCTAAAACTCGGACTCTGCCACCCTTTTCGGGTCCCATCCAAATATTTCTCAAACTCTTTCTCAACCATTTCCAAATCCCAATCACTTTCCAAAATTCAACCGGTTCCAATATCAAATTATTTTCAAATCGAATCAATGTCAATAATAAATCTTTTTTAAAATCAAACCAGCTTCCAAAATCAATTCATTTTTCATATCTCAAATCATTTCCAAAGCCGATTCATTTACATTATCAAATTAACTTCAAAACCAAAACGAAACCACCTTTCATAATAATTAACTAAATAACCTTTCAAATCAATTTCTTAGTTACAACCGTACACCACTCAATCAATCAAGCAACCAGTAACTCAGTCGAGCAAACAACCACATCCACAAGACAAACATAATCACAGAAGTATGTTTTTCCCGGTAATATCTATTTATAACAACTCTGTAATATAAGATAAGTTTTAAGAAAACCCCTACCTTAGTATTGAAACTCAGAAATTGAAACTGCAGCAACTGGAACTGCAACAGTAGCAACAACATGAACTCCCCGTTATAACGACAATGACCACAACACCAAGAAAAGCGGTGGATTCAAACCGATCAGAGCGCAACAAGAATGGTACTGGAAATTCCAAGTTAAAGCAAAAGCTCATAATCAAAACAACGGAACAAAATAGAAGCAAGACAAATTCAAGAAAGGAAAAGCCAAAAACCAGATTGGTACTAAGGTAGTGTTACCAGCGGATTTGAGAAGTTTCGGAAGTATTTCTCCGGCGACGGCGAGCTCTGGCGAAGGCTGAACAGATGTCAGAAATGAGTAGGAACATTGGCGAGTTGCAGCAGGACCAGAACCAAAACAGCTGGGAAAAAGCTTGCAAAGGCGGCGGTGACTTCGGTTGGCACCAACAACGGCGGTGGAACCTCTAGCAGTGATGAGAACGGCTGTCTCCTTCCTCTCGTGCTCGTTCTCTCTCTCGGACGCATTTCTCTCTTCCCTACGCGAACTCGTCTCTCTTCGCGGCGCGACATGGTGGGAGCGACAACTGTGACGCGGTGAGCTTCCCTCCTTCTCTCTTCTGCCGCGTGGCTTTTTTCCCTTTTGCTCGGCAACAAGGGCAACGGTGGTAAGCTCAGGGATGGCGGCGGCCCCACAGAACGGCGACGACAGTTGGGTAGAGCGCAGCGACAGCAGCAACGCGACCTACCAGTTCTAGCGCGTCTTCCTCTTCCATCGACGCTGCCTCTCTTTCTTAGATTTCTTCTCCGTGCATGTGAGTGTGCTTCCTTTGTTTATGAGTCGGTGAAATGCAGAGAGAATGAAAAAGGGGTTAAAGCTGCTTAGCGTGAAAAGGAAAAGGGAAGAAGTAAGTGATAATTAACTCCCAATCTTTTCTTAGTTAAAATCAGAACCAGAATTGTTAAATCTAGTTATCATAACAATTATTAAATAAAATGAAGTGCTGTGTCTTGTTTATATTTCCAAAGCATCAGCATTAAAGCATTCAAATAATTTTCTTACGGTTGAATAAAGTTTTATAAAACAAGCTATTTATGATTTAAATAAAAAGTAGGATAATAATAAAAATCAAATTAAATATAAAATATCCATCTTTAAAAATACCTTCTAATTAGTAATTTTTAAATAATTTTCAGTTAAATACTAATTTAGTAAAAATTAGAGATAAGTAAATTAATTCTCTTTTATTTATAAAATAAGGTTAAAAATCTATATATTAAAATTAAAGCATACAAACTATTCATTATTTTTTTAGTTATAAGAACTCTAAATAATAAATAAGGGTTTACTCAACTTTTATATAAAAATCTCTAAAAATATAGTCTTAAATAAATCATAAATAATTTATTAATAACTTTTAAAAATTTAGGAGTCTTACATCCTACCCCACTTATAAAAATTTTCGTCCTCGAAAATTAACTTAATACGTAAAATACTAAAACAGTTTTGAATACTTTACTTTTGTATATTTTAGAAAAGCAGAGGTCATGGCGTATTCATGTATATAATTATCTAAATACCAAATATTTTGCAAAACTTAGGTGTAAAGAAAAAAAAGTGTGGTCTAAAGCATAAATTACAAGATGGTTCAAAACAAAGATGTCACAAGAAGTGCAAGTGTTCTAGTTAGGCCTTTGCTAAAACAAATGGGTATCTAGAAGGCAAAAGTTTGAAAACAGGCTAACGTAAACAAACAAGATAACGTCTGCGCACAGACCTCGTACCAACTTCAAAACTTCCACTTCCTAACTCCATCAGTCACTTCATAACTCCCTAACCGACGATAAACCTAACATCTGCAAACCCTTCTGCGAGAAAGGAAATTTTCACAACTCCTCACAACGTCGTACACTTACCACTTCACCTTCCATATCCATAAACACATCTTAAGGAACAAACGTATCATATTACTATACTTAAAGGTCACACGTGACATTAAAACAATTTTCGAGTTTATTCAGAAGAACACAAAACCTTATAAAAGAAGGACAACATTCACAAGAGTTTGAAAGAATTGTTGAGACCACAAGTAAACAAGGATGTACAAGCAATGAAGGGTGCTAAAAAAAGAATCAACTGACAACTACAAGGATAACTCTTGAATCAAAGAAATTCGATAGGATCAAGAAGAAGAAAAACAGCGCATTAGAACAAACGACGCATCAAATTACGTGGCGCGATTAGAACACATAAACCTATACCGCCTGATTAAGAGGAGCATTGAACATTTTCAAAGATTTAAGGATTTATGTCGTGCCCAAACAATTCTTCAAAGAGACAAGCGCGAGTATGTTCAAAGAGATAATCTCAGTAAAAGAAGAATAAGCGGCAAAGATAAGATTCATATGAATTCGGAAGGAGACATAGGATTACAACTAGGCAACAACGTACGGGCATGAGAAAACGTTTCAAAAAGAGTTATTTTGCATCTTAACAAGAGATATTGAATTTAAGAACTTTAAAGGAAACGAGAAAAGGGTAATCATTAATTATTTCAAAATAATCTAAAACCAAATCATAGAAGTATAAAATTCACAAGAATACGAAGGAATGGTTTATGTCACCAACAAACTAGAATGATCAAAGGTCGTGAAGTATGTCAGAAGAAAGATTCGAAATACAAATAGGAAAGAATTTTGATTTCAAAGAACTCTAATAGAAACCATAAAAGGGAACATGGAAATTATTTAAAAAATTAAAGAGAATTAGTAAAAACATAAATATTGCGTCATATTAAAACAATTTTAAGTCAAACTAGATTATGCAAGATTTGTGAAATGAAAACTAGTTAGACTAAGGGTAAAATATTTCATCGAAAACCTTAAAAAACATTTTACGTAATGAAGTAAGAATTTGCATAAAAACAAGAGCAAGGTTGGTTAGGAATCAAGTTGTAATCCTAGAAGTCAATTCTTGAATCTCATGTCCAAAGCAGTCACCAAAATAATCATCGGCAGCCAAATTACAACCTTGTTTTTAAAATATCAAATGAACTCGAAATTGCACAAACTTTATTTCTATACGACTGTTTTGGATTAAGATTTTTACTAAACTAAAAATTATAATTTTTTGCTTACTCCAGTTTCGAAAATGGAAGAAAAATCATGACTGATCTGCAATACTTAAAAACCAGAAAACGGCAGTAGCATATGATATTTAAAATTTAATATAAAATTCAAGTTAAATCCAATTACCTTCAAAATTAATATGGTTCAACTTCACTCATTCAGGTTTCCTTTCCCATTGATTCCAGGTCAATATCATTTTTAATGAAGGAGTTATGTAACTTAGAAATTGAGTAATTTTATGCAGAATTCTGTTTTAGAAACCATTGAACATAAGCTCTTCCAAGTTCCATAACTCACTTATTAAAACATGGAAAATCCTGAAATTTAAATCATATATACTACATATACTCAATTTTCACCACCAATTGATTTCATCTCAATATCACTCGAGAATTAAAGATTATAAAGTTTCAAATTTACTTACTTAGAAAATAGAACCTGATTTTTACTACATAATACATCTTATTTCAAAAATTCATATCTTTAAAATCATAACTCAAACAATTCTGAATTTTTATGGAATTAAAATAATAAGACTAAAGTTTCATTTAAAATTGGTTTCATTTCGAAAGTCAAACTGAAGAATTTCTAGTAAAGAAAACAAGTTGCTGTTGTATTAAACTTTTTGCAGAAAAAATCAATTTTAAAATCCACAATTCTAAAATTCACCATAAATCATAAACTTAACGGAAAGGTTTCAAATTCACCAATGTGAAATCAGAATCCGATATCCTCTTTCTTTTTCGTTCAATAATCAATCCTTTTTTCTTTTTTTTTTTTTACCATATTTGTTTAGTATCGTACCTATTTACGTCACTCATTATACTCCTAAAATTCTCTTGTAATACAGTTGGAGTTAATTCTTTATATAAACCAAAACAAAATTGAACAAATCAAAATATTATCTAACTCATATATATAAAACCATTAATTATAAAATTTAAAATTTCCTATTTTATGCCCTGTAGTTATTTCCTTTTATATATAAATTTATATTCTGATCTTGAATTAATTATAACTTTTAAATTTTCATATTTTACACCTGTAATTATATCCTATTTTAGCTTTGATGTTTATTTTCCTGTAATATCTTTTATTTTCATATATATTTTATATTATTATAGTTAGACAGCTATCATTATTTCTTTATATATTATTATGATTTAATGTCATCATAGCATTGATATATATATATATATATATATATATATATATATATATATATATATATATATATATATAGTTCTTAAATTAGTATATTCTAATTATTTCTTTATACGTATTTTAATTGTAGTTCTTAAATTAGTACATTTTAATTATTTCTTTATATATATTTTAATTGTAGGATTTAAATTAAAATGTTAGGTTTTGATTTTAACATTAATTAATTAATAGAATTGACGTTAAAAGATATTTTTATTCAATCTTAATATTGGAAACTAAATTCATAATATTCTTTTAGTTATAAATAAATACTTTTAATATTCTATCTTAATCATCATTATAATATTCTACGGAAGGTAACATTCTGGCGTCAAAAACATTGACATAGCATATTCTGGTGTCGGTCTGCATGCTTCTCTTTTCTAATTATTTTAAAAAAATATCTTTATTATAATTATATTATAATTAATATTTAATGAATAATGTACAATTATATTAATTTAAAAAATATTTTTATTATAATCATATAAAATCAATATTTAATACATGATTATAATACCCACGTTAAGAATGACAAATTCATATTGATATTAATTAATAATAATAATAATATAATAATAATAATTTAAAAATAATTCTCATTCATTATAAAAGAATTTAAAAATAGAAAAAAGTTTGGTAACCAAAATTTTTCAGCCATAATCAGCTAAAACTTTTTATATTTTACTTCATTTATATTACTTAATAACAGTTTTATTTTTTACTTTACTCTCTTATCATTCTACTTATCACCGTTCATTCTACTTATCACCGTTCTTATCAAATTTGCTAATTAATGATATTAATTAGAAAATCATATCCCTTTTTATTAGGTACTATTGTAATCAATACTTAATATTCTTTTTTATAATTTAATTTTTATATATAAAAATACAATAAAGATTAATAATAATTATATTTTAAGAACGGTAATTATAATGATTTATTTTAATTCACGTATATTTCTAAATTTTACTATAATTAGATTTGAAAAAAAAGTCAAATACCTAAATTAATCTATTCAATTGACAAATTTATTCATAACATCCACAAGTTCATACACATAACATCCATAATTAAGTAAGATACACATAACATCCAAAATTTTATATTAATAACATCCATAATTTCATACTCATAATATTCATAATTTCATACATATAATATTTATAATTAACAAATTTTTACAATTAATATTACCAAATTTTAAACTATGTGTCTTGTTATATATTTCAAATTATCTTACATGTACATCAAAGGGTCATAATTTTAATATTTTTTATTTACTATTCATATGTATACTTATTTATTGATTTTAATACGACGAGTTAATAATTATTTTTTAAATTTTATTTTTTTATTTTAATTTTTTATTTTATAATAGCCTATATATAAAATATGAGTTGTATACCAGAAGTTGTTAAATTCTCTAATTTAACATCCATATTTTTATAAGTATAATATTTATAATTTTATATATATAATATCCATAATCAATAAATTGGTGCTAATTTATTATTATTTATTATTTTATTTTGCAGGTAATGAACTAACAATTTTAGATATTTTTAATTTTCAATAAATAAAAATTGATCAAATTTAAAATATTTTATTTTTTATAAAATGTATTGAGGTGATTTGAGTTTTTTTTATTTGAAAGAAAAAAATTATACAATTATAAATACATGTAATAATAATGAAAGAGAAATTTTTGCAATCTGATTCACATTAAATTTGGAATTAACTTTTTGTATAATTAAATAAGGAAAGATAATTAATGATAGAAAGAAATTAATTGCGTCAATTAAATTAGGAAAGTGATTCACACTCTCTTATCAAGGCAAATACTATTAGTCATATACCTTTATTTATTATCTATAATATTTTGGTTACGTAGCATTGCCCTTAAAAATAATACACACTTTAAGGACAAATTCATATTGATATCAATTAATAATAATAATAATAATAATAATAATAATAATAATAATAATTTTTTGACGGTACACACATTATATTCTAAAAAAGCAAAACATATTTTACAAAGGATTAAGATAACAATAATAAAAAAATAAAAATTAAAAATAAATTTATAATTGTAATTACTATAAATTTAAATTAATATCAATAATTAATTTCTATTTATTAAAGGCTATATATAGTGTTTCTTTTGTGGTTTGAGTCTAGATTTGAGAGCTAGAGCATTTTTTTTAATTTGTTACTTTTCCTTGACTACTTCATAGAATAAGAATGTATTTTTTCGTTTTTCATCGAAGTTGATCCTTTTAAGGTACAAGTTACAACTTTTTACGATGTTTTTTTATGTAGTTATTCTATTATATTATTCTTTTAATAATTTGATGATTGCTTTTATTCCAACTTATTCCTTTCGTCTAATGTTCCAGTATAATTGTCTTTTACCGTAATCGTTTACAATGCACCACATCCATTAAATATCTTCTCGAGTTGTATTCACTGATTCGGGTTCCAATTACATAGATGTAGGCGTTCAATCATCCTTCAGTAAAATAGAGTTTAGTGTCCCTTTGTTAAATGCTTACATCCATGTAATTGGAACCCGAATCAGAATATAACTCGAGATAGTATTTGATGGATGTGCTGCATTGTAAACGATTGCGACAAATGACAATTGCACTGGAACATTAGACGAAAGAAATAAGTTTGAGTAAGAACAATCATCAAATTATCAAAAAAATAATATAATAGAATGACTACATAAAAAAACACCATAAAAAATTGTAACTTGTATCTTAAAATGATCAATTTCGATTAAAAACGAAAAATACATTCTTATCTCTATGAAGTAGTCGAAGAAGAATAATAAATTAAAAAACAAAAATTTGCCTCTGATATCAAGACTCATCAACCACAACAGAAACACTATATATAGCCTTTAGTAGATAAGAATTAATTATTGATATCAATTTAAATTTATGGCAATTAGAATTACAAATTTATGTTTAATTTTTAATTTTTTATTATTTTTATCTTAATCCTTTGTAAAATACGTTTTGCGTTTTAGAATATAATGTGTGCCGTCAAATTATTATTATTATTATTATTATTATTATTATTATTATTATTATTATTATTATTATTATTATTATTATTATTATTATTATTATTATTATCGATATGAATTTGTCATTCTTAATGTGTGTATTATTTTTAAATTTTTGCATAATGAATGAGAATTAGAATTATATCAAATAATATAATTAAAATGATTAAAAATATTTATGATTGACAATTAATATAACCATGGATTAGATATTAATCTTATATGATTATAATAAAGATATTTTTCTAAATTAGTATAATCATATATTATTCATTAAATGTTAATTGTAATATAATTATAATAAAAATATTTTTCTAAAATAAATTTAAGAGAGATAGGCATGCACACTGACATTAGTATGTGTCACACCAGTATTTTTTGTGCCAAAATACTACATGTTGTAGAATATTATTATAATGATAATAATTGAAACATATTGAAATGTTAGGAGTAAAACTAAAACCAAACGTTAAGGATAAAATTAAAATAAAACATAAATTTTGAAGACAAAAATAGGATATATTATTCAATAATTTTTTAAAATAAAATTATATTTTTTAAAATAATTTTTCATAATTTTGATTTTTTAATAAAAATAATTATTATATCAAAGTGAGTCTCAAATAAAAGGAATATAGTTTAAATTTATTCCAAAAATATCTTTATTATAATTATATTACAATTAGTATTTAATGAATAATGCATGATTATACTAATTTAAAAAAATATTTTTATTATAATCATATAAGATCAATATCTAATGCATGGTTATATTAATTGTCAATCATAAATATTTTTAATTATTCTAATTATATTAATTAATATAATTCTAATTTTTATTCATTATGCAAGAATTTAAAAATAATACACACATTAAGAATGACAAATAAATTTAGGAGAGATAGACATGCACATTGCCATTAGAATGTGTCACACCAGTATTCTTTGTGCCAAAATACTATCTGTTATAAAATATTATTATAATGATAATAATTGAAACATATTGAAATGTTAGGAGTAAAACTAAAACCAAACATTAAGAATAAAATTAAAATAAAATATAAATTTTGAAGACAAAAATATGATATATTATTCGATCAATAATTTTTTCTAAAATAAAATTGTATTGATAATAACTTTATTAAACTATATTCTTTTTACTTGAGACTCACTTTGATATAATAATTTTTTTTATTAAAAATAAAAATTATTTTAAAAAATATATTTTTATTATATAAAAATAAATTAGATATCTCTAAAAATATCTTTAGTAATATCTTTAATAATTACTAACAAATATACGATTATGACAAGTAATTAAGCATTATATATTTTTATAAATGAAATTATATAAATATTTTTTAAAGTGAGTCTCAATAAAATGACATATATTTTAAGAGTATTTTTAATATGATTTTTATAACGCGTTATTTTGGAACAACTACCTAATTTTAGTACAATAATATATTTTTAGTCTATATTATGAAGATTCAATTAAGTTTTATACGATTGTCAAAAACTTAATGCAACTATTTTTTTTTTATTTTTATTCAGATTTGAGACAGACTAGGTAACATAATAGAGTTGGTGGTCTTGCTCACATATAAATATTACTTTAACTTTTTATATTTGATAATGATAAACTCATAAACAAGTGAGCAAATATCATACAGAAGTAAATAACAATATTAAGAGAGGAATTTAGTTAATTAATTAAAATTTAGTTTCTCATTTTAACAATATTAAATATTTTACCTATATATATTTAATATTTTATCTTAATTTTATTATATAATATTTTACAACAGGTAGCATTCTAGCGTAAAAAATATTGACGTGGCGTATTTTGGCTGTTCTATATATCTTTCTCTTCTAAATTTATTTTAGAAAAATATCTTTATTATGATTATATTACAATAAGTATTTAATGAATAATTCACGATTATATTAATTTAGAAAAAAATTTTATTATAATCATATAAAATCAATAGTTAATGCATAATTATATTAATTATCAAGCATAAATATTTTTAATTATTCTAATTATATTAATTGATATAATTCTAATTCTCATTCATTATGAAAGAATTTAAAAATAATACACACGTTAAGGATGACAAATTTATAATAATAATCATTTTAATTTGATGACAAACACATTATATTCTAAAAAAGCAAAACGTATTTTACAAATGATTAAGATAACAATAATAAAAAATTAAAAATTAAACATAAATTTGTAATTTTAATTGTAATAAATTTAAGTTGATATCAATAATTAATTCTTATCTACTAAAGGTTAAAATATAGTGTTTTTTATGGTTTATGAGTCTAGATTTGAGAGTGAAAGTATTTTTTTTAATTTGTTATTTTTTTTTATTAATTCATAGAATAAGAATGTATTCTTTATTTTTCTATTGAAGTTGATCTTTTTAAGGTACCATTATAATTTTTTATAGTGTTTTTTTAATGTCACTACAAGACACACGGGAAATTGCGGCGATTTTTAACCGCTACAAAATAGCATACTAGCGGTTCGGTAACCGTTGCGGGTTATGTCATGGAGATTTTATTTTGCGGCGATTCTAATGAACCGCTGGCACAACCGCCACAAAATAGGATTAGATTTTTTGCACGGTTTCAATTTGGCTAACAGGTTTTTTAAAAAAATTGCAGCAGTTTGTAAATCGCTGCAATTTTGAAAGCAATTTTTTTTAAAAAAATTGTATATTGTAGAGGTTTATAACCCCCACAATTTTCACATTTTTCCCCCTTTGTATAGAACTTCATCCTTTGCTCTATTCTTCTCACACCAACACCATCACACAAGGGACATACTAAGTCATGATAAGAACTTTGCCCATCTGTCCTTAGTTTATTTGAGGTCTTGTGAAAATTTCAGGGTCTTTTTGGCTTTGATCATGTGAGGGCTTCATCACCAACTTAAATTTTCTAATGCAACCCAGAAAAACTCAAGAAGACCCTGAATCCTAGAACACGATTCATGCAACAATTCACTCTCCAATTGGGATTGTCTGTGTTGCAAATCGTATCACATCAGTCAACACAAATCATAAACCACAAGATTTATACAATTATGAAACATAATGCTAAGTTCTAATTTTGTAGTGCAAGTTTAGACCAACTCAACCACCATTAGTTTTAAAATCACAAATAAGTTGGAGGTTATAAAGCAGAATAACCATTTGTGCAAAATTTTACTTCTAGTCAAACTCGACTCTTCCCACACCAAAAGTGAATTTTACAGTGACCAAGCATGCAATAAAATTCAAATATCACTAAATCAGTACCTTGCAAAAATATCCAGCAAGTAAATTCCCATGAGAGTGATTTGGCTCCAAAAAGGAGATCAACTTACTCATCAACTGCTAAAAAAAATGAATAAGATCTTCTCAAAAATAGTGAGAAAAAATCATTTAGATATAATGTCTTACTTTCTCATCCTCTACAAGATTCGTGAGTATAACATCAACTTCGCAGGTGAATATCTCACAAGCAATAAAAAGGAACCTATTACAGAATAATAGAAAAATCATGTATCATTACAAAAATCTACCAAACAGGAATATAAAGCAATATCCAATCCAAGCAACTTACTTGAAAGTTTGCTTCTTTTCAGCATCCTCAGCAGCTTCTTCAATAATGTAACATATCAATTGTTCAACCTGTGCTTTTCCAGACAAATTGAAGTACAGCAGTAGACAACATAAAACCATTAAATGAAGAAAGAAAAACAACAATACCGCACCAATCATATAGAAGGTAACCTAACTGTCTTGGGGTGGGGGTGGAATAGACAAAACCATCAAGAATGACTAAGTTTAAAAGTGTTTTCAATAGAAATAATTTGAAATATGACTTAATGATGTCATTTCATCCATATTGAAACAAGACATAATTTGAAATGGGACTTTGTTGTTTCACTGTAACAATTGGTCAATCACACAATATTGTATCAATAAGGGACTAATTTATCTAGAACACAATTACACAATAATATCAAAAGTTTAAGAATGCGGAGTTAAAATCATAGGCAGTGAGAGACGACATTAATTAAGGAGTTTACTAGACAAAATCTGTGTCTTTTTCTAAGTGGTTGTTTCAATATGTGGTGTTGTGGATTGGGGAAGAGGGATGAAGAATCCACCTAAACATCCATAAAATACTTTTACCAAAAAAAATTACACTAAGATACTTCATTAACATCATCCTGGGAAAATTAATCAAAGCAGGAACAATAAATAACTGAAACTGTAGTATGAATTAAGAAAGTTAACTAATAACAGGGTTAATATAGTTATTCAATTTATCTTTTCAGTGTGTGTATTTTAGTCTTTAGTTTTCAATTATTTCATTGTAGACCCGTAATTACCAATAGTCTATGGTGTTTTACTATTATTATCATAGCAACCTTTCATCTAAATTATGTCACCAAGCGACATATCATAATGAAAATATGTTAATAAATAATCATGTTAATATGAACGGCTTTAATTATTTCAAGCAAGTCTCTTGCCATATCATTCCCACCCATAAGCAATATTCATAAGACAAAAGTAATTATTCATAAGCTGAGATCTTAAGCTGTCTAATGAATAATATTATAGTTCACTACCAGTTTCGTCAAAAGAAAACAAAAGCAGATAAAATGACTAAAACAAAGCCAAAAAATTCTAATAAGAAATTCATCCTAACAGAAATAAGAGTATTACAAATTTATAAGGCGAGTATTAAGAGCATTTCATTCTTGTATAATTTCATCTTCATCAAGTAGTTCTTCCAAAGTAAAATTGTCCCTATCCAAAATGGTCTCCACCTGCAATATATTACAATACATATAACAAATAATAAAATCACTAACAAATTGAAGTTAAATTGATTTCAGACTCCCAAAGAAATAAGGAATAAATGCAATCCAAATTTTAACTCTGGACTTAAGGTTGTAAGCTTTCCTACACCTTTGAGAAAAAAGATTTTATTTGGAATATCAAAGAAAACGTTAGAAATGAATTACGTCATTGTTAGTTGTGAAAATGAACCTTCTCATAAATTACAACGCAGCAGTTTATGGACATACTACTACTGTTACACTAATCATTTACGAACTCAAACATTTCTGAATTTATTCAAAGCAAATTGAAGCCAACAACAATATATTATCTTCAATTTTTCCACTTTGTATCCATGGTGATTGAGCAACATATGCTTTCTTACCACACACTTTTAGAGTTCCTAAACCTTGTGTGTCTCTACTAAAAATGGTCAAAAAATCTATTTGCCATTTACCTTCAATAGTAACAACAGAACGATCCAATTAGAAGACACAATTAAACTGAATTAATTCTTAACTCTAAACAGCCATAATTAAACTGAAGACAAAATCTAAATCAAAATCCTTAACTCTAAACAGCCACAATTAAACTAAATTAATCAAATATATAAACAAAAGATCTGAATTAAAATAACCTAAAAGCATAATCTGAACCAAGAAGATATATACAAATCAAGGCCCAAATAATCGCAATTCAGAACAGTAATGCAGAGCCATCAACCTTCCACCATAGAAAATAGTATTTCAAGCTAAAAAGTAATATAGAAGCAAGCTTTAGGAAGTCTACAAAGATCTTTCTTTGACAAGCATTGGGTACACCGAACACAAATGCGGGCGTGAACACAACTTTGTTACCCTGTTAAAAATAATCTATCTGCAATGAGTTTCTCATGTATACAAAACTTGAATTGTAAAACTCAACTAGTAAATTCGATTTGGAGGACATAGGAGTGAACAAGTTCAAGAATTTCTAAAAATTCATTTAGAAAGCTTATCGAAATCACTGCTTCTTCTTCTTCTTCCGCAAGAGAAGAACATCAGTCTCCTCATATGCATATTCAGGATGCAGGTGGTCACGAGGGACCTTCTCGATATCAAAAACCTCATCGCACATATCCCAGAACTTCTTGTGCGCCTCCGGAGACATCACCTGCTACCCGAGCAACACGACGCCGTCTTCGGACACCAGGGCTTCCATGGCAGAAATCAAGTGCTGCACCGACTCCTCGATGTAAACCAGGTCCGTCACCAAAACCACATTGAACGGCGGGTTAAATGCCTGGATCTGATCCTTATTATTCCAGTACAATACGGAGTGCTTCAGATTCTTGCATAGCACGGGCTTGTTCACCTTCAGGTTGCGCTTTAACGCTAGCATCATGGTAAGAGGAGGGGCTTGTGTGGCACGGGCTTGTTCTACATTTAGAGTATAGGAAAATGGTCGACGACGGTGAGAGGAGGTTGGGTCGGCAGCCACGCGACTCCATGGTGACACAGCGGCGCATGGTGGAGCAGAGAACAGGGTTCCACTCTCCTTTCACGGGTTCTCCACTATATATTTTGGGTAATTTGAACTTTTGGGTGAAATTGTATTAAGGTTAGTGACGAGACTACGTGGAATCATGCTAAGACAAATTGATTTTGCGTCACACTGAAGAGATTGGATGCCAATCACAGCTGTCTTGGCAAATTACAGCAGATGGAGAAATCGCAAGTAATTTGACGCCGCTATCTTTCATGTTTCTTGAAGTGTGTAGTGATTCTATTATATTATTCTTTTGATGATTGTTCTTACTTCAATTTATTCCTTTCGTTTAATATTTTAGTGAGATTGTCTTTTACCACAATCGTTTATAATGTATCACATCCATCAAATATAATCTCAAGTTGTATTGACTGATTTGGGTTCCAATTACATAGATGTAAGCGTTCAACCATCATTCAGTAAAATAGAATTTAGTTCCCATTCGTTGAACACTAAATACAATTCAAGATAGTATTTGATGGATGTGGTGCATTGTAAATATTTGCGACAAAAGACAATCGCACTGGAACATTAGACGAAAGGAATAAATTGGAGTAAGAACAATCATCACATTATCAAAAGAATAATATAATAGAATGACTACATAAAAAACACTATAAAAAATTGTAACTTGTACTTTAAAAGGATCAACTTCAATGAAAAATGAAGAATACATTCTTATTCTATGAAATAATTAAAAAAGAATAATAAATTAAAAAAAATACTTTGGCTCTCAGATCTAAACTCATAAACTACAAAAAATAAATAAATAAATAAATGCTATATGTAGCCTTTAGTAGATAAAAATTAATTATTGATATTAATTTAAATTTATGACAATTAGAATTATAAATTTATGATTAATTTTTAATTTTTTATTATTTTTATCTTAATCCTTTGTAAACGTTTTGCTTTTTTAGAATATATTATTATTATTATTATTATTATTATTTGATATAAATATGAATTTGTCATCCATAACGTGTGTATTGTTTTTAAATTCTTGCCTAATGAATGAGAATTAGAATTATATCAATTAATATTAATATAATTAGAATAATTAAAAATATTTATAATTGACAGTTAATGAAGATATTTTTTTAAATTAGTATAATCATGCATTTTTCCTGCTAATTATAATATAATTATAATAAAAATATTTTTCTAAAATAAATTGAGAAGAGATAAGTATGCATACTGACATCAGAATATGCCATGTCAGCATTTCTAGTGCCAGAATGGTTCTATTGTACAATATTATTATAATGATAATAATTGAAATATATTGAAATGTTAGGAATAAAATTAAAATCAAACATTAAGGATAAAATTAAAATAAAATATAAACATTGAAGACAAAAATATGATGTATTACACTCCTAGAAAACTAGTTATTACAGACGGATATTTCAGATGAATTTTATCCCACAGAAATATAGACGGAATTTCAGAGAAATATTTTGTCGGAAAACAAAAAAAAAATAAATTAGCATAAATTACAGACGAAAAAGAGAATCCGTCAATCATTCTGTCAGAAAAATTAATTTTTTTCATGGGAAATGGATACAGAGAAAAAATCTGTGTGTAATTAAATAGACAAAAATGTTGTGTTTTATTAAATTATTACAGACGGATTTTTCGTCTGTAATTTAAAATTTTCTGTCAAAAATAATAAGCTAAACCTATCATTTCCCGAGCTCCATTCACAGCACACAAATCAAAGGAAATAAACACTGAACTTCTAATATGTGTGTAATTGAACTTCTAATATGTGTTTGAAATAACAAACCCTAATTTCGATCCCAAATATCCAGATCGATTGAATTCCATGGCAAACCCTACACTACTAGAAATCGGGCTTTTTCGGACAAAAATTTTAAACGAAATTTATTCCGTCCGAATGACTTTTTCATTTCGGACAAATTTGAGACAAATGTTGAACAATTTTTAGTGGAGATATTGAAATAATATATTCTATCCTAAATTTGTCTAAATTTTGTCCCAAATTTTGGCGCCAAATTTTTTTTAGATGGCGCCAAAAATTTCATACAGATTAGCAACACATTTTGGACAAAAACTATAATTCGTCCGTATTCCATCTGAATATGCGCAATAACTTCAGACGGATTTGGGACGCATTTTGAAAAATATTAATTCTATCCTAAATTTGTCTATAATTAGTCTTAAATGCTTTTACTATAACTAACCCTTCGAAGTAGACAAAATTTTTTCCCACAAATTTGAGACAAAAATAGCATCATTTGTAAATTCCGTTTGAAAGTTCATCAATTTTCAAATAGATTTCAAATATTTATTAAAAACTTTTAAAATTTAGTATAAAAATATTATTTATATTTTAAATTAGTCTATGATTTGTTCCAAATATTTTTACTATTCTAAAATAAAGTTTTTTTTTCCTAAAATAACCTTAATTATATATAACTTATAAAAAGGTACCGTTTTTGTTTGCACCTTTCAACTCCAAAACCTCTTGTTCAAAATATGAAATAATCATCATACCAATTAACATCTTATTTATTATTATACATATTTTTTAAAATTGGATTAATAGGTACGTTAGCGCTTATTTATGCAGGCTTTTTTTATATAAATAAGTAAATAAAAAAATTAATTCTCATAATACGCATGCAGAGAAAGCTTTACAAGAATGCGCAGGCCATTGTTCGCAAAGCACCCGTAAAATGGATTTAGTGTCATCATCTCAGGAGAGGCGCACACGAATTGGAACTTCTGGTGGGGGAAGTCATTTTGTGCTGGCGCCAACGAAATGGGTACTTTTGGTGGGGTTACCATGAAATTTAGTTGGTTTATTTTTAAAATATATTTTTAAATATTTTAAAAAATAAAAAAATCATTTAATTTTTTATTAAGTTAATAATTTATTTTTATATAATATCAAATATGAAGTAAATTACAATCTTAAAATAATTAATTGAATCATTATAGATCAACCATTAAAATATAAGACTAGTAAATTATTATTCACCGTAACTCTTTTAATTCAGGTAGTACGTACTCAGTACTAAATAAAAAAAATTTAACAAATATACTTATTCAATCCTAAATTTTAGAACTAAATTGACTATATTAGTTTTTTTTTCTATCATTGTATATTATGTTTGACTTTTTTATATACTCTATCTTCTTTTTTTTTATTCTTTTATTTTTATTATACTTAATATTAAATTTCTCATACAAATTTTTTAAACCATCTTATATTTAATTTTGATTTTTTTAGTTACCTCATATTATTTTTTAATTTATTCTTTTAATTATTTACGTTATAATAATTCAAATTTTAATTTTTTAACAAATTTAAGATAAAGTGTATCAAAGAATTACATATATAAAAATTTTAAAAATAAATTAGAAGAGTGCTAGGGGTCAGCAGATTTTGTGATTTGTAACCATCAATTAGTCATCAGTAGTGTTTTTAATGGTGTAAGATTACATCTAATGGTGGACAATTACTCATTTTTCCTTTAATGATTAAATGCTGGCCAAATTTTAATAAAAGTGCTAGCTCCTAGACTTTCTCAATAAATTATATCCAATCTTCTAAAAAAAATAGTAAAAATAAAATATAATAAAAAAATCACGTAAAATAAAAAAGTCATATACTTTTTCATAAGATTGTAGTATATTAAAAATTTAAAAAAATACAAATAAATATATTTCTTAGTGGACTTTTTCATACTATTCATTTTGATCTTCATCCTCATTGTTCCGTCGTCGTCCTCGTCTTCATTCTCATCCTCATCCATATCTTCGTCTTTATCCCCAAGTGGCTCATCATCATCATCTTCTTCTTCTTCTTCTTCTTCTTCTTCTTCTTCTTCATATCTTGTACTATTGGTATCTAGTAAATCAACAGTAATGTCAATATCATTTGAGATATGATTGTTAGATTGATTTGTGCCATCTTCTTGATATGCAAAATCCTCCGTTGTTTCAATCTCAATCTCACCTCTTGCTTTAGTCTTGAATACAAACCACCATTCTGCTTTTTCCTTGGTGTTGCTCATTGGATGAGGTGCAAAATATACTTGAATTGCTTTATGTGCAATGATAAACGGATCATATTTACCATATCGTCGATTCTTTCGAATCTGTATGATTCCATACTCTTTGTTTACCTTTGTTCCTTTGCCAATTGTGGGATTAAACCATTCACATTTAAATAGTACAACTCTTTTTAGTGGTAGCCCAGTATACTCAACTTGAATAATTTCATTAAGCTGGCCATAGAAATCATTTTCATATTCACCATAACCTGTGCCTTTGACACATATTTCATAATTCTGAGTTGACTTTCCACTTGAGTGAGATCTTGTGTGAAACTTGAAGCCATTGACTTTGTAGATAGGCCAACATTTAACAATTCTTAAAGGACCCCATGCCAAGGAATGAATATTCGAATCTGTCACATTATTTAAAGGATCATGAACCTGTATTAAATAAGAACCAATAAATTAGAATATAATATGTCATCTACCAAAAATTGTGTGTACAATAAGACTATCATATCATGTTGACTTACATAATTTTTAAACCATTTTGCAAACTCCGCTTCAATAAATTGATCAACTTGTTCATCACTTAAAGTTATATGATCTTGGCGTATGAAATCCACAAAGATCCTATAGTACATAAATTTCAAATAAATTAAAATTATTAATATAAGAAAATATTATTAATAGTAAGAATATATATAGAAAGATAAATACTCACTCAATATATGGCTTTATTTCATCACAGTTTATTAGTATATGATTCATGGCTGCACTGAATTCTTTGTCATCTAAATAACGAGTTTTGCATTCTCCAGCAAAACAACCAGGCAAATTAAAAATAGACAAATTTTGCTCAACTGAATCATCACCTTCATCATTTTGCTTTGCGTCGATGCTAGTTTGGTTAAAATAGTACTCACAAAAGTAAGAAATCTCCTCAATTAGGTATGATTCAACGATAGATCCTTCAACATGTGCTTTGTTCTTGACCTTTTTCTTAAGATGATGGAGAAACCTATCATGAAAAAATTCATAACAAAAATCAAATAACAAATAGTTGACCTAATAAAATAGTAAAAAGAAATTTGAGAGTAAATATAGAGGTGTAAATAAGGTACCTCTCAAAAGGATACATCCATCTATATTGCACAGGACCACCAAGCAATGCTTCAAATGGCAAATGAATAGGTAGATGTTCCATTGAGTCAAAAAATCCAGGAGGAAAAATACGTTCTAGCTTGCATAGCACAATTGGAATATTTTCTTCTAGCTTATTTAGAACATCTTCTCGTAACGATGTTGAGCACAAATCTCGAAAGAATTGACTTAACTCTGTTATTGGCTTCCATATCTGCTCTGGCAATGAACTAAAAGCAATTGGCAGTAAACGTTCCATAAATATATGACAATCATGACTTTTCATTCCATATAACTTGCCCTCCTTCATGTCAACGCATCTCCCTAAATTTGAAACATACCCATCAGGCATCCTTAACTCTTTCACCCATTCACATATTGCCCTCTTTTGCTTGAGGGTAAATGTGTAGTTTGCTTTGGGTTTTATAATTTTACCTCCACTTTGTTCTGGCAGTTCTAAATTTTTTCGCTTGCAGTATAATGACAGATCCATTCTAGCCTTTACATTATCTTTAGTCTTCTCTTTGATGTCCATGACAGTATTGAATATATTATCAAATACGTTCTTCTCAATATGCATTACATCAAGGTTATGACGGATTAAATTATGACGCCAATAAGGCAAATCCCAAAATATGCTTCTTTTGGTCCAATTATGCGTACTTCCATATCCTTCTATCTCAAGTTGCTCAGCATCACTTATCTTATCATAATTCTGAACTATATACCATATTTGATCTCCAGTCAATCTTGGAGGAGGTTCTGATCTCTCAATTCTATTCTTATAGAATGCATCCTTGTTTCTTCTAAACATGTGATTATTTGGCAAGAATTGTCTGTGGCAGTCAAACCATGATGGCTTTCCCCCATTTTTTAATTGGAATGCCTTGGTTCGTTCCATACAGTATGGGCATGCTAGCCTGCCTGCTGTCATCCATCCAGACAACATTCCATATGCAGGAAAATCATTAATAGTCCACAACAATGCAGCTCGCATTACAAAATTTGACTTGGAATGAATATCATAAGTTAAAACGCCATCTTTCCATAGTAGTTTTAGCTCATCAATCAAGGGCTGCAGGTATACATCAATCCTGGTTTTGGGATTACGAGGACCAGGGATAATCATGGATAAAAACATGTAAGGAGTTTTCATGCACATAGAAGGAGGCAGGTTATACGGAGTGACAATTATTGGCCAACATGAATATTGTTTACCGGATTGACCAAAAGGGGTGAATCCATCAGCACATAATCCTAGTCTGACATTGCGTGGTTCTTGAGAAAATTGTGGATGTTTTCTATCAAAATACTTCCATGCTTTTGAATCCGATGGATGCTCAAGAACTCCTTTAAACTCGTGATCAAAATGCCATCGCATGTGAGATGCTGTGTTCATTGAAGCATAAAGTCTTCTTAAACGAGGTATAAGTGGTAAATAGTGCATTCGTTTCAAAGGAACTTGTTTACCCTTTTTACCTATCTTGTACCTTGGAGAATGACAAAATTTACATTCCTTTCTTAGTATATCATCCTCCTTGTAATACAGCATACAACCATTAATGCAACAATCAATTTTATTGCTTTCCATGCCAAGTTTCGATACTAGCTTCTTTGCTTCATAAAAATTGGAGACAAGTAAGTTATCCTTCGGCATCACTTCTTTCATAGCTTTCACGAAATCATCAAAGATTTGTTGAGATACATTCCCTTTAGCTTTTATACTCAACATTTTAACTGCCATTGATCATTCTGAATGATCAATACATCCCTCAAATAATGGGCGCTGAGCCGACCGTAATAAATCATAAAATTTTTTAGCTTCTGCATTCGGAGGCTCCTCCATGTTTTCTTCAAATTGACTCATAAATTCTGGTCCAGCAGCATCAACCACCATAGATTCATACGAATTTCTTATTGGCACATTAGCATGCGGAGAAGAACATGTACCTTCTTGATTATTATCTTGATCTAAATTCAAATGCAAAGGACTCTCTCCATGTGAATCCCAACACCAGTATCTTGGCATGAAACCATATTTATATAAATCTAATGAAACCTCATCCGGAGTTAAGAAAATCTTATTTTTATGTTTGTTGCAAGGACATCTAAGTACACTGCCTTCAAGTACAAATTGAGGTTGTTTTGTAACTATATCAATAAAATTTCGAACGCCATTGACAAATTCCTGTTGTAATTCTCCTCGATTTGGCAAATTTCTATTGTACACCCACTTTCGATGTTCTGGAATTTCCATATCTACATATAAAATATATTAAAAATTAGATTAATTAAATTATATTTTTATGAGATAACCAACTATGAGTATAATTAATTTAATGTTACAAAATTATAATATTATATTTTGATAAATAATAAATCATGTAAAAAAAATGTACCACACTTCACCGATAATTTATATTACTATTAAAAAATTAGTATATCATACTATTAAAATGAACTATTTGTAGAACCTATGCACAATTACTCAAGAGGGGGGGGGGGTGAATTGAGTATTGCAATAACAATGAATCTTTTTGCGAAAGTTAAAGACAATATACAAAAGTGTTATTGTACTAGTATTTTTCCAAGAGCTTAACTCAATTGCTAAGCATTTATAAGGAGCTTTTACTTTCCAATAGACACCAACTCAAATAAATTGATCAAGCTTTTCACCAATCGGACTTAAGCTATTTCTTAAGTACTTACGAAGCTACTTTTCGATCACAATTTATTTGCTCAAAGGTAAAAGACAATAATATAGAAGAGATGAGTTTGGAGAGATGCAAACGCTATTTAGAGTGGTTCGGCACAATCCTTGTCCTACGTCCACTTTCTTTCTCAATCGCTATTGAGAAGTTCCACTATTGCCAAGCTTCAAGGTGCTCGCGCAAAACCTTTTACAATCCGAGTCCTTAGTTTCTAACACCTCACGGTATATGATCACCACTCGTATACTAACCCACTCCACTTAGAGATACCTCCTCTAAGATTTGCCTTGAGTACTTAGTATACTTCTTTGGTATCCTCACCGACTATAGTGTTTATAACTCTTGACTCAACCTTGGAGATCACACTCCAATTTACAAAGTGTTACAAGAAAACAATTCTCAAAGAATTGTTGAGATGAAATGAGTACTCTCTAGAAGAGTGTATGATTACAAGTTTAGCACTATTGAACCAATTGATATTGCTCTCTCAAATTGTGTATTATAACACCTTTAAAATGTGTAGAATGAAAGAATATGAACAAGATAGTTTGCAAATACTCACGTATTTGAAATAAGGCTTTAATCCATCTATTTATAGACTTCCCAAACCTTAGAAACGTTTGGGAGTTAATGGGATGGAGCCGTTTTGTTAAAACTAGCCGTTTTTTATGTTTTTGAATCATTTGCATCGATGCATAACACTTTGCATCGATGCAAATGTGTCTTTGAAGCTGAAATTTGAATTTTCAGCTAGGTTGCATCGATGCAAACATCTTTGCATCGATGCAACAAGTCGTTGCATGCTTTGCATCGATGCAAGATGAGTGTGCATCGATGCAAACCTTAAAGAATGGCTTAAAATCACTTCAAACTACTTAGGATTGATCTCAAACTTGTTGGAGTCAATTCCTATGCTTTTGTACCTTTGAAAACAAGTTTTTAAACCATTTGGCTAGCATCGAATTGCAAGATGTGCATCAAAACATTTTGTGAGTGTGTGTTGAGAGATTTAGCAATTGGTTCTTAACAAGAAGTTACCTAAGTCCTAAGACACTATACTTGTCTTCAAATGTTGTGGACTTGAGTTTCTTGTTGTTGTTGTGTTGCTTTCAACTCTTCATTCCTCAACGTTGAATGTTGGTTGATCTTTCAATATGCTTGTTCATTCAAGTTGTTTGTTGGTTTGTCTTTCATGTCGTTTGTTGGTTTGTCATTCATCAAAACCTATGAATACAAACTTCGCATACAAGCAACATGATTTACACTATTTTACTATAATTTTTTAGGAAAAAAACTTAAATGTATGTGTTGAAATTTATAATATGAAAAAATGATAATAATAAATAAAATATATACTAATTTTAAAAACACAAGGTAAAAATTACACAAAGTCAAACAAAATAATAATATTATTCTATAAAAAAATATATATCGATAATAATGATAAAAAAATTTATATCAACAATGAATAATAAAAATTCATGTAAAAAATTATAAAAATATACTTCAGTGAACATAAAAAAATTTTAAAAATTTTAAAAAAGTCTATGCCCATCCTTCAAAATCCTGTGTCCATCACTGTCCTTCGTAAAAGAGTGGACACAAAAGTATAAAAAACTGTCTCGGATAGATATTAAAAAAATTTTTATTCTTTATTCTTTTTTTTATAAAAAGACACAAATAACTTTTTATCTTAAAAATTATTAATTCAACTAAACAAGATAAAGTAAATAAAGAACTAATCGGTAAATAATAAATTATTAATAATGAAAAATTATAATAATAAACATTAAATCACATAATGATAGATATTAAAAAAAATTTTACCTATGTACGGATTGTTAGATGGATCGAAAATTTGCGATTTAAGACAATTTGTCTTATTGGAACGATGGGGTGAGTACTTATAAAGATACTCCAACACAGAATATATTTAAAAAGTATATGTGTGTGGAATGAGTAATATAATTGAGGAGTCTTTAACACCTCTTTATATAATTTGAGACAATAATTATCTTATCTTATTTTATCTTATCTATCTTATCCATTAATATAAAATATGTATTTAATTATGTTGATCTTCTAAATATTTAGTTTTTAAGATTATTATGTAACAAAAATTTAAAAACATAATTTAATTCAAATACTTTAAAATTAATATTAGATATAATTTTTTAAAATATCTATCTTTTAAAAATCAATATTCCATAACTTATTTTTGGATATTTTCGTTATAATCTTTTTTTTTAATTTAAAAGTAAAATTTAGATATAATATTAATTTTAAATATTTTCGTTATAATCTTATCTTTTTTAAAATTGATAGTAAAAAGTAGATATAATATTAATTTTAAAATTTATTATATATAGTTATTTTAAAGCCACTTATTTACCTGCGCCAAAAATCCAAAATTTTTAATCAAGACCGCCATTTGGGTTCCAGGGATTTCAGATTTAGAGTACCTTCTCCCTTCTCATATCACAGCTAGGGTCACTTTCTTCTGCGTGCTCTGCCTCCTGCTTGTGGCCGCCGGTGATCTTCCGGGACGAACGCTAGGCAAGCCTCGGACCTCACACCTCAGGCAACCTCCACGCTCGTGCGTCGCGCTCAAGGCTACAACCCCAGTCGCTCACACTGCTTTGCTCACACCGTTCTGCCTCCTGCATGTGGCCACCTCTTCCGGTCTTAGCGCGCCAGTAAGGGAAGGCTTCCGTGCAGGTAGTTAAAGCCTGGGATCTGGATAGCGAAGAGAAGAGTTTTGCCCGACAAGCGAATCATAGAAAAAGCACTTCCCTAATTCTTGACGTGAGAAAGGAAAAGAATCTGGTAAGTAGAGGTGAGTGGGGTGTCTTCCATAGAGGAGGAATGCTCCACCGATCTATACATGCTTTTATTTTATTTTATTTTGTTTCGTATCTTATGGTGAATGAATGTGTTTTTTTTGAAGTTTTGCTTTCAGTAAAGAGAAACCAGCTCCCTGGATTCTTTTGAAGTTTTGCTTTCAAAAATTGTAAATGTCTATTTTATTTTATTTATGATTTGTTATTAATTTATTATGATACTTCAATGAAACTATAATTGCTATGAGCAGACTGAATCATAAGTTTTGTATTTCCGAAGCTTCAAATTGATGGTTTTATTAAGAGCTTTTGTCACAAATGGCTTTCCTGCTATCAATGTATTCTGTTTTCAACTGTGTTAACTGCTTTTATGATACTTATGTAGATAAACCTGTAAAAAAAATGTAGTACCTTACATATGAATTCTTCATTCTTTTGCACGCTTATCTATTGTCAACTGTTGATTTTCTGTGGTATGAGTCCTAAAAATATAATTGTCCCTCAATAATTGTTACATATGAATTCTTCATTCTTTTGCACGCTTATCTTCTTTTTTTAGTCTGATACTGCAAGTGTAAAAATTCCTGAACTTGAATTGGAATTGGCAAGTGGCACAAATTATTTTATTTATGCCAAAAGGTCTTGAAATGTATTGAAATGGAGAGCAAGTTAGAGATAATTTATGCCAAAAATATTATATGCCAAAAAGAATGTTTAAGAATCTATTGAGATAAAGTTTGAAATGGAGAGAGTGGCAGAGTACAAATGATAAATATTTTTTGTAAAAGTTTAGGAAGAATTTATCTTTTTAGTTGTGTTTATCTTTTTCTTTTATAAGAAAAAACAACATATTAGGAACACATAGAAGAACTATAAATTATTAAGTTGTTGAATAAAAAATACTTTAAATTTATTAATAATAAAAAGAGTTTTGTTATTAAATCATATTAAATTCACAAATTATGAGTTGTTCGTACAATAATTTTATACTTTATTCATCCGGTTTTGAATCTATAGTTTTGAATCTATAGTTTTTTAAAAAATACTTTAAATTCACACACGACGATTAAGTGCTTCAAGCTGCCTACCATGCTCTACGTCAATCCGTTGGATGTTTTGGTTGATGGATTGTAATTCTCTCATTATATCAACCAAGGAGGGTGGTTCTTGAGCTTGAGGTGCTTGTGGAGGAGCTTCCTCTTGAGGACCTTGTTCATCAACATTTCTTCTTCCCATTTTGTTGAGAATATGAGTGTTGATACAAGATTGAGGTGGTACTTCCTTGGTAATCTCATTTGATACATCAATACCAACATAATCAAAGACTTTAGACCATAGGCAAAGGAATCCTAATCCACCATTCCTATCCTTCATCTTGAGCCTAACCATATGTTGTATTATAAAGTATGGCCAATTAATCTTAATTCCATTCATCATAGCCCACATGACAATCAAATCTTCATCATTTACATTCGCATGCCCGGATATTCTAGGTTGCAATACATAGGTGACTAGATATAACAAAGTTCTATGTTCCGCACTCATTGAATTGCAACTAATTTTGGAATGAGCTCCTTGTACAAGATTGAACAAATGCATGGCATTGTCCTTTGAATAACCCCATTCATCAATTGGGGTTTTACCACCTTGAAACAAGTCACCTTGATTTGGCAGCTCCCAAATGGTGGCTAACTCATCACCATCTAGCCTATAATCCTTTCTTCCTATCTTGAAGAATAATGTGAAACTTGATTCATCTTCCTCATCAATCTCAATCATGAGTGTACTATAGGCTATGGCAACTAAATCCGGATAAAATTTACTCTTAATTTGAACAAAATCCATGAGACCTTGATGAACTAGAATAGCCTTAAGAGTATCAAAGTTATGAATGACAAGAAGGGTCGGATCCAAATACCTCGGAGGAATTTCCTTTCTTCCGGCGAGCCTTGCCTCATAGAATTGAAGATCTTCATTAGAAGTAAAGTACCTTGCCAAAGGATGATCATTTGGAGGTGGAACCACACTTGAAGAACCTTTTGACTTCTTGACGGTTCTCTTGATTCTAGGCATTGTGGATGATTTTGTTTTATGGGTTTTGTAGAGGAGAATGTGGGGACTTCAAATATGTAATTTGTTTGTAGTGGGTATCTAAGTTTTGTGAGTTGTATGAAGCTATATGTGAGCTTGTTTTGGAGGTAATGGAGGTTTGGAGGTGGAGATATGAGTTGTGAGGTTGAAGATGATGAAAAAGTGGGGTTTTGTTGCTCAAAAATGCCAAATACACGTGTTTTTATGCAATTTGGTCGTGTTTGCATCGATGCAATGGGCTTTGCATCGATGCACATAGCACGTCGTGTGCTTTGCATCGATGCAAAGCTTGGTTGCATCGATGCAACATGCATCATTTTGCCCAAAATCACCAAATTTTCATCCTTTGGTGGTTCTTTCTTCAATCCTTTGAGTTCCATCATGTATATACTCATTTAAACTATTATAAACTTCAATTTGTTGATCCTCCATTGTTTATAATCTTCAAATACTTCAATCTACCTCAAGATTAATCACTCATTCATCAACTCATAAACCTACAAAACAATGGCTAATTGGATATCTCCAATGCTTAAGTTAGTAAGAGATACAAAAATAGTAATATCAATGCAATGAATTCAAACAAATCATATTAGATTAGAATCCAAGATACCAAGTTCATTTCGGATGTTAAAAAAACTTTCTTTACATAAAGGTTTAGTGAAGATGTCCGCTAGTTGTTTACTAGTTTCGACAAATTCAATAACCACATCACCCTTTTCAACATGGTCTCTTATGAAGTGATGTCTAATCTCAATATGCTTGGTTCTTGAATGTTGAACCGGATTCTTGGTTAAATTTATTGCACTAGTATTATCACATTTGATAGGAATGTGATCAAGCATGAGTCCATAGTCCACAAGTTGTTGTTTCATCCATAAAATTTGGGCGCAACAACTACCGGCGGCTACATACTCGGCTTCGGCGGTAGATAAGGCTACACTTACTTGTTTCTTGCTATGCCATGAAACAAGAGAGTTTCCTAGCAAGTGACAAGTGCCGCTAGTGCTTTTCCTATCCAATTTGCAACCGGCAAAATCGGAATCGGAATAACCAATCAAATCACAAGTGGATCCTTTCGGATACCACAATCCAACATTTAATGTTCCTAGGAGATACTTCATAATCCTTTTCACCGCACTTAAGTGAGATTCCTTAGGATTAGTTTGGTATCTCGCACACATGCATACACTAAACATGATATCTGGCCTACTTGCCGTTAGATAAAGCAATGATCCTATCATGCCTCTATACTTCTTTACATCTATGTTTTTACCTTGTTCATCTTTGTCAAGGTAGCAAGTAGTGCTCATTGGTGTGTCCATTGCCTTAGCATTGTCCATTCCAAATCTTTTGAGCAATTCCTTGCAATATTTGGTTTGGCCAACGAAAGTTCCTTCTTTTCCTTGTTTGATTTGAAGACTAAGGAAGAAGTTGAGTTCGCCCATCATGGACATTTCAAATTCACTTTGCATGAGGTTTGAGAAAAACTTGCAAAGTGATTCGTTAGTTGAACCAAATATTATGTCATCGACGTAAACTTGTACCAAAAGGATATTTTTGTTTTCAATCATGATAAATAAAGTTGTATCAACCTTCCCTCTTCTAAAACCCTTTTCTATTAAAAACTTGCTCAAACGTTCATACCAAGCTCTTGGAGCTTGGTTAAGACCATAAAGAGCTTTCTTGAGTTTAAAAACATGATTAGGATTTTCATAATCTTCAAAACCGGGAGGTTGTTCAACATATACTTCTTCTTGAATGAAACCATTAAGAAAGGCACTCTTAACATCCATTTGATAAAGTTTGAAGTTATAAGAGGATGCAAAAGCAAGTAACATCCTAATAGCTTCTAATCTAGCTACGGGAGCATAAGTTTCGTCATAATCAATGCCTTCCTCTTGATTATAACCTTTAGCTACCAATCTAGCTTTGTTTCTAACAATTGTACCATTTTCATCGAGTTTATTTCTAAAAACCCATTTTGTTCCTACAATTGTTTGATTACTTGGTTTAGGCACCAATTCCCAAACGTCATTTCATTTGAATTGGTTAAGCTCCTCTTGCATTGCCATAGCCCAATGTTCATCATCAATTGCGGACTCAATGGTAGATGGTTCAATTTGAGAAACAAAAGTACTATATGCAAATAAATTTCTAAAAGTGGATCGAGTTGTTACCCCTTTCGAAACATCACCAATGACGTTGTCTAGAGGATGATCCTTTGAAGTACGCCAGTCCTTTGGAAGTGCATTTATTTGTGCTTGTGATGGTTCAATTTCTTCAACTTGAACACTATCCTTTGTTGAGCTTGTAGAGGCTTCATTTAAATCTTTTTCTTTGTCTTCACCATTCAAATTTAGTGAATCAAAGTTTTCTATATTTTCATCAAAATCTTTTCTAGCACAACAACGGTTAGTTTCATCAAAAGCGACATGAATACTTTCTTCCATAGTCATGATGCGTTTATTATATACTCTAAAAGCTTTGCTAGTTAAAGAGTAGCCTAAGAAGATTCCTTCATCAGCCTTAGCATCAAATTTGCCTAAGTTATCTTTTCCATTATTTAGAATAAAGCATTTACAACCAAAGACGTGAAGGTGGGAAATATTTGGCTTTCTTCCTTTGTACAATTCGTACGGTGTTTTCTTAAGAATAGGTCGAATGATAATCCTATTCATAACATAACACGCGGTACTAACCGCATCCGCCCAAAAGTACTTAGGAATATTAGCCTCATTGAGCATAGTTCTCGCCATTTCTTCTAAATGACGATTTTTCCTTTCAACCACACCATTTTGTTGTGGTGTTCTAGGAGAGGAAAAATTATGCTCAATGCCATTTTCTTCACAAAAAGTTTCAAAAAGATTGTTTTCAAATTCTCCACCATGATCACTTCTAATAGATGATATATGCAAATTCTTTTCATTTTGAATAACTTTGGCTAATCTTTTGAATGCTCGAAATGCATCACTCTTGTTTGCTAGGAACAAGGTCCATGTAAATCGAGAGTAATCATCAACAATAACTAAAGCATAGTAATTGCCACCAAAGCTCATAGTCCTAGAAGGACCAAATAAATCCATGTGCAAAAGTTGTAATGGCCTTGTTGTTGAAACAATGTTTTTGGATTTAAAAGAGGCCTTTACTTGTTTTCCCTTTTGACATGCGTCGCAAAGGACGTCTTTTTCAAAATGTAGCTTTGGTAAGCCAATTACTAACTCTTTAGAGACCAACTTGCTAAGATGGTCCATGTTAGCATGAGCTACTCTACGATGCCATAACCAAGTTTCATCATTTTTACTAACAAGGCATTTCACATCATTTGAGGAAACTTCATTTAGATTAATCATGTATACATTGTCAACACGGTGCCCAATTAGCACAATTTCATTAGTGTCTTGCCTTTTTATCAAACAACATTTTGAATCAAAGGTGACTGAGTTTCCTTTGTCACAAAGTTGGCTAACACTAATGAGATTATGTTTGAGATCTTTGACAAGTATAACATTATCTATGGAGGTAGAAGAATTTTTACCAACTTTTCCAACGCCGATTACTTTGCCGGTGTTGTTGTCTCCATAGATCACGTTTCCTCCGTTTGTAGGCTCTATTGCGGTGAACTTTGATTCATCGCCGGTCATGTGTTTGGAGCATCCACTATCAACATACCAATTTGTATCCTTAGCTCCAACACGTACCTACAAAACAATTAAAATTGGGATTTAGGTACCCAAGTGAATTTGGGTCCTTGATGGTTAGTATGAGCATAATGCCCATAAGGTGCCAATCTCGTATCTTGACTACGAAAGTTTATATGTTTAATTCTAGTAAAGCATACGGGTGCTATATGACCTACTTTATTACAATAATGACATATGACATTTGGATTATGCATCCTATGCATGTTTCTAAATGGTTGCCTAGGTTGTTTCCTAAATGCAACATCTTTTGATCTATATGCATTGTGATTATAATTTCTAAATGAAGCATGTTGAGGAGGATGTTTAAAGGCTTCATTCTTTTTAGGCATGCTTGCCTTTTGGGCTTGCGGTTGCCTAATAGGAGTTTTAGTATTTTTAAATTTTCCTTTTTCAAAACCTAAACCTTCCTTATTATGAACATGCTTTTGGTTTTTCAACATTTTATCTAAGTTCTTTGAAGATTCATTGAACTTAGCTAAAGTGTTCTTAAGATTTGTAATTTCATTTTCATGCATTTTACAAGATTTGTATGGATCACTACTTGTGCTACACTTATCTTTTCCAAGATTGATATTCTCGTTTTTCAACATCTCATTTTGTTTTAAAAGATCCATATTCTTTTTCTTTAGGAGAGAATAATCTTGGGTAAGTTTTGTGTACACCTCAAGTAAGGCATCATATTCATCTTGTAAATTAAAAGAAGTGGAGTTGTCATTACTAACCTTTTCTTCGCTTGCCATTAAGCAAAGATTTGCAACCTCGTCGTCATCGGAGTCGGTTCCTTCGTAAGTGATTTGGAGTTTATCCCAAATCTCTTTAGCGGTTTCACATGTAGAAATCTTCATATAATCATGCTCGTTAAGTGCACAATGAATGAAGTTGATGGCTTTATCATTCATTGCCACTTTCTTCCAATCATCGTCACTATATTCATTTTCTCCTTTCGGTACTTGCTTTAAGACGGAGACTTCTCCTTCTTTAGCGCTTGTTGTCTTTGTTGGAATGTGATTTCCATTCTCAATCACTTTCCAAATTCTCACATCTTGAGAACGGATCCAAATTCTCATCTTATTTTTCCAATAAGAGTAATTTGTTCCGCTAAAAAGAGGAGGTCTAGCGGTTGAGTTACCTTCATTAGTGTTGTTGTTGTTAAAGCTTGTGCTTGCCATGATCTTTTCCCTTAAACGGTTAAGTCTTTCAAAGGGTTAAGCTCTGATACCACTTGTAGAACCTATGCACAATTACTCAAGAGGGGGGGGTGAATTGAGTATTGCAACAACAATGAATCTTTTTGCGAAAGTTAAAGACAATATACAAAAGTGTTATTGTACTAGTATTTTTCCAAGAGCTTAACTCAATTGCTAAGCATTTATAAGGAGCTTTTACTTTCCAATAGACACCAACTCAAATAAATTGATCAAGCTTTTCACCAATCGGACTTAAGCTATTTCTTAAGTACTTACGAAGCTACTTTTCGATCACAATTTATTTGCTCAAAGGTAAAAGACAATAATATAGAAGAGATGAGTTTGGAGAGATGCAAACGCTATTTAGAGTGGTTCGGCACAATCCTTGTCCTACGTCCACTTTCTTTCTCAATCGCTATTGAGAAGTTCCACTATTGCCAAGCTTCAAGGTGCTCGCGCAAAACCTTTTACAATCCGAGTCCTTAGTTTCTAACACCTCACGGTATATGATCACCACTCGTATACTAACCCACTCCACTTAGAGATACCTCCTCTAAGATTTGCCTTGAGTACTTAGTATACTTCTTTGGTATCCTCACCGACTATAGTGTTTATAACTCTTGACTCAACCTTGGAGATCACACTCCAATTTACAAAGTGTTACAAGAAAACAATTCTCAAAGAATTGTTGAGATGAAATGAGTACTCTCTAGAAGAGTGTATGATTACAAGTTTAGCACTATTGAACCAATTGATATTGCTCTCTCAAATTGTGTATTATAACACCTTTAAAATGTGTAGAATGAAAGAATATGAACAAGATAGTTTGCAAATACTCACGTATTTGAAATAAGGCTTTAATCCATCTATTTATAGACTTCCCAAACCTTAGAAACGTTTGGGAGTTAATGGGATGGAGCCGTTTTGTTAAAACTAGCCGTTTTTTATGTTTTTGAATCATTTGCATCGATGCATAACACTTTGCATCGATGCAAATGTGTCTTTGAAGCTGAAATTTGAATTTTCAGCTAGGTTGCATCGATGCAAACATCTTTGCATCGATGCAACAAGTCGTTGCATGCTTTGCATCGATGCAAGATGAGTGTGCATCGATGCAAACCTTAAAGAATGGCTTAAAATCACTTCAAACTACTTAGGATTGATCTCAAACTTGTTGGAGTCAATTCCTATGCTTTTGTACCTTTGAAAACAAGTTTTTAAACCATTTGGCTAGCATCGAATTGCAAGATGTGCATCAAAACATTTTGTGAGTGTGTGTTGAGAGATTTAGCAATTGGTTCTTAACAAGAAGTTACCTAAGTCCTAAGACACTATACTTGTCTTCAAATGTTGTGGACTTGAGTTTCTTGTTGTTGTTGTGTTGCTTTCAACTCTTCATTCCTCAACGTTGAATGTTGGTTGATCTTTCAATATGCTTGTTCATTCAAGTTGTTTGTTGGTTTGTCTTTCATGTCGTTTGTTGGTTTGTCATTCATCAAAACCTATGAATACAAACTTCGCATACAAGCAACATGATTTACACTATTTTACTATAATTTTTTAGGAAAAAAACTTAAATGTATGTGTTGAAATTTATAATATGAAAAAATGATAATAATAAATAAAATATATACTAATTTTAAAAACACAAGGTAAAAATTACACAAAGTCAAACAAAATAATAATATTATTCTATAAAAAAATATATATCGATAATAATGATAAAAAAATTTATATCAACAATGAATAATAAAAATTCATGTAAAAAATTATAAAAATATACTTCAGTGAACATAAAAAAATTTTAAAAATTTTAAAAAAGTCTATGCCCATCCTTCAAAATCCTGTGTCCATCACTGTCCTTCGTAAAAGAGTGGACACAAAAGTATAAAAAACTGTCTCGGATAGATATTAAAAAAATTTTTATTCTTTATTCTTTTTTTTATAAAAAGACACAAATAACTTTTTATCTTAAAAATTATTAATTCAACTAAACAAGATAAAGTAAATAAAGAACTAATCGGTAAATAATAAATTATTAATAATGAAAAATTATAATAATAAACATTAAATCACATAATGATAGATATTAAAAAAAATTTTACCTATGTACGGATTGTTAGATGGATCGAAAATTTGCGATTTAAGACAATTTGTCTTATTGGAACGATGGGGTGAGTACTTATAAAGATACTCCAACACAGAATATATTTAAAAAGTATATGTGTGTGGAATGAGTAATATAATTGAGGAGTCTTTAACACCTCTTTATATAATTTGAGACAATAATTATCTTATCTTATTTTATCTTATCTATCTTATCCATTAATATAAAATATGTATTTAATTATGTTGATCTTCTAAATATTTAGTTTTTAAGATTATTATGTAACAAAATTTAAAAACATAATTTAATTCAAATACTTTAAAATTAATATTAGATATAATTTTTTAAAATATCTATCTTTTAAAAATCAATATTCCATAACTTATTTTTGGATATTTTCGTTATAATCTTTTTTTTTTAATTTAAAAGTAAAATTTAGATATAATATTAATTTTAAATATTTTCGTTATAATCTTATCTTTTTTAAAATTGATAGTAAAAAGTAGATATAATATTAATTTTAAAATTTATTATATATAGTTATTTTAAAGCCACTTATTTACCTGCGCCAAAAATCCAAAATTTTTAATCAAGACCGCCATTTGGGTTCCAGGGATTTCAGATTTAGAGTGCCTTCTCCCTTCTCATATCACAGCTAGGGTCACTTTCTTCTGCGTGCTCTGCCTCCTGCTTGTGGCCGCCGGTGATCTTCCGGGACGAACGCTAGGCAAGCCTCGGACCTCACACCTCAGGCAACCTCCACGCTCGTGCGTCGCGCTCAAGGCTACAACCCCAGTCGCTCACACTGCTTTGCTCACACCGTTCTGCCTCCTGCATGTGGCCACCTCTTCCGGTCTTAGCGCGCCAGTAAGGGAAGGCTTCCGTGCAGGTAGTTAAAGCCTGGGATCTGGATAGCGAAGAGAAGAGTTTTGCCCGACAAGCGAATCATAGAAAAAGCACTTCCCTAATTCTTGACGTGAGAAAGGAAAAGAATCTGGTAAGTAGAGGTGAGTGGGGTGTCTTCCATAGAGGAGGAATGCTCCACCGATCTATACATGCTTTTATTTTATTTTATTTTGTTTCGTATCTTATGGTGAATGAATGTGTTTTTTTTGAAGTTTTGCTTTCAGTAAAGAGAAACCAGCTCCCTGGATTCTTTTGAAGTTTTGCTTTCAAAAATTGTAAATGTCTATTTTATTTTATTTATGATTTGTTATTAATTTATTATGATACTTCAATGAAACTATAATTGCTATGAGCAGACTGAATCATAAGTTTTGTATTTCCGAAGCTTCAAATTGATGGTTTTATTAAGAGCTTTTGTCACAAATGGCTTTCCTGCTATCAATGTATTCTGTTTTCAACTGTGTTAACTGCTTTTATGATACTTATGTAGATAAACCTGTAAAAAAAATGTAGTACCTTACATATGAATTCTTCATTCTTTTGCACGCTTATCTATTGTCAACTGTTGATTTTCTGTGGTATGAGTCCTAAAAATATAATTGTCCCTCAATAATTGTTACATATGAATTCTTCATTCTTTTGCACGCTTATCTTCTTTTTTTAGTCTGATACTGCAAGTGTAAAAATTCCTGAACTTGAATTGGAATTGGCAAGTGGCACAAATTATTTTATTTATGCCAAAAGGTCTTGAAATGTATTGAAATGGAGAGCAAGTTAGAGATAATTTATGCCAAAAATATTATATGCCAAAAAGAATGTTTAAGAATCTATTGAGATAAAGTTTGAAATGGAGAGAGTGGCAGAGTACAAATGATAAATATTTTTTGTAAAAGTTTAGGAAGAATTTATCTTTTTAGTTGTGTTTATCTTTTTCTTTTATAAGAAAAAACAACATATTAGGAACACATAGAAGAACTATAAATTATTAAGTTGTTGAATAAAAAATACTTTAAATTTATTAATAATAAAAAGAGTTTTGTTATTAAATCATATTAAATTCACAAATTATGAGTTGTTCGTACAATAATTTTATACTTTATTCATCCGGTTTTGAATCTATAGTTTTGAATCTATAGTTTTTTAAAAAATACTTTAAATTCACACACGACGATTAAGTGCTTCAAGCTGCCTACCATGCTCTACGTCAATCCGTTGGATGTTTTGGTTGATGGATTGTAATTCTCTCATTATATCAACCAAGGAGGGTGGTTCTTGAGCTTGAGGTGCTTGTGGAGGAGCTTCCTCTTGAGGACCTTGTTCATCAACATTTCTTCTTCCCATTTTGTTGAGAATATGAGTGTTGATACAAGATTGAGGTGGTACTTCCTTGGTAATCTCATTTGATACATCAATACCAACATAATCAAAGACTTTAGACCATAGGCAAAGGAATCCTAATCCACCATTCCTATCCTTCATCTTGAGCCTAACCATATGTTGTATTATAAAGTATGGCCAATTAATCTTAATTCCATTCATCATAGCCCACATGACAATCAAATCTTCATCATTTACATTCGCATGCCCGGATATTCTAGGTTGCAATACATAGGTGACTAGATATAACAAAGTTCTATGTTCCGCACTCATTGAATTGCAACTAATTTTGGAATGAGCTCCTTGTACAAGATTGAACAAATGCATGGCATTGTCCTTTGAATAACCCCATTCATCAATTGGGGTTTTACCACCTTGAAACAAGTCACCTTGATTTGGCAGCTCCCAAATGGTGGCTAACTCATCACCATCTAGCCTATAATCCTTTCTTCCTATCTTGAAGAATAATGTGAAACTTGATTCATCTTCCTCATCAATCTCAATCATGAGTGTACTATAGGCTATGGCAACTAAATCCGGATATTATACATAGTGGGTAATTCAATGTATATGTTTGTTTTCTTTTATAGAAAAATTGTATGTGGGAACTTCAACACAATGCAAGAATTCGTCAAATTTTTGAGATTAAAGGGAGTGATCGATTAAGATCGTTGATGAATCAGGAGAGACGCAATTATTCAAAAGACCCTAACCATGTACCAAAATATATTCCTGAACCCGTTTGGCGTCAACTATTACATTATTTTGCTACAGATTCAAAATTTAAGAACTGGTCAGCAGCAAATACTGTGAATCGAGCATCAAATGCTGGAAGTTCTATGCATACTGGTGGTTCCATATCTATGGGTGAACATGCACGCAGAATGGTAAGATAAAAATAGTTTATTTATAGTCTTATTCTTATTATTTTTGCAATGTTCTCTTATTCTTTTTTTTCCTATCGATTAAAACTGTTATATTATAGGAGAAAGCTATGGGAGTAAAACCTTCTCTAGAAGAGGTTTATACTAAATGCCACACCAAAAAAGACAAAAGTTGGATTGATGAAAGATCTGAGAAAGTCATTGTATGTGATGCTAATTTGTTCTTCTTTTTATTTTTTTCAACTGCTAATTTTCACTATATGTTAGTATTTGTTCATGGCATATTTAGTTGCGATTAACATGAATTGATTTTGTAGGGTGAATTCAAAAAGCGAAAGACAGAACTTTCTCAAGTAGCTTTATCCTTGGATAATGAGGGAGATGTTGAGGCATCTAAGGAAGGCCTAGATATACCAGATGATTATACTGTTTGGAACGAAGTTGTGACAAAGGGAAAAAGAAAGCTGCTTTTGGTTTAGGTTCTTTTGGTTTAGATCTCTCTTCAAAGTTGGATTCCAGAAATTGTTCAGAGACATCCAAAGACAATCTAAATATTGAGCAAGAACTTCACATGTGGAAAGAAAAAGCAAAAGAGCAAGAAATGATCAATGAAGAGCAAAAGGTTAAGTTGAAAGATGCTGAGCACAAGTTAAAAGATCAAGGACGTCAACTAAAAGTTCAACAGAAAAGAATTGGTTCTACTGAAAAGACAATTCATGCTTTGTATAAAAAGTTGAATCTCCCACTTCCTTCAACCTTGTCTGATCCTACGGAAGATGAGCTTGGGACAGGCTCTAGTGATGATAACATGAGTGATTGATATTTGGAGTATATGTTTCTTCTGATTTAGATTAAGGAATTTTAGGTGAATTAGTTAGTACATTTTATTTTATTCATGATATTTGACCTTTTTAAAGGCTTTCTTTGTTTTAGTTTAAGTATTTTTTTTCTTATTTTAGTTTGATTACATTTATGGACAAAAGTATTTTAATAATAAATATTTTTTTAACTCTTTTATGGTAATTAACTTTTTCATGATTTTATTATGTGTTTATAATTTGGATGATGTAATATGAAAAAAATGATTATGATGGTCTTAATATAGAAAGCAAATCGAATACAATTTATTTTCTAAAATATTTATCTATTAAATAGCAAATTATTTTGTATGAAAATTATTTGAAATATTATATTAAATTTGTAGAAAATTTGTGCGAAAATAATTGGTTGTTTTGTATGAAATTTGTTTCAAATACTTAAATTCTTTTAAATTAAATTTGTCTGAAATTTAATTGAAAAGAAATATTTGATTTGTCTAAAATTTGTTCGAAAAAAATTTGTTATATTTGACTAAATTCGTTAGAAATTTGTCTGAAATAAAGTATATTTTTTGTTTGAAATTTGTCTGAAATACGTTATTTTTATGTTAGCTAATCTGTCTGAAATTTGTCTAAAATACATCATAATAGTTAAAAATCTAGCAGATAAATGCCTATTCGAAATCTGTCACAAAATCGTCTGAAAAAAATTTCGGACGAAATTTCAGACAAAATTTAAATTAGCAACAAGGCTTTTTGGGACAAAAAAAATCCGTCCCAATTTTGTTTGAAAGAAAAAATTTGTCTATAATTTGTTCGAAATTTATTTCAATTTCGTCTCAAAATTCGTCCAAAAAAGCCCTATTTCTAGTAGTGCCTTAGCTTCCTCATCTTCCTCCTCCTCGTCTCAATTCACCTACTCCTCCGATCCCTCTTACTTTCCCACCCCCTTCCACCTTCAACAACCGCCTTATGCCCCCACCCCCTCATCCCCCTCCTCCCACCGTCGCCGCTGCCCCCGCTGCTGACGCATGCAACTATCCTCCTCCACCGTCACACCACCACCAATTCCAGTGCGACGCTCAGCAACTCTTCCAGCGCGACACCCAGACCATCACCCCGAAGGCTCTTGAGAGCGTGAAGGCCGCCATAGCCAGCAGCGACGTCGACCATAAGACCAACGCGAAGCGGAAGGCAGTTTCCTGCCATGCCACCGGGCAGACGTGGGAGGATCCCTCACTGGCCGAGTAGCCGGAGAACGACCATTGCTTGTTCTGCGGCGACCTAGGGAACGAGGTGAACGACGACGTTTTGTCGAAGGCCTTCACAAGATTCCTTTCGTTTAACATGGCGAGAGTTGTGAGGGACAAGCGATCAGGAAAGACCAAAGGGTACATATTCTTTTTTAAACATTCTCCTTCTTCTCCTCTTTTTTAAACACTGAATCAGTAGAACACAGCCCATGTCTCTCTCGTTCTTTCTTGTTCGCAGAACAAAGCAAGCTCAAGTTCCACCGCCGCCGCGCCTCTCTCTCCTTTTATCCCCCTCAGTTCTGGCTATATCCATTATCTCTTCCAGCGCTACAGCCATCATCTCCTTCAGTCAATGCTGCAGCTACCTTCGCGCAAGTCCTAGCTCCGTGGTGACCGAAATCGGTTCCTCCGTCAGCCGCGGTTCCACCTCTCTCTTTCCCCTTGCTCGAACCGTAGAGACCAGGTTTTGTTTTCAAAATCCTTTTAATTTCTGTTGAGTTCAATTAATTTTGTTTAGTTAGTTTGATTTTAGTAATTAGTTTAGTTAGATTTGTTTTCTGATTAGTGGATTTTTAGGTTGTTAAAATAGGATTAGATTAGGTTTTGATTCTGAATAGCTGGGAAATGTTTAAAATAGGATTTTTAGGTTGTTTTCTGATTAGTTAGATTTGAGACATTATTACATGAAATTGGTACATGAATGCAAATTTTTTGAACTCAAAATAGTTGAAAAGGTACTGCTTTTACAACCAAGTTAAAATTGATGCTTGATTGGTGAGTAAAAGGCATCTTTTAAAAATTGGAAGCAGCCTAATTGCGTTTTATGTCTCAATTACAGCATGCATATAGAGATGGTCGTCTTGAGGAGGTAGTTCTACGACATCTTGGAGCTGCAAATGGCGATATAGTGATTGCCAAAGATATCAGGTTGCTTTTGTGCTCCTTTATTGTTCTATAGTTTATGGCCTTCTGCTTTCTGACTTTAGATTCCTTTTTGTTATGTTTTTGTTCATTTACTAACTAAAAATACTGCTACGGTTTGTTAAAAAATTCTAAGGCAATAATTATTAATTCTTTTATATAGACAATGTTACCCATTTATTGTTGTTGTTACTGGTGGTTTCTAAAATGTTTTGGATTGATTTTATTTGATTTGGATCTGAAATTTAAAGAGAGAATGAAAAAAATTTGATTTCTTTTTATTGTGTTAGGAATATGGGAAGCACAGATGCCAAGTGGAAATTGACTGATCACCCAAAGCTGCCAAAGGGAAAGCCAGTTGCTATGGTGGTTTTGGATGGATGGGGTGAAGCCAACGCTGATCAATACAACTGTATCCACACTGCTGAAAATCCAACCATGGATTCCCTCAAAAAGGTAGATATATAGATATAGATATTGCATTGTATATGCACCCTTTTGTGGAATCTGAAATCTTTTTCTTTTTGCATATATTATGATATATTCATTCATATAATGATAAGATCTAATATTGGTCCCCCTTTTCAGGGTGTACACGTTTGCTTGATTCACTTGATGCTCATGTATTGTTATGATTCCTAGGTTTTTGTTACCTTGTGATTGGTAGGTGATGAGCGGATAATTTATACCCTTTTTGGCATTGTTTTTACATAGTTTTTAATATGTTTTAGTTATTTTTTATTATATTTTATTAGTTTTTATTCAAAAATCATATTTTTGGACTTTACTATGAGTTTATGTGTTTCTTTGTGATTTCAGATATTTTCTGGCTGAAATTGAGGGACCTGAGCAAAAATCTGATTCAGAGGCTGAAAAAGGACTGCAGATGCTGCTGGATTCTGATCCTCCTGCACTCGAAGTGGATTTTCTGGAGCTACAGAAGCCCAATTGGTGCTCTCTTAATTGAGTTGGAAAGTAGACAACTTGGGCTTTCCAGAAATATATAATAGTTCATACTTTACCTGAGATTTGATGGCTCAAACTGGAGTTCAAAGCCAGCCTAAAACATCTTGGCGTAAAACGCCCAAACTAGCACCAGAATTGGAGTTAAACGCCCAAACTGGCACCAAAGCTGGCTTTAACTCCAGGAACAGCCTATGCACATGAAAGCTTTAATGCTCAGCCCAAGCACACACCAAATGGGCCCCGAAAGTGGATTTCTGCACTATCTGCACTTAGTTACTCATTTTCTGTAACCTAAGTTACTAGTTTAGTATAAAAACTACTTTTAGAGATTTATTTTATATCTTTGGATCATCTTTACAGCTTTTGATGCCATTGTTCATGTTTGGAGGCTGGCCATTCGGCCATGCCTAGACCTTTTTCACTTATGTATTTTCAACGGTGGAGTTTCTACACCCCATAGATTAAGGTGTGGAGTTCTGCTGTTCTTCATGAATTAATATAAGTACTATTGTTTTTCTTTCAATTCACGCCTACTTCTTTTCCAAGATATACTCTTGTTCTTAATTCAGTTAAGTCAGAATGAAGGGGTGACCCGTGACAATCACCTAATCTTCGTTACTCGCTTAGCCAAGATCCATGTGCCTGACAACCACAAAGCGGTCTACATGATGTTCAACGTACTCATTGGACGACAGCCGGAGTATATTCTCTTGGATATCTAATACACGGACTGAGTCCGTGAGATTAGTATCTTCGTGGTATAGGCTAGAATCATTGGCAGCATTCCTGGGATCCGGAAAGTCTAAACCTTGTCTGTGGTATTCCGAGTAGAATCCGGGAAGGGATGACTGTGACGAGCTTCAAACCTGCGAATGTTGGGTGCAGTGACAGTGTGCAAAAGGATCAATGGATTCTATTCCGACGCTAGCGGGAACCGACAGATGATTAGCCATGCGGTAGCTGTACCTGGTATTTTTCATCCGAGACGAGAAATCCAACAGTTGATTAGCCGTGCAGAAACTGTAGAGGACCATTTTCACTGAGAGAATCTTACAGCTTGCCATGGAAAGGAGCACGCATGGTTGGAAAAAGGCAATAGGAAAGCAGAGGTTCAGAAGCAACAAAGTATCTTCAGACACTTATCTAAAATTCCCACCAATGAACTACATAAGTAACTTTATTTTATTTTATATTTTATTTATCTTTTAATTATCAAAACCCATAACCATTTGAATCCGCCTGACTGAGATTTACAAGATGACCATAGCTTGCTTCAAGCCGACAATCTCCGTGGGATCGACCTTTACTCACGTAAGGTTTATTACTTGGACGATCCAGTGCACTTGCTGGTTAGTTGTACGGAGATGTGAAAAGTGTGAATCACAATTTCCGTGCACCAAGTTTTTGGCGCCGTTGCCGGGGATTGTTCGAGTTTGGACAACTGACGGTTCATCTTGTTGCTTAGATTGGGTAATTTTATTTTATGTTTGAGCTTTTTATTTTTAATTTTCGAAAAATTCAAAAAAATAATAATAAAATATTCTTCAGAATTTTTAAGAATGAATTCTAGAGCTTCATGAGATATGGTGAAACCTGGCTGGCTGTTAAGCCATGTCTAATATTTTGGACCGAGGTTTCCACCTTCCATTGTAAAAAGGACATGCTTGTATGTGTTATGTTAAAGCTTGGTTGGCCACTTAGCCATGTCTAATTCTTTTGGACCGGAGCTTTAGAATCACATTGCATGAGCCTTTGGACTCTCATTCATAATTCTATGCTGAAGCTTGGCTGGCCATTGGCCATGTCTAATCTTTTGGACCGAAACTTTAGACTAACATTACAGGAATCCTGGAATTCTTATTAAAAATTTTGAATTTCTTTATTTTTCTTTTTTAAAATAATTTTCGAAAAATACAAAAAAAAAATAAATCATAAAAAAAACAAAAAAAATTTGTGTTTCTTGTTTGAGTTTAATGTCAAATTTTAAGTTTGGTGTCAATTGCATGCTTCTAAAATTTTCGAAAATATATGCATTGTGTTCTTCTTTGATCTTCAAGTTGTTCTTGATGATTTTCCTTGTTTTATCTTTGAATTTTCTTGTTTTGTGTCTTTTCTTGTTTTTCTTGTGCTTTTTCGAATTCATAGTGTCTCAGCCTTAAAAATTTCTAAGTTTGGTGTCTTGCATGTCTTTCTTTTCTTAAAAATTTTCAAAAATATGTTCTTGATGTTCATCATGATCTTCAAAGTGTTCTTGGTGTTCATCTTGACATTCAAAGTGTTCTTGCATGCATTAGTTGTTTTGATTTTAATTTCTTATGTCTTGAATCATTTAGTTGTTTTTCTCTCTCATTAAAAATTAAAAAAAAATCAAAAATAATATCTTTCCCTTATTTTGCTCATAAAAAAGAAAGGATCAATCTTTAAATTCTAGAATCATATCTTTTAGTTTCTTGTTAGTCAAGTAATCAACTTTAATTTCAAAAATCAAATCTTTTTAATTTCCTTTTCAAATCTTTTTCAAAATGATTTTCAATCATATCTTTTTCAAAATTTAATTTCAAAATATTTTTCTAACTTCTTATCTTTTCAAAATTAATTTTCAAATCTTTTTCAATTAACTACTTGAATTTTTGTTTGATTTTAAAAGTTTACTATTTCTCATCTTTTTCAAAATCACCTAACTACTTTTCTCTACCTCCAATTTTCGAAAATCACTAACAACTTTTTCAAAATTCTTTTTAATTAACTAATTGTTTTAAACTCTAATTTTATTTTATTTCTTTTAATAAATTTGAATTCTAACTTATAATTAAAATAAAAACAAAAATATTTTTCTATTCTTTTAAATTAAAATTCAAATACACTCTCTCTCTCCTCTCCTTCTATTTATTTTATTTATTTACTAACACTTCTCTTTTTCTTATAATTCGAACCCTCTCCCTCTCTCTGTGTTTGAATTCTTCTTCTCCCTTCTTCATTCTATTTCTTCTATTCTTCTACTCACATAAAGGAATCTATATACTGTGACATAGAGGATTCCTATTCTTTTCTGTTCTCTTCTTTTTCATATGAGCAGGAACAAGGATAAGAACATTCTTGTTGAAGCTGATCCTGAACCTGAAAGGACTCTGAAGAGGAAGCTAAGAGAAGCTAAAGCACAACACTCTGGAGAGGACCTTACAGAAATTTTCGAAAAAGAAGAAGACATGGCAGCCGAAAATAACAACAATGGTGGAGATGCAAGGAAGATGCTTTGTGACTTTACTGCAATAACTTCTGACTTCTATGGAAGAAGCATCTCAATTCCTGCAATTGGAGCAAACAACTTTGAGCTTAAGCCTCAATTAGTTTCTCTAATGAAGCAGAATTGCAAGTTTTATGGACTTCCACTGGAAGATCCTCATCAGTTCTTAGCTGAATTCTTGCAAATCTGTGACATTGTTAAGACCAATGGGGTTAATTCTGAGGTCTACAGGCTTATGCTTTTCCCCTTTGCTGTAAGAGACAGAACTAGGATATGGTTGGACTCATAACCTAAAGAAAGCCTGAACTCTTGGGAAAAGTTGGTCAATGCTTTCTTGGCCAAATTCTTTCCACCTTAAAAGTTGAGCAAGCTTAGAGTGGAATTCCAACTATGAAACTTGGGAAAGATACAAGCAATTGATCAGAAGGTGTCCTTCTGACATGCTTTCAGAATGGAGCATCCTATGTATATTCTATGATGGTTTGTCTGAATTGTCCAAGAGGTCATTGGATCACTCTGCTGGTGGATCTCTTCATCTGAAGAAGATGCCTGCAGAAGCCCAGGAACTCATTGAAATGGTTGCAAATAACCAGTTCATGTATACTTCTGAAAGAAATCCTGTGAATAATGGGACAACTCAGAAGAAAGGAGTTCTTGAGATTGATACTCTGAATGCAATATTGGCTCAGAACAAAATATTGACTCAGCAAGTCAATATGATTTCTCATAATCTGACTGGAATGCAAGCTGCATCCGGCAATACTAAAGAAGCTTTCTCTGAGAAAAAAGCTTATGACCCTGAGAATCCTGCAATGGAAGAGGTGAATTACATGGGAGAATCCTATGGAAACACCTATAATCCTTCATGGAGGAATCATCCTAATTTCTCATGGAAGGATCAGCAGAAACCTCAATAAGGCTTTAATAATAATAATAATGGTGGGAGAAATAGGTTTGGCAATAGCAAGCCTTTTCCATCATCTTCTAAGCAACAGATAGAGAATTCTAAGCAGAGCCTCTCTGACTTAGCAACCATAGTCTCTGATCTATCTAAGACCACTCTCAGTTTCATGACTGAAACAAGATCCTCCATCAGAAATTTGGAGGCACAAGTGGGTCAACTGAGTAAAAGAGTTACTGAAATCCCTCCTAGTACTCTCCCAAGCAATACAAAAGAGAATCCAAAGAGAGATTGCAAGGCCATCAATATGTCCAACATGGCTGAACCTGTAGAGGAGGAAGAGGCAGTGATTTCCAGTGAGGAAGACCTCAATGGACACCCACTGGCCACTAAGGAGTTCCTTATTGAGGAACCAAAGGAATCTGAGGCTCATATAGAGACCATAGAGATTCTACTGAACTTACTGTTGCCATTCATGAGCTCTGATGAGTATTCTTCCTCTGAAGAAGATGAAAATATTATTGAAGAGTAAGTTGCTCAGTATCTAGGAGCAATCATGAAGCTAAATGCCAAGTTATTTGGTAATGAGACTTGGGAGGATGAACCTCCATTGCTCATCAATGAACTAAATACCTTGGTTCAACAGAAATTACCTCAGAAGAAATCGGATCCCGGAAAGTTCTTAATACCTTGCATCATAGGAACCATGACCTTTAAGAAGGCTCTATGTGACCTTGGTTCAAGTATAAACCTCATGCCACTCTTTGTAATGGAGAAACTAGGGATCTTTGAGGTACAAGCTACAAGAATCTCACTAGAGATGGCAGACAATTCAAGAAAACAGGCTTATGGACTTGTAGAGGATGTCTTAGTGAAGGTTGAAGGCTTTTACATCCCTGCTGACTTCATAATCCTAGACACTGGGAAGGATGAGGATGAATCCATTATCCTTGGAAGACCCTTCCTAGCCACTGCAAGAGCTGTGATTGATGTAGACAGAGGAGAGTTAGTCCTTCAATTGAATGAGGACTACCTTGTGTTTAAGGCTCAAGGATCTTCTTCTGTAACCATGGAGAGGAAGCATGAAAAGCTTCTCTCAATACAGAGTCAAACAGATCCCCCACACTCAACTTCTAAGTTTGGTGTTGGGAGGCCATCATCAAGCTTTGAGTCTCTGTGAAGCTCTTTAAGAGCTCACTGTCAAGCTATTGACATTAAAGAAGCGCTTGTTGGGAGGCAACCCAATGTTATTTAATTATATTTATTTATATTCCATTGTCATTTTATGTTTTCTTTAGGTTGATGATAATGTGAAGTCATAAAAATAGCTGTAGAATTAAAGCAAAATGAAAAATAGCATAAAAAACAGCACACCTTGGAGGACAGGCTTACTGGCATTTAAACGCTAGTAAGGATAGCAGAATGGGCGTTTAACGCCCAGCCTGGCAGCATTCTGGGCGTTAAACGCTAGAATAGGCAGCACTATGGGCGTTTAACGCCAGAAAAGGGTGTTTGGCGTCTGGTTGGCGTTAAACGCCAGAAATGGCAAACAGACTGGCGTTTAACGCCAGAAAAGGATGTCTGGCTAGCGTTAAATGCCAGAAAGGGGCAGCAGACTGGCGTTTAACACCAGGAAAGGTAGCAGAGCTGGCGTTTAACGCCAGAATTGGAACACAGAGGGTGTTTGAACGCCAGAATGGTGCATGGAGTAGAATTCCTTGACACCTCAGGATCTGTGGACCCCATAGGATCCCCACTTACCCCACCTCTTCTTCTCTCCTCTTCACACCTTTCCATAACACTCTTCCCCAAATACCCTTGACCAATCCCATCAATAACTCTTCCCTAAATACCCTTCACCTATCAAATCCTACCCTCTTCCCCATATCCTCTTCACCACTCACATCTATCCATCATAAACCCCACCTACCTTACCATTCAAATTCAAACCATTTCCCTCCCAAACCCACCCCCTTCATGACCGAATTCCCTCTCTCTCCTATCCTATAAATACCCCTCATCACCACCTTTAATTTCACACATCATACACATCACTACCCCCCTTGGCCGAAACCACTACAACCCTCCATCTCCTCCATTTCTTCTTCTTCTACTCCTTTCTTTCTTCTTTTGCTCGAGGACGAGCAAACCTTTTAAGTTTTGTGTGGAAAAAGCTCTGCTTTTTGTTTTTCCATAACCATTAATGGCACCTGAGGCCGGAGAAACCTCTAGAAAAAGGAAAGGGAAGGCAATTGCTTCCAACTCTGAGTCATCAAAGATGGAGAGATTCATCTCAAAAGCCCATCACTAAAAAGAGGATGGAGCAAACAAGAGAGCCCACTCATGGACCTCAACAAGAGCATGAGGAAATTCGTCATCAAGAAATCCCTGAGATGCCTTAAGGGATGCGTTTTCCTCCAAACAACTATTGGGAGCAACTCAACACTTCTTTAGGAGAATTGAGTTCCAACAAGGAGCAACAAAGGCAAGGAAGAGACATAGAGGAGCTCAAGCACTCCATAAGATCTTCAAGAGGAAGAACTAGCCGCCATCACTAAGGTGGACCCGTTCTTTAATTTTCTTGTTCTTATTTTTCTGTTTTTTGAATTCTATGCTTTATGTTTTGTCTATGTTTGTGTCTTTATTACATGATCATTAGTGTCTAGTGTCTATGTCTTAAAGATATGAATGTCCTATGAATCCTTCATCTTTCTTAAATGAAAAATGATTTTATTTGCAAAAGAACAAGAAGTGCATGATTTCGAATTCTATCTTGAAATTAGTTTAATTATTTTGATGTGGTGGCAATACCTTTTGTTTTCTGAATGAATGCTTGAACAGTGCATATTTTTGAATTTGTTGTTTATGAATGTTAAAATTGTTGGCTCTTGAAAGAATAATGAAAAAAGAGAAATGTTATTGATAATCTGAAAAATCATAAAATTGATTCTTGAAACAAGAAAAAGTAGTAAAAAGCAAAAGCTTGCGAAAAAAATATGAAAAAAAAGGGGCGAAAAAAATTTAAAGAAAAAAAAAGAAGAGAAAGAAAAGAAAAAGCAAGCAGAAAAAGCCAATAGCCCTTTAAACCAAAAGGCAAGGGTAAAAAGGATCCAAGACTTTGAGCATTAATGGATAGGAGGGCCCAAAAGGACTAAAATTCTGGCCTAAGCGGCTAAATCAAGCTGTCCCTAACCATGTGCTTGTGGCGTGAAGGTGTCAAGTGAAAAGCTTGAGACTGAGTGGTTAAAGTCGTGGTCCAAAACAAAAAAGAGTGTGCTTAAGAGCTCTGGGTACCTCTAACTGGGGACTCTAGCAAAACTGAGTCACAATCTGAAAATGTTCACCCAGTTACGTGTCTGTGGCATTTATGTATCTGGTGGTAATACTGGAAAACAAAGTGCTTAGGGTCACGGCCAAGACTCATAAAGTAGCTGTGTTCAAGAATCAACATACTAAACTAGGAGAATCAATAACACTATCTGAATTCTGAATTCCTATGGATGCCAATCATTCTGAACTTCAAGGATAAAATGAGATGCCAAAACTGTTCAGAAGCAAAAAGGCTACAAGTCCCGCTCATCTGATTGGAACTAAGTTCATTGATAAGTTTGGAATTTATTGTATATTCTCTTCTTTTTATCCTATTTTATTTTTAGTTGCTTGGGGACAAGCAACAATTTAAGTTTGGTGTTGTGATGAGCGGATAATTTATACCCTTTTGGCATTATTTTTACATAATTTTTAATATGTTTTAGTTACTTTTATTATATTTTTATTAGTTTTTATTCAAAAATCACATTTCTGGACTTTACTATGAGTTTGTGTGTTTATCTGTAATTTCAGGTATTTTCTGGCTGAAATTGAGGGACCTGAGCAAAAATCTGATTCAGAGGCTGAAAAAGGACTGCAGATGCTGTTAGATTATGACCCTCCTGCACTCGAAGTGGATTTTCTGGATCTACAGAAGCCCAATTGATGCGATCTTAATTGCGTTGGAAAGTAGACATCTTGAACTTTCCAACAATATATAATAGTCCATACTTTGCCTGAGATTTGATAGCCCAAACTGGCGTCCAAAGCCAGCCTAAAATATCTTGGCGTAAAACATCCAAACCGGCACCAGAATTGGAGTTAAACGCCCAAATTGGCACCAAAGCTGGCGTTTAACTCCAGGAACAGCCTATACATGTGAAAGCTTTAATGCTCAGCCCAAGCACACACCAAGTGGGCCCCGGAAGTGGATTTCTGCACTATCTGCACTTAGTTACTCATTTTCTGTAAACCTAAGTTACTAGTTTAGTATAAAAACTACTTTTAGAGATTTATTTTATATCTTTGGATCATCTTTATAGCTTTTAATGCCATTGTTCACGTTTGGAGGCTGGCCATTCGGCCATGCTTATAACTTTTTCACTTATGTATTTTCAACGGTGGAGTTTTTACACCCCATAGATTAAGGTGTGGAGCTCTGCTGTTCTTCATGAATTAATGCAAGTACTATTGTTTTTCTTTCAATTCACACCTACTTCTTCTCCAAGATATACTCTTGTTCTTAATTCAGTTAAGTCAGAATGAAGGGGTGACCCGTGACAATCACCCAATCTTCGTTACTTGCTTAGCCAAGATCCGCGTGCCTGACAACCACAAATCGGTCTACATGATGTTCAACGTAGTCATTGGACGACAGCCGGAGTATATTCTCTTGGATATCTAATACACGGACCGAGTCCGTGAGATTAGTATCTCCGTGGTATAGGCTAGAATCATTGGCAGTATTTCTGGGATCCGAAAAGTCTAAACCTTGTCTGTGGTATTCCGAGTAGGATCCGGGAAGGGATGACTGTGACGAGCTTCAAACCTGTAAATGTTGGGTGCAGTGACAGTGTGCAAAAGGATCAATGGATTCTATTCCGACGCTAGCGGGAACTGACAAATGATTAGCCATGCGGTAGCTGTACCTGGTATTTTTCATCCGAGACGAGAAATCCGATAGTTGATTAGCCATGCAGAAATTGTAGAGGACCATTTTCACTGAGAGGATCTTACAGCTTGCCATGGAAAGGAGCACGTATGGTTGGAAAAAGGCAATAGGAAAGCAGAGGTTCAGAAGCAACAAAGCATCTTCAGACACTTATCTGAAATTCCCACCAATGAACTACATAAGTAACTTTATTTTATTTTATGTTTTATTTATCTTTTAATTATCAAAACCCATAACCATTTGAATCCGCCTGACTGAGATTTACAAGATGACCATAGCTTGCTTCAAGCCGACAATCTCTGTGGGATCGACCCTTACTCACGTAAGGTTTATTACTTGGACGACCCAGTGCACTTGCTGGTTAGTTGTACGGAGATGTGAAAAGTGTGAATCACGATTTTCGTGCACCAGTAGGTGAGAGGCCTTCTCTTGATTTGAAGTTTATTTAGTTGGAAATTCCGGTGTTATTGAATGTGTTGGATTTGTATGATTATTGATGAGATAGAAATGGAAATGAATGGTGGGGTTGGTTGGTTTTTGTTGTTGTTGGGTGCACCTGAAAGGTGGAGATTGGTGAGGGCTCATGGTACTGCAGTGGGACTTCCTACAGAGGATGACATGGGCAACAGTGAAATTGGTCACAATGCTCTTGGTGCTGGCCGCATCTTTGCTCAAGGGTAAGGCTTTTTGTATTTGTGGTTAAAAGTAATAGACTAATAGCAAATTTTGTTACTGATGATAAAGCTAACCAAGGCAAGCTTGTCTCTACTTAAATCCTCCTGCATATATACGATAGAATAATATTTGGTTTGGATAGTAACCAAATTTCAAATAAGTCCATATAGTTAAAAAATTTGTAATCGTGTGGTTTTATTTTGTTATGTGTGGAGGAATGCATTGTTATTGAATTGAGAATACAGCATGGAACAAAGCAGATTGGTTTCATGGCTGTTATGATCACTTCTTCTGTTGATGATGGAGATTTCTGCTGCTGTTCTTTCTCCTTCTAGCATAAACTATGAAGGTTAACCTTTTCTTTAATTTTCTTCCCCACTTCCCTTTTTCATTTTGATCTTTGGTCAAGTTAATTATGCTGGAAATTACTAGGAATGATAGCTGAAAGATTGATGATGATGCTATTCTGTGACTTGTTATTTCCTTTTCTTTTTTGCCTTGAGAATCTTATCTCTTAAGTACTTCCTAATTACCTGTTACATAGTGGCATATTCACTCAAAGTAGATGCAGTTACAGTGATGCTTAATTGGTACAGGTTGCTTCAGAACAATGCAATTTCCGGTCAGATTCCTACAGCAATTGGAAGCCTAGAAAAGCTTCAGACACTTGATCTCTCCAATAACGATTTTAGTGGCGAGATACCAAATTCTTTGGGAGGCCTCTCAAGAACCTGAATTATTTGTAAGTTACTTATATTATAGATTCTAAATGTTCAAAGTATTGTGTTTGATACTTATTTCTATTCGGACTTATGAAATTTGGTTTCTTACTCCATTTAATGTGTTCTTGTTGGTGCTAGGCGGTTGAATAATAATAGCTTTACAGGACTGTGTCCTCAGTCTTTAAGCAACATAGAAGGTTTAACACTTGTGTAGGTCTTTGTTACCTTGGCATTAATGTTATCTTTTCCTTATAAAACTAATGATTTCTAGGTATAAAATTGAATACTAATTGTAATGAATTGAAAAATATATGTAAAGACCTCTCCTACAATAATCTGAGTGGTTCCTTGCCAAGAATACCAGCAAGAACATTAAAGTAAGATCATTTAGCGTTTCTAGTTAAATGTTGACTTTAGCTCTGTATTCAAGTTAACAAAAAAATGGTGTACTAATTTCTTGATTGATTATTTACTTCCAAGATTGTCGAAAATCCATTAATTTGTGGTCCAAAATCCAACAACTGTTCTACTTTACCGGAGTCACTTTCCTTCCCTCCAGATGCACTAAGAGGTTGAGATGATTTATGTGTTTTGAACTCTACTTTCAGCTACATTAACTACTTTTTTATAACTATTTTATGTGTCATATAGTTTATATTTCAATAAATGGTGCCCTGTATTTTATTCAGGTAGGTACCTATCTCATTCTACTGTTTTCAAGTATTTTCTGCATAATTATGTGAAGCTAGTAAAATACTTTTTCAGTTTTTGAGCTGAAAGAAATGTATACTAAAATGTGACTGTGTGTTCAGGTTTGTATTTGGATATACCTTTGGATATATCTCTGGTTACCACTGCTTTGATTTACACTATTGATTGTTATTATTATTACCTTTATTATTTAAGCTTTTTATACTTATTATTTTCGACTCCTCTGTCGCTCTGTTTCGGACTCACTCACCACTATCATTGTTGGACAATTTCAGAAACTGAGAAGCAGATCTTTGATGCTATCTTGGAAGGGAAATTAGATCTAGAAAGCGCACCATGGCCTTCTATTTCAGCTGCTGCAAAAGATTTGATCAGGAAAATGTTAGCCTATGAACCTAAGAAACGCATCACAGCTTCTGCTACCCTTGGTAAATTTCATTCATTTCCAGTATGAAGCTAGCTATGTATCATAATGGTTACTAAGGTTATTCACATTATGAATATGAATCAGAACACCCTTGGATGAAGGAAGTGGGGGAAACATCTGACAAGCCTATAGACAATGCGGTTTTAAGTAGGATGAAACAATTCAGAGCAATGAACAAGACGAAGAAACTTGCTTTAAAGGTGCCTTTACAATTCCATTCTAAATGTGAAAAATCACTTGATTATAGTATATTATTTCTTGTGTGTGATATGACAAATACTTTATCTTTTGACGTGGAAGGTGATAGCATAAAATCTTTCAGAGGAAGAAATCAGGGCCTAGAACAAATGTTCAACAATATGGATACGAATCGCATCGGCACAATCACTTTCGAAGAACTGAAATCTGGTTTGTCCAGATTGGGGCCATTGACTATTATGAATTCATTACTGCCATCATGCATCGGCATAAACTTGAGAAGGAAGAAGTATTTGATTTTGCAGACATTTAATGGGAAGAAGTGAGAGAAGTTTAATAGTGAAAAAGTTGCTTCCCTGGCATATGCACGAATCGAAGGAAAGGCTACACTGGTGAACCACTTCCATAATTCAATTTCTGCACGCTGCCAATGAGCTGTGGAACTTTGAAAACAGAATCTTCTTTTGTTTTTGATGTAGTATAGTTGAACAATACAGTAAGTTTATATTTTGAATCATAGTTGATGTATCAATACACTTTGTTGATGTATGGTTGTTATTTATTATTATAGTTGATGTATCAATATACTTTGTTTATGTTTTGAATTATGTTGACTTGCTTGTTTATAGTACTTTTCTTTTGATTTGATAATACAATGAACTTGTTTAAATTTATATTTATTTTGTATGAAAACAGGTTTATTTTGCAATGAAAAAATCTAAAAAAGATTATATTTTATCTTACTGACGGATTTACAGACGAATTTTCTATCTGTATTCAGAGTTTGGGATGGTATTCCAAGGCTCTAATTACCGACGGATTTTTCGACGAAAAATTTGTCTATAATTACCGATGAAAAATTCGTCGGAAAATTCGTCTGTAATTACCGATGAAAAATCCATCGGAAAGTTCAACGTTTCAGGAAAATGGAGGGGAGAATTTACCGAGGAAAAATCTATCGATAACTGGTAAAAATCTATCAGTAATTTTCCGACGAAAAAATTCCGTCGGTAAATAATTTTCAACAAGGCTTTTAAGAGGGACAAAATCCGTCGGTAATTTCGTCGGTAACCAAAAATTCGTTTGTAATATAGACTAAATCTGTTTGTAAATCTATCTGTATTAAGCCATTTTCTAGTTGTGTTATTTAATAATTTTTTTCTAAAATAAAATTATATTGATAATAACTTTAAATTATATTCCTTTTATTTGAGACTCACTTTTATATAATAACAAGTATAATTACCCGTGCCATGCACGTGATAAGATTGAAATTATAATTTTAAATTATTTTTTAAAATTAATTTGAATTATAATAATTTGATTAATAAAAAAGTAACATGTTATGTATTTTTTTTAATTTAGTGTTAATTGGATTAACTCTAAAATAGTTATTAATCAGTTTTAATAATCTACTTTTTTCAATAAATCAGACATATATACTGAATGTGATCATAAATAATATAGTAATAGTTAAATCCACCAATAAATATATTAGTTATTTTCACACTATAAAACAGATTAAATATAAAGGCTATTAGCACTTATAAATCTATAAAATCGCACTGTCTTTGTTCGCGTGCAAGGGTTTACTTATCAAATAAACTTAAAATACGACAAAAAATATTTATAAATTGGACCTAGAAAGAATAATAAAAAATAATCAACTTACCTTATCATCCATGAGAACCATTTCTATGTAAATCGTCTTGTTCTTGTCAAATTTGGATGAGACTTTCGTAACCTTATATATTAATTTTGTTAAATAATTCTCTCTCTCTCTAATTATATTTTGTTAAACTCTATGTTACCAGTTATTAAAAACATCTAAATCACATATATTAATTATTTTTTGTTATAATTATTTCGTTTTATATATATGATTATTTTTTATTCTACAATCATGAAATAATTTTTTATTTTTATATCTATATATATTTTTCAATTCCGACTCCATTCATACGTATATTAACAGTTTTTTTCTAATAGTGATGTTTTAATTTTTTATTTTCCTTTTTTTTACGTATCTTTCTTTTTTTTAAATAGTGATGTTTTAATATTTCTTTTTCTTCTATTTTTAAATATATTTTTTTAATAATTACATTACTAATCTAAAATATAAAATGAGAAAGAAAATAAACTTAAAAATCAGAAGAAAAAAAAGAAATTTTATATTAAAAAATATAAAAATAATATATTCGAAAAGAATAGTCGTAATATATGAATTGAGTCAACAATTTAAATTTCTCTAAAACTAATTTAATCAAATACCAATATTAGAAATAAATTACTTAAATAATATTTAATCTATTCTAGTCGTTAGACACGTATAGATTAGAGTCATTCTCGTAACGACAACGAACTAAAACAACGTCGTAAGTTCGAACATTTAGAATTCGTGCAAATTCAGACCATTCATTTGTTCTTTGAAAACCTTCTGTATCCCTAATAGAGTTGAATCAAAATTTCTTTTATGGAAAAAGAGTTACGGAGATGGCTTTGATGTGTTGGAGACCAAAATTCGGAAGTCACTATTTATATTTGAGTGTCACACCCATTAAACCCGAAAGACCAAATAAAATAGTATTTGTGGTTTTATTCTCATTTAATTCTAAATCAAAAGTAATAATAACTTATTTAATTCAGCATTTATGATAATAAATGAGATGACCATTATATAAGTTATTTAATGTAAAATAGCTTAATTTACAATTATAATTAATATATGTATTGCCCATAAATAGATTAGAAAATAATAATTTCGTAACAAAATAATCATTCAATTTGAATTACAATTAATTGATTGATAGAAATTATAATAAATTGTATGATATTTAAAAAATTAACCAAATCAATTAGTTGATATAATTAATTTATTATAATAAAATGAATTTAATGAGTTTAAAGAAATAAACCGAAAAACACCATCAGAAACATGTTACGACAGTTTTATCATTAAGTGTAGAAATTTAATTTTTATATAATAGAATAGATATTTACAGATTATTATATTAAACATAGACTAAAAAAATACACTAAACAAAATAAAAGCATCAATGGTAAAATATAACGTAAAAAATCACTTAAATTCAAAAAGAACCTGTGATGAATTATAATAAATCTATATATGAGAAGTAAAAGTGAAATAAACAATTAAAAATAAAGTAAAAAGAGCAATTAAAAAAAAGTAAAAGAAGATAGAAAAGATAATGTGTGGAGTAGATAAAAAATGTATTGCAATAGAAGATTAATATAATTAATTAATACAAAGGATGAAAGAGAAAAATCAAAATATGATCTTATTAAAAAAATTTCAAAAAAATATTTAAAAAAACCTATTAATCAACTTTTATAAAAATATTACAAAAAATTTAAATTATCTTAAATAAAATAATAATACCCTTAAGAATTATTAATCAAAATAAATAAAAAAATTAATATAAAACAAAATCATAGAAAAATATTAGTAAAATTAAGATAAAAAAACAAAAATATAAAATTATAAATATTTTACCTGAAGAAAAAAATAGAGAGGGAGAAAAGGGATATATAAAATAATAAGATAATAATTTAAATTAATTGAGTTCATTTATTTTATTGTTTTATATATTATTTATTAAATAATTTAATATTTATCTCGATCATATTAAATAATAAATTAGTTATAATTAATTTGGTTTAATGAATCAAACAAAATTTAAAATAATTTGATATTTACTCTAATTAAATTAAATATTTAAAGTTATTATTAATGTAATATTTAATGAATCAAATAAAATATTAAATAACGAAATATTTATCCTAATCAAATAAAATTACATAATTGATTAGTTATAATTAATACAATTGAATGAATCAAACATATTAAATTGAAAAATAATTTAGTTAATTTGTGTATTAAAGACACATTTTAAAAATATTTATTTTGCAACAACTTTTATAAAAAAAATTTTATAATATTTTTAACCTTTAATTTAAAAACACAGTTATAATAATACATTAAAAAGTACTTAATTAATTAATACAAATAATTAATATAATTGATTTATTTCAATAAATTAAAAGAAATAAATGTGAAAGAAAGAGATAAAGAAAAAGTAAAATTATAAAAATGTATATCCATTAAAAAATAATAAAAAAAAGTCCTTTTTAGTTTTTTATTTATTAATTATTAATTTATTATAATTAATTTCACAACATTTATTACACGTTATTCATCTTATAAATTAATATAATCAATTTATTGATATCAATGATCGATAATTAATTATAATTGATATAACTCATTTCGCTATACTTTCTAAATAATTAATTAAAAATGCACGTCTCAATTTTTCGTTAAAGTAAAATAAAATAAAATATATAAATTGAGTAGATATAAATCTAAAAATTATAAATTTTATTAACAACTCAAATAAATTAGTACCATAAAATTAAATTTAATGTCTTTTTTAAAAATAATTACTGACTTTTTATTCTTTAATTATTAATAATTTAAATAAAATAATACCCTATAACTTATTTTATTATTTATTTTAAGTAATTACTAACATAGTTGTTAGTAATATCCAAGTGTATATTATCAACATAATTTTATCATGGATATTTCAATCTTATCGTCATTGTAATTTTGTACCGTCTTACCTTTTCTAATTATTAGAATTGTTAAATAATATTAAAAAAATTCTTTAAAAATAGAAATAGCAATGACACCTTGAATAATTAATTTAATAGAATTAAATTTAAACGAATAAGATGATTCAATCAATTATACAAATAATAGCATATTTATAAATATTAATATTGAAAATAATCTCACTAATGTAAATGATCAATACAATAATTATATAAAAAAATAACTAATTACATAATTGCATAATTTTCAATATCCTATATAGTTAAATCTAACGGACAAATTAAAAAATATTTATATGATAATGTCCTAATATTTTAGCATACTATAAATCATATTATAAATTTATATATCATATTATAATTTTAAGTCAACTCCTTAAACACATTATAACATAAACCATCTAAAAAGATACAGCAAATTAACGAATATCACACATGGGTCACAACATACACTCTAAATTGTCATGATATTTCAAATAAAAAGAGTATCAATACAGAAAAATTAATGAATATATATAACTAAAATAAAGAGCAACAAAGAGACACACAAAAAAATAAAATAAAATAAAGAGAATCAATAAAAACATTAACATATAAACCACATACACGAATAATGTATATATTAATTGTGAATCACAAAAAAAAGACTATATATATATATGAATTGAAGTACACATGACAAAATAGAATATTACAAAACAAAATTATAGTAAGATTATTTAAAAACAACATAAAAATCACACATTTTTTTGTTAATCAGAAGTTAAAATAAAAAAAAGTGTGCGCCTAATAATAAGCAATTGAAATAAACAAAAATTTTAAAAAACATAAAAAAATAAAATGTATAAATAAAGATAAAAGAAACAAAAATTTAATAAATTACAAAAATTGTACCTAAACACGAGAAAAAGAGAGGGGGAGGGAGGGAGGGAGGGAGAGAGAGAAAGAAAAAAAAAGCGAATGAGTAAAAAACATTTGATCTTGTATAAATAGAGGGTATTGAAAAAAATAAACTAATTAAATTAATTCATATATTTCGTTATCATATTTATTATTTATTAAATAATTCGATATTTACTCCAATCAAATCAAATAATTAATATAATTAACTAAATTAATTAATTAATATAATTAATTATAATAAATGATAAAATTTGAATATCTAATCAAATTAATTAATTGATATAATTAATTAATTATAATTGATTTGCTTTAACGAATTAAATGAAATAAATCAGGAAACACTTTAAGAGTATGTCGCATCAGTTCTGTTATTAAGTGCAAAAATCTTATTTTTATATAATAGAATAGATAGATAATAAAGACATTATCTTAGATTAGTATAATTGTGCATTATTCATTAAATATTAATTGTAATATTGTAATATAATTATAATAAAGATATTTTTTAAAATAAATTTATTTATGAGAAATATAAATTGGTTATTAATAACCGGTGCTATTATCATATAATTATCATATATTATTATTATTATTATTAAAAAAATTTCGATTGATAATTGATAAGTAGTTTAATAATGCATTAAATATGATTTCACATAATTATAATAAAGATATGTTTCTAAATTAGTATAATTATGTATTATACATTAAATATTAATTATAATATGATTATAATAAAGATATTTTGTATAAATAATTTAGAATAGAGAAAAGTGTATTTATTTTGGAGGAAAAACGGAGTCACGAGAAATCGATATCTCGGCTTTATTAGTTGGGAGAAAATCCAATTTTAGTATATTAAGTAGATTTTTTTATTAAAAATAAAAATTGTGAAAAATTATTTTAAAAAATATGATTTTTATTACATAAAAATAACTTAGATATCTCTAAAAATATCTTTAGTAATATCTTTAATAATTACTAACAAATATATGATTATGGCAAGTAATTAAGTATTATATATTTTTATAAGTGAAATTATATAAATATTTTTAAAGTGAGTCTCAATAAAAGGATATATATATTTTAAGAGTAGTATTTTTAAAATAATTTTTATAGCGCGTTACTTTGGAGCAACTACCTAATTTTAGCACAATAATATATATTTTTAGTCTATTTATGATGATTCGATTAAATTTTTATACTGATTATCAAAGATCTAACGCAATCATCTTTCTTAATTTTATTCGAACTTGAGACAGATTATGTAACATAATGAAGTTGGTGGTCTTGCTCATATATAAATATAACTTTAACCTTTTATATTTGATGATAATAAATTCATAAACAAGTGGCCAAATATCATACAGAAGTAAATAACAATATTAAGAGAGGAATTAGTTAATTAATATTATTTAATTTCCACTGCAGCATTCTAACAATATTAAATATTTCACACACACACATATATATAATCTTTAAAGATAAAAATAAAACATTATTTCGAATTTTAGGTCTAGAACAGTAATATTTTATTATCCTTTTACTTGTATACAAATACACACACATTGATTTTTTTTTTCCAATAATAAATCGAGTACAATATATAACAAATGGCAGTTATTTATTCATTAGATGAGACTTTACATATTTATACGATATGAGACATATTTGTTGTATACTTTTTTACCCCAGAAAAGGCATTAAAGCTGCCATAGCTTTAATTACGTTCCAAGTAAGATTTAGCGATGGTACCATTAGCTCCAAGAGGGTAGAATCCACCAGGAACATGTTCATCACCTGTTCCATACACTATTCTCAATATCTCTTTTGGAGTTCTAGGATATGAAAGTGAATAATCGTTGGCTGAAAGAATATTCCCTGTGACTTCTCCTTCAGCACCAAGCTCTTTAGGTACCACAAGACCTTCATCTTTAATACCTTCCCTCCCTAATTTGTTTCTAAGGTTTGAGATGCGATTTGTGAACTCAGTCACACTCACTTTATATGGGATTACTATCTCATCTCGCCGTTCGTATAACAAACCTCGGATTATTGCGTCTTGACCAGACTCCACACCTAATAGTCCTGCAACAAGCTGTACATGCATGCAATATCACACTATATGTTTAGATACATTCATTTTTCAATAAATCTTAAAAAAAAAACACTTATTTTAAAAAGGACAAAGTATATAATATGAAAGAATTAAATGTTTTTTTTATTAGATTTTAGGTTAAAATGTTGTATCTGATTGAATATTTTATTTGTTTTTTTACTTAATTTATTTTTGCATAATTAGTTTGAATGCATGATATAAATTCTATTTTTAGCACATTTAATTTAAACAATCCATGAAAGCATATATTAACTTCAATTAAATTTTATAAGCTCATGGGCTCAAATCTCAACTAATAAAAAACAGGAAAACTTATAAGCTCATTTTTACTGACTTTCCTTTTTTTTTTTTTTTTAATCTCTGAAACCAATAATTTTTTATTCAGAGGAAATAATTATGAGTAATGTTACATAGCCAATAAATATATTATTTTTAACCAATTGTTAACTAGCAATAATTTGTACCTATATTTACATATATTTTACACATAAGTATATAATTTGTACATATATTTATTAGAATTTTGCACATATGAATTAATACAGTTTGCACTCATAAATTAATACAATTTGTACTTACATTTTTTAAAATTTGTACATATAAATTAGTAAAATGATAATTTAGTATTTATGCTAGTCAAATGATGACCAAAAATACTAAAAATTGCTGGTCTCCAAAAGTTTTTTAATAAGTATTTTACATTCATCTTAAAAATTTATTTATAAATACAAATATTAATCTTTAACTTAAATAATAATAATAATAATAATAATAATAATAATAATAATAATAGATTTTTGCTAAGCTTAAATTTGGGCAATAAAAATGTGACTATGGATGAACCACCAAAAATAGATGAACCAATAAAAAAAGTGAACAGTTTTTTTATTAAATAATGAAACAACAAGTTTTTTAAGAATAAAGGTCAAAATAGATTAAATTATTAATGAAAAAAACCAAGAAACCTTTAATTAATCAAATAAATAAAAACCCCAAATTGTACTATTTCCCTCTGTGAATATTTTGAATCATTGTCCCACACGTATGTATTATATAATAAGTGAATTGATTTTTCATTAATTTTCAACCATATTAATTATTACTTGATCCACCGAATTAGTTTGGAGGTTTTAATTACCGCTTTGGCAGTGGCACTTTGCAGAAGCGGGTTGGCACCAACATAGCCATTCAGACCAACATAAGGAATCACATAAGATGCAATTAAATAGTTTATGTCATTAGCATAGGGATCAAATGGTGGCTCCAGCCTTTTACCAAAGGCATTATTTATTATTTGTCCAAATATTGCTGAGCTTATATTCAGCAATGGCCTTGAAAATCCTCTCACCGTGCTCTTTATGGCCCTGCAACCAAATTTAATTAAGTACTTTCATATATATAAACTAACACGTCAACACATTTTGTAATTTGTAACTATCGATTAATTATTATTAATATTTTTAATAATATAAAATTATATTTAATAATATAAAATTATACACTTTTTTTTAATTAAATATTAACTAAGTTTTAATAAAAATACTAACCCCAATTCTAAGACTTTTTCTAATTTAATTACTCTCAAGTAGTCTTTTATAATAACTGATAATTGAGTCAAGAATGTTTTCCTCCTTACTGTATGAACAAATTTTAACCATATATTTACGCTTGTTTTTTTTTTTATTTTGCAAAATTTGATTTATAAATTCAAATATGTTTTACTCTAGAATGATTGCAATACTCACAATAATTAACAAGAATAAAGACACAATAATCACAGTCTATACAAAATAATGAATTAAATTTTTCTGATATATTAATAGGAAAATGATCGAGAACGAATTCATTTTATTTACCTAAATTAAAATTAGATTTTTTTTCTTTTAATTTTCTCTTTCCTTCCCTATTATAAAAATCCAAAATGCAAACCTTTAATTTTTACTCGTCTAGTTGGTCGATTGATAATTCAAAAATAAGTTTTTTTTTTTTAAAATAAAACCATGATGATTAACATATACACAAGCAAAAACGTCTTACAATAAGAGAAATGATTAATAAAAATCTAGAATATGAATAAATAAAAATAAGAATGAACCTCAAATGTCCAACTTCTTGGAGACCAAATTGGAAGATAATATCCTTAATAAGGGGACTAAGATCGGCAATTTTGCCACCAATGGGAGAAGGTCCTCCTTCTGTTAAGTTAGGGTTAACCACATCCAAACCATAACCCTCGGCTCCATACAAAAAAAATTCAGCTTCCAAGTACTCCAAATTCAGAGCCACTTCAATCAAATCAGCATCAGATTTTGGAATAGTATCCCATGATCTCACAAAAATTTCATTAGAAGAATAAAAGAGAAACACTAGCAAAAACACAATAAAAGAACTCATGGAATTAGAAATAATGTTAAATGCCATGTGGATTTTTTTTTTCAAAGAAGATGATGTGTGATGCATGCATATAGGTTTATTTGGTTCACACTTGCGTCTATATATAATACCGAAATGGAAATATTTGCAAATAAGTCCTCTAATTTTTGTCTAGTGTTTGATTCAGAAGACAAAGACATAAATCATTTTTAAAATATGTGATTTAGCAATCCTAAATTGCTAAATAATAATGATACCAACAAAAGACCCATTTTAAAAGAAAATTTAACAAAACATATTTTTTTATTTATACTATTAAACAGATTTAAAATATAAAAGTTACATATTTTAAAAACGATTTTGTTAAATGAGAAAAATGAAGAGAAAAAAATTAAAAGCAAAAATATTAATTGATTATATTATTGAATAAAAGAATTTTTCTTCTAAAAAATTAAAGTCTAAACTACACATAAATAAGAGTACTTTAAAGTTATTTATACTGACACACAAATTTTAAAATCTTTTAAAATATCGGGACACGTATATATATAAAATATAAATTAATTTTTTAATTATTTTTAATATCTTATTTTAATTATATAAAATATTTAAAATATTTTTTATTTTAATAAATAATAATATATACTATTCTAAATTTATTTCAAGAATACATGTTAAGAATAAGATTGGACTCGCGAATACGTGATGATATTTAAGTGTGTTCAAACATGTTGAATTTTTTTATTTTTTATTAAGACGTGGTTGGATATGACAGACATGCGTGTCGGACAAGTGTTTATGAGTATCGTGTCTGAAAGGTGTCCGACACACAAATACAACAACTCAATGAAGTGTTCGTCGTTCATAATTTTTTAGCAATTTTTTTTTTGTTTTCCTGTGTTCTTTTAACGGATAAGGAAGTGAACATTTTTTATTTAAATTATTTAAATATAATATTTATAAAAATACATAAATAAAATGTATTTATTGATATGCACAACATGTCATATTCGAAATAAATTTAGAGCGCACAAATATAAATATTATATTTAAATGATTTAAATAAAAAACCCAAGAAAGTGCCATGTGGCAAAAGGATAGTCGCACGCAAGTACTTGTTAGGGGTACATAATTATCAAGCATTTAAGCTGATTAGGTTTTGTGATTAATTAATATTTCTTAAACATTCTTTTTCAATGTTTTTGGGGGGAGAACTTGAAAGATTAGTCAATAGTTTAGCTTGCTTTATTGTGTGTGGTCAGCATTAGCACTTAATTGGTGGAGATATATCGGTTTGATTTTAACAAAAATATTGTATGTACTTTAAAATTCAATCAGTTAGTATATTTGTAATTTATTTTTTTAATTAAATAATTAAACACTAAAATAATTAAATTTGTTATAGTAAAATTACTAAATTTAAAGTAAATGAATAACTAAACTTGTTTATATATAGGAAAAGTATAGGTAGACAATAAAATATTAAATAATGTAAACAATTAATATATCAGATGTTCAATTCATTAGGTATGCGGATGATTATTTTAATATGAAGAGTTAAGTGGGTAATTTAGAGTGTAGTGTATTTTTACTTTATTGAGCCAATTTTAAAATTCATTATTTACATTATTGTTCACAAAAATTATTATCTACCTACTAAAATTCATATATATAATCTAATTTATATAGTAATATAATACATTTTTTATGAGATGTCAAAACGCATTTAATTGCTAATTACACTACAACGCCAAAGAAAACACATGGTTTTCGAAACTGCGACTAAATAAAAGGATAGTAGCGATTATGGAGCAGTTTTAGATTGCGTTGCAAGCAGTAATTTTTAGTATTTTTGTTACTATTAGATCCGTATAAATATTAAATTATTTTTAAATAAAATTTTTTATTAATTTATGTATATAAATTCTGAAATTGTGAGTATAAATTATATTAATTTATGTGTGTAAAATTTTAACAAATATATATATGCAAATTATATATGCTTGATGTGAGCAAAATATTTATAAATATGAATGCAAATTATTATTAGCTAATTGCTGATAAAAAATAATAATATTTACTGGTAATGTAGCATCATTCATTGCAAAATTGCATAATTTAGCAGCAATTTTAAGACTAAGATAATTATTGCAAATTCCTAATAAAAGCGTTTTATACTGTCGTGCAATTATATCAATTCTCTTAGATAACTTTTCACGCAGTTAATGTGAAAAATAGTTATTTTTATTAATGTAACGTTACGTAATTAGATACATATATAAAACGTGTATCAAAATTAAATTAGTTAAGAAAATTATAGATAATAAAACAGAGTGCAAAAGAAAGTTTTAGGGAAAAAAAACTTTACAAACAAATAACACCAGCATAAAACAGCACAACAAAAGAAAAAGCATAACCTATCTAACTGGTAAAATATTATATCACGAAATCATTTGTATAAAAACTCAAATTGTTAAATAGTATATATATAATTTAATGAAAAATACACAACTTGGCAGAAAGTTGGAACCTAAAAACGAAAACAAAAATAAATAAAAATGGACCACAAAATACTAGCTACTCGTCAGAGGAAGACGAGAGGATACAAGATAAATTATACCAATTGGCTCCTCTTCTAATTAAGTATTATTATTATACCTATGATCTATGATTTATTTATTTTATAAAAATATATATGTACTATTTTGCTTAATATTTAGGTTAAATGATACTTATTAGTGTCCCTTATTCATCACCTAATTTCTTTAGATAACTTGGTACGTTATTAAAGCTTCCTTTTTGGTTGTTGTAATGCTGTCTATTCTATTCATACAGATTACAAACCATGGATTAAACAGATAAAAGTTACAATAATTAGTTGTTTAAATTGACATGGGAATCGAAAGGAAAACAATGACCCTTTCTCATGCAATGATTTTTAGCTAATTTTCAAGTCCACGCATGCATGGAAGCTCTAAGCACTAAGCAATTTCCATAATAAGTAAATAGTGGTCCAAATTGCACATAGATGTGCATTTAATTAACACGCAAATATCTATAAATATAACAATGATACTGGTGCTTTGTTTTATCTAATTTTGGATTTGGATTGGCATTTGGAAGAGTCGATTATTATTTATTAGATACACTAGGTTAATTAGAATTTAATTTTTAGATTTTGGTAAACATATCGATCAATATTTATAGAAATTGGATAAAGAGTACTCTAAGAATATTGGTTAAAAAAATTAAAAATAGAAAGTTTTAACTCGTAAAAAGTTTACATTTTTAATTGAAAGTTTTATATATCGTAAAGTGATCTTAAACGTATAAGAGAATTTTTTATTATAATAAAAACTTTTTAAATGGAAGTGAAAAACAATTATATAACCAATATATCTGACCTTTAATGATATCCAACTTTTTGAAAAATTATTGAAAAAATAATTTATAGAATATGTAATTATTACAATTCACCTTAATATACCGTTTAGTTTTTTATTTTTCTTGGAACATCGTTCTTTTTTTTGGTGTGTTTCTTTCTAAATTTCAGTAAAATGATTTTACAATGCAAGTTGGCTTTTCATAATCATAATTGACCCACACCGATGAAAACGCTTATTATGTTATTAGGTTCCGGTTTTATCTGATGCAGCTTCTAACTAAGACATATACACAGTGTCATTACTACATCATCAAATAAAGGAAAGTTTGCGCTTCAAATCAGTGGGTAGTTTATTTAAACAAACCAAATGGAGTATCGTACTATTTTTATCCTAAAATGTTTAAAATTGTATTAATATTATTTCACCGTCAAATTTTTCACTAACAATTAACAAAATTGATGTACTGTTAATAATGTTTTTGTTAAAGCTACATTTGTTTAATTTTCTTCTCTCATTTTTATCCTCTCAACAAACTCAAACTTCATTTTTTTATTCTCTTCTTTTTCTCTTTTACACTATTAATTCTCTAAGAGGGATTTAACAAAAAAGAACAAGGAAGTAGTAAAATGAAATTTGAGCTTGTTAAAAGAGTGAAAGTAGAATAAGAGGGTTGAGCAAATATAGATTTAACAAAAGTATTTGAAGGTTCTTGATAGTCTAGAAAAAGAGGGTTGAATCTATGACTTTCTTTAATTACTTGATTAATAAAGCCTTAAACCAAAACTTTTAAGTTTACTTCTGTTTGGTCTGTGTATGTGATTATGCAGGAGACAATTTCGTTTTGTCTCATAAATCGTGAAAAATAGAATCAGAGTAGAGATGAAGAAGATGACACACAGCCATATATCTTGGTTCAGTTGTCTAGTGCAATGTAACCTACATCCAGTCTCCACCACAACGTTGGTGGAATTTTCACTATCTTTCCAAGTATTACATACACCAATTTTCTAGAACTCAAACATAATCCTATTTGAGACACACAAGTTTCAACATAAACTTAACTTGGCTATGTAACTACCTATACTCAACACACTAAGTACTTATCCAACTTAGTAAGGGATACCTCTCAGGTACATAACACAAAATAGAAATACAACCAAAAGAAATCTGAAATCATTCTTGGCTTTTCTCTCCAAGTGTTTCTCTCAACCTTTTTCTCTTAATAGCTTTTTCTCAATGTCTCTTTTTCTTGTTTTTACTTCTGAATGAATACAAAGAAAGATACAACTTTAAAACAGATATATAAACAATAAACCATGAAGAATATGATGATTCACAGTCTTGACGCTATAAGTTGAACCGGATTCATCTCTCTCTGATAAAACTCTCCATCTTGGCGGAATATTCCTTTAATGTAGAAATACTATTTAAAACGTTAAACTCTCATAGGAAGCTCTCTCTCAAACTCAGATTCTGGTTCTCTCTCCTTGTTTTCAAATGAAAATCAATTTTTCTTTTGTATCTACCTTGAGTCACGGTTAGAGTTTCTTCTTCAAAGGTCAACTACTTGGTCCTTGAACCAGCTGTAGCCCTTTTACTTTTTTTTCCATTCAGACCATAAAATTAGGGATTTGAAATCTAATTTGTTGGCTTAACCGAGGAAGTAGGTACAGCAACAACTTACTTGCTCAATGAAAATCCCAAATCCAATCTTTTAGATTTGTACTTTAGCTCTAAGAAATATTTTCAACCAATGATTCATAATAGAAAAATTTTGTCACCACTTTTTTTATTTTGCCCGAAATAATGGTGCAGGAGAAGGAGAAAATGTGAAGCAATTAACTTGCATATTAAAGGAAACTAATTGCCTTTAACTTCTCTAAACTCTTCTTAGCTTACTTTTGATTCACTTGATTTGACATTAGCTTTTTTTATTATAGCTTTCCCTTTCTTCTACTTTGATTTTGAATTGAAAAGTAAACTTCTCTTCCATGTCTGACCAACACCTGAAATAAACACACGCTGAGACTTAACTTAGGGTTGCTTTGCTTTTGTTTGAAGGCTGCTAATGGGCTGGGTTTGTGATTCATTTTTTTTTAGTTTTCCACGGTATCCCCCAACCCGACAGGTCAAGGACTAATCCGTCGCGGATCTGAGCTCCATTTAAGGGTCTGCTGCTGGCCAATGGGTTGCTGTATGCACAAGGCGCACAACTAGAAAATGGATTAATACAGACAGATTTACAAACAGATTTAGTCTTTGTTATAGACGGATTTTTGGTTGCCGAGAAAATTACCGACGGATTTTGTCCCTTTGTAAAAGCCCCATCGGAAATTATTTACCGACGGATTTTTTCTGTTGGAAAATTACTGACAGATTTTTACCAGTTACCGACGGATTTTCCCTCTGTAAATTCTCCATCTATTTCCTGAAGTCGACGAACTTTTCGACAAATTTTTCGTCTGTAATTACTGACGGATTTTTTGATGGATTTTTCATCTGTATTACAGACAGATTTTTCGACGGATTTTCCGTCTGTAATTACAGACGGATTTTTCGACGATTTTTTTGTCTGTAATTATAGACGGATTTTCCAACAGATTTTTCATCTGTAATTTGAACCTTGAAAAATCATCTCACACTCTGATTATAGACAGAAAATCCGTCTGTAAATCCGTCAATAAAGTAAAATATTTTTTTTCCAGTTACAAAATAAACTTATTTTCATACAAAATAAATATAAATTTAACACAAATTTTTATCTAATTTGTATTCGAATATTTATAATATTTCAAAAAATAAACAAATTCATCGTATTATCAAACTAAAAGAAAAGTACTATAAACAAACAAGTCAATATAATTCAAAATATAAACAAAGTGTTGATACATCAATTATAATAACAAGTAACAACCATACATCAACAAAGTGTATTGATACATCAACTATTGTCCTCTAATTAAGTCAAAATATACAATAAGGTTGCTTAATTAGGCTCTAAAATTGGAACTTCATCTGTACAGAAACCATTAATCATTATTGTGTCCATTGATTCAAACTAACAGTGGGGTCATGAATTGATCCTCTGCCTCAGGCTTCTCTGCCTCCTTATATTTTTCTATTTCTCATCTGTTTCCCAAGTATCAAATTCTAACAAAAATAAAAAAAATAGTGATAACATAATCTATATACAATGTATTCTTGAGATGAATAAGTGAAGCTCACCTCAACATCTGGTCTAGTTCCAATGACTTTCGATTTGGGGCTGCAAATTTAATAGGAGAAATAATATGACCATGGGTTAGTCAGAGAGAGACCAAATAATTATTACATTCAATTACATTTGATATGCAGCCATCATTATAAGCTAAAAATAACATACCAGACTCAAAATAGAACTGGCAAAAGATGCTGAAATCAAGTGTATATATTTTTTGAATGTACCTCTAAGTCAATGAGCCAACTATTGGCTCCTGATCCGGATCCAGGATGAAAGTGATAGGCAGGCAATGTTCCATCCAAACATACTGCATGTAACACCCTAACTACCAAAGCTCATGCTTCCGGCTACGCGACTCTGATAGCTCGGACATTACGACGACACTTATATTATTTAATACTAAAATATGAGCCTGTTTGAAACTTTAAACCGCAATACCGCTCCTAAAAATACTTTCGTTCGATAACGTACATCCATAGATACCATACAACTTACAAAAACTCATAAAGAGTACATACATATATACACTTATATACATAGATAATATTATAAGCATTATCCAATACAATTCCTATCCCTCTTACAGAACATATCAAGATAAAGGCGAGGGTACAAAATATACTAAAGCAATACAGAGTTCTCAACAACAACTAAATAAGCTCTTCGTAACTTCTACGCCCATATCCTGAAAGGGGAAAAATGTAGGGGGTGAGAACATCATCCTCGAAAGGGTTCTCAGTAGAGGGTTTTTGGGAATTACTGTAATAGGATACATGAAGATAACCGCACCAGTGATTAATAACCGTCTCATGCCTCTTTTCAAAAACAACGATTTACAATGAAAGTAAAGTCGGAAATCTTTTCTGAAAGAGGAACCTTTCAATTCTCAAAAACTCAAAAGCCATTCAAAAGGATTTATCTATGCTGAACCAAAATAGCCTTTCATATTTTTTTCCAAACCAGAGACACACAAAACCAAAACCAACCGTCGGTTCATCTCATTTCAACCACGGCCCTAGGCCCAAACAATCCAACCATCAACCAATCACCACAGTCCAACAGAGTCCCAGTAGCAAACACAAATAGGAAGATGCAAGCACAAACAAACAGTTATTGCAAGTAGAACAATTAGCAATTAATCACATAGGCACACCAAGTATAATATACACACCCAAACAATGTCACATAGATGCATATGATACATGCCTGTCCCTAGTGGCTGATGATATCATCTATCGGTTATATAGCCAACCCGACACGTCCTGGTAGCTAACCATGGACAGAAACACCCACCGCGGAGCAAGTAGGTTTGAGCTACAACCCAATTGCTACTACCCGCTCAACCCAGAGCCAGTGGAATAACCACTACTGCGGCTACTACCCAGGCGGGTGTTTAACAGCTCAACCTGGAGCGAGTGGAATCACCACTACTACCGCTACTACCCAGGCGTCACAGTCTCTGACCTGGAGCAAGTGGGACGAACCACAACCCTTGCTACTACCCAGGTATCTCAAGTATATATTCATTCAGTCCCAGTCATGGATCAACATCCATCTCAGCCATCCGGCTTAAGTTCATAATTCATAGTCAGCCATACGGCCCATAACTCATTCGGCAATCAGCCATAAATCAATATCATACACAGCCATTCTGGCCCATAACAAAACAGCACTTCCACCATCCAACATCATCAAATTCATAAACCGGCATTTAAGCCATAAATCACTTTTTCTCAAATCGCTTTACTTTGAAATCAAGTTTCAACTCTTTTCAGCATTGGCTTCAGAAATCTCATTTCTCAAATCATCTCAGGCTCATAAGCCAAGTTTACTCAAAGTGAGTTCCCTTTTTAAAACAAAGCCACTCTCGACATCCTCTTTCCAAGACTTCCAAAACCATGGAAAGTTAAAGATTCAATTTGGGAACAATCAAAATCACCCATTCCACAATGGAATTTTATAACAAAATTTCTCGGCAGAGTCCCAAGTCTTTAGGGGAGAATAACATAACTCATTTCACCAAATTCATTTAAAATCATTAAAACATTGGCTTTCCGATTTGAGTAGGAAAATAGGATCTAAGCCAAACCGAGTCACGTAATCATTTACTTCTTTCAAAGCCGTTTCCTTTACTTAAGCAAAACCAACTTCAATCCCCATGATAAATTCTAGAACGTTTCAACTGTTCAAGGTTTGTTTTAGTCTTGCAAGAATTCAGAATTCAAGGAGTACTTAAAACCTTTCTCAAAACATTTCAAAATGAAACTTGTCAATAGACAGTCAGGTCTTTTCAAAATCATTAAAACTCTTTAATTGAAACCCCCAAGTCAAATTCAAAGGCATAAACCCTTTTCACATTCAAATAGCTTTAAAACACAAGTTTCATCTAAATAACTTTCTCCTGAAAGAGATACAATGCATTTCTTAAGAAGCAAGACTAAATCACAATTTCCTCTTTAATAATTCATTTCGAAAGCATGAATCATCCTTTTCTCGATAATTCAAATAAAATAGTAGAAGTCTTTAACTCATCATTTTCCAGACAACATTTCAATAAAGACTCGGATTTTATAGAAATTTCGGCAGCACCCCCCTAAAACTTGGACTTTTGCACCCGATTCGGGTCCCAACTAAACCGTTTCTCATTCCTTTTCAACAGTTCAAAACCAAAAATCAATTCAAAAGCAAGCTAAATCCAACAGTCTCCTCAGTGGCATATCTCAAGGAAACCATTTCAGAAATCAACCGATTTAACTCATTTCTAAAGCTTTAAAGAATCGGTTCAGCAATAAATCATTTATCAAAACCAAATCAGTTAAGGCAACCCAGGCTGAATTTTGAGAGTATTCTATCTTTCACATCATCAAAATAATTGACTCAATCCAAACCAATCCTCGACGGATTAAACTCATTTCAAATCTTTAAAGAATCAACTTCAAACATTACATTTCATAAGCCACACAACAATTCAGCCAAACCAACATCCATAGTCATTCGAGTCAATCAAATAATACATAAGGCAGATACAATCACCAAATACACAATATCTCACATCAGTACCCATATGTAATAATTCCAATAATAAACTCTAGTTTTCGGAAAGCGCCCCTACCTCAAAACGCAATTCCATTACCCAAACGTCTCACGGAGTCCCTTTCGCCTCAACGCGAAGTGACGGCAACCAACAACTCGGCTCCACTTGCTTTCTCAACAATCTCAACGACTCTAATCGCAACATACAACAAGTGAAACTCAATCTTATAGCAATTAACGCCACAAACCTCAGCGTGAGATAACAGAACAATAACGAAAGGGCTTTCAGATCGAAACGCTTACCGAACCGAAGAAGGAACGGCTAAACCGAAACAGCGGCGGTCTCCAAACCGGCTCGACGGAAGCCCGGTAGCCACCTCAAGCGGCAGCGGTGACGAATTCCAATCACGACGACTGAAACCAGCAGGCAGTGACCATAGTAACCTCTGAATTCAAAAAGAATAGAAATCTCAAATAATACCCTTACCGGCAAAAGTAACCAGAACCTCCAACGGTGGCTCCGGCGGCAGCAACTCGCGTAACTCCAAACGACACCGCTTCAGTGGCGGTTTCCGGCAGACAGGCATGGTGGCGCGGCCCCAGACGGCAAAGGCAATGGGGAGCTCTGGGGTTCAGTGGGCAGATCTGGCGGCAGGAGGAGGCACGAACGACGGCGGCGACAGCAGCACCTCCCTCCACCCCGCGTGTGTGCTCTCTGTTCATGAGCCGCCAAGGACGGCGACGGAGGGGACCCTGGTAGCGACAACGACGCGGCTTCAAGGTGGCGGCGGGAACCTCGAAGGCGTTCAGTCCTCACCGCGATGGCGAGCTCGTGGCGGGAGTGGCGGCGGCTTCTCCTTCCCAGTCCTGGCTCGCGCTCGTCACCCCCTCTCATGGCTCGTTTTGATCTCTCTCTCTCTCTCTCTCTCTCTCTCTCTCTCTCTCTCTCTCTCTCAGCCTGGTTCGGCGACATCAGCAACAGGGCGGACTTGACGGAGAGCAGAACGGACGGCGAGGCTGATCGCAGGAGACTCGACGGCGATGGCAGCGGGCCCTTGCTGTGACGCCGTCCCTCCCTCTCCGATTTCCCCCATCCTCTTCTCCGATCTTTTCCTCCATGCTTGTGTGTGTTGCTATGCTGAGGGAGGATGAAGGTGCTGCGTGATTTTGGGGAAAGGCTGTACAGCTGCTGGGTTGTGGGGAAACCGGGTCGGGTCACTGGGTTAGGGTTTTCATTTTTTAAAATTAGGGTTAGGGGTAAATTGATAATTTCACTTAAAAATAGGGATAATATAGTAATTAGAAATAAATTCTAATCCAACAATAATAATGTATAAAAATACTATTTGCTCATCAATTTCACACTTTATTTTCAATAAAATGTTCAAATCCAAAAATTAGAAATAATATACTTAATTTCTTCATTTTCCAAAATAGTAATATCAATATTCTAAAATATCAATTATTTAGTCCAAAATCATATAAAAATCCTTTTTATTTCACAACTACCAACTATATGATTTAAATATAGAAAATAATCCAATAATTATAAAATTGGATAATAATCATAACTCGTCTCAAATCCAATAAATCAAGAATTGCCTTAATTATCTTTAATAAAATAATTTCTGAAATTAAGGCTATAAATAACTATATGATTTGAGACTTACGCATAAAAAGAGTTTTCAAAGGTTCTGGGTCTTACATTGCAAATGTAGCACAAGAAAATATAAAGCTTAATAATCAATTTTGAAGCATTTGAGACACTAATTTCGTTTCACAATAAACTAGATAAGCTTTGTCATTAGAGAGAGGAAACAGTAGGTACCAGCTCTTTTGGCAGTAGCTCCATTGATAACAGTAATGGGCACCATGAGAGGAGGTGACTGGGAAGGCAGCTTGCATGAAACTGATGAGAATAAAGCATCGTTTACAAATTTAGATAGCTGAGCCTGAATCATGTTCAGCAATCTACTTTACTCATGAAATGAATGTATGAGATACTAACCATAATCAGATAGCTCCAATTGGATACATGATTGGACAATATGGTGTAATGAATTAGTCCAAAGGAATATGAAAAACTTCACACCTCACTACACGTGTTAATCATATTATTTTTTTAATAGATTGAATTTTAACATCAAATACTCTATATTTTGTATGTGTGAGAATTAGTGGAAGAATGGGTCATGAACTAGTGGGAACAGCAATGAGTGGCACTAATTACTTTAGTATTCATGTGCAATAATATACAAATAAATAAATAATACTGTGATCTATTGTGTTGAATCAGTCCCACTCCACCTGCTAAATAAACCAAATTCATAATTCCTAATCTAAACTAAACAGAAACATTGAAATCATGGAAAAATACTGTTTACAACTTTCTAATGCAAAACTATAATTAGAGAGACCCACAAAATTTTTTTTCTCTTATTCAACACATGCACAAAATGTATCATCAATCAACAAAAGAATCATCTTCACCCACTTTTTTTTCATATAACTTCTCTATCTAGAAGAAGACATAAGAGATTTGGAGATTATGCAGATAAAGAATCTATTGATCAGAAAATAAATGAAGGCATAAAAGGGTACTGCAATTTGTTCACAATTTTCATGTACTTCCTTTATCTTTGAGGTGTCTATCTTTCTTTTTTCTTTTCATTTGTGTTATGTTTTTCATTCTATCTTTGAGAGATTACAAAGACTTAATTACAATGCAAGAAGTTCATCTCATATTTTCTTAAAGATTTTACAGTCTCTATCTATATTTTAGAGATGCATGGTAAACAAATATTAGGCAAACCTTAGGTCCCAATCTCTATTCACATCCCAGTATAAAGAGTACGATGAGTTCACAACACTTGACAGAAGCCAGAGAGGCCTATAAAAGTTTGTCCACTTATCAGGGAAGACGTGATATTTAAGGGCCGAGAGAAAGATAACTGGCACTGCGGTTGAATATTTTAAAGCTGAAACCATAACCAAAAGACAAAAGATGAGTTGAAAACATGATAGGTTGATCATTAATGATTAAAGAACTCAATCAATAAAAGAAAGAACGTAGAAAACCATCAATTAAATTACAAATAAAAGAACATGATTAACTAAAACAGTATAAAAGACTCCAACATTAAAACCAATATTCTTAACATATTATAAGCCTAAGATAGAAGAATAATGTATTACATCAATTTTCTAAACCTGCAAAATTTAGACCAACAATTGATAACTAAAAAAAGTTCTGAATAGGAAACAAAAAGACAGCATGATTTAAGGCAATAAATAGCTCTTACCATTCAAAAGACAAGTTTTCTCCCCGGTATCTTTGTACTGACGGAGACATTGGTTTAGATGGAAAAGATAAAGCAAGACAAGCACTAAAGGGATTGCAACAGAGTGACTGCCACACACAGAATCAGCTTCCAACCAAGCAATTGTGGCAATCTACAAAGATTTTAGAAAATGGATCCCCTAATTAGAGAAGTCAATCAAGCATCTTGAGAGCCAAGAACAAAAGATACAAGTCTAGAAACTAAAAATTTTAACTATTAATGAACAAGCTCTATGGAAAAGGAGAATGGTAAGAATGTTTAAATCTGTAGACAAATTACAAATATCAATATTATATAGAGTCCACAGTGCTGTTTTTTTCTCGAGAATATTTTGAACAAAATCAAGGAAACTTGTTCCATGACTTCAGTGCTATATATTTGTGTATATATATAAATCATATGCATAAACTTGACAACATTCTGCCATAATCAAAATAGGAGTCCCATAAGTTACATAAAATCACAAAAAGTTAACTCTAAATAGAAAAAGGCATTAACATCAACCAATCAGAACCAAACCTGCCGATGTACCATCCTACATATAGAATGCTCCAGATCAGAAAAAACCTGCATAAAATCATAATCTAAATAAATGAAGGAGTGAATTAATAAAAAGTTAGAAACCAAAATTTAGATAAACAAATATGTTGATTCTAAATTTCCTAGAGAAACATATCTTCAAAAGCAAAGCAGACCTTTGCCATGGAAGTGAAAATATCAGCCAAGAAGAAATCAGAGAATGATATTGCCTGTTTACATGAAAATACAAAAATATCATATATTCAAACATAGTTCCAACAAAATATAAAATAAAAAATTGGTTAAGGAATAATATGAAGTTTGCTAAAGTTTACGCTCACATATGAAATTCCTAAGAATCTAAAAAAAAAAGAAAGAAAAAAATATAATTTTCTAAAGCTTAACATCAATAGTTCCCAAGTATCTCTGAGGAAGGAGAGGACAAGTTTCAAACCAATGTGGCAATGCCTCTTCAAGGGTTTTTTTACTTTTTTCTTGTCCACATAATAGTGTATTTTGTGTAACTGACAATGTTATTGATTGACAACTGACAATTGGTTTTTTATTTTGAATGGCATCTTTATGATCAAGGGATTTAATTCTTTTCATGACATAGTAAGAGGCAGCAGTGTCAAGTCCACTTGTTGGTTCATCAAGAAATAAGAGTGTTGAGGAGTCTTTTAAATACAAAGCAATAATTGTGATATCAAAAATGCTTTGCAAATCAGAATTTAACACATGCAAGAAATGGAGTAAAATATTAACATCAACTGATATTTGCCAAAGTAATCATATTTATGAAATGGTTTACGATATTGATAGGGCACAAAATTATTGCTGTTAATCTCATTCTAATCAGTCACAGAGTAATTTCAATCTATATACTTAGCATATTGCATTTCATGAACTGGTATTTATAGTTCTTTCAAATGCAAAATGAGCAAAAGGTTTTATTTCATTAGATAGGAATAAACTAACTAATGCATGTGTTAAAACTCAAGAAACATAAGAAAGAGTGGAATACTAGAGAGACAAGCTTTGAAATAAAAGCAAATCAATTACAAATATAAATATCAGAAAATCAATTGAGACTGATTTGAAATAAAAGCATAAGCCTATTGTTCTCATTGTTAAGTCTTAACTCAAACAAATATATATTGTTAAGTCTTTACATATAAAACCTCATGATAAGTGAGTTTTTCTTCTGTGCAGGTCGGATGAGAAAAAGGGAGCTATTGCCATATGTGATAAGATGGGATTAAAAGGCTATCAAGTAAGTATATACATTCCCTAACATGTGAGATTCAATAAAAAGGCACAATTATCCCAAAAAAAATTGCTAGTAACTTATAAGTTATAAGCTCTAATTCATTTTACCTCGCCATGTAATGTCACTTTTGATCAGATGGGGAGAGCTAGACAGATGGCCGAATTAGATGCGCGAAGAGCTGAAGTCTTAGCCAAAGCAGCAAGACTCATACGGAAACAAATCCGTATACATTTAGCAAGAAAAGAGTTTATCACCTTGAGAAATGCTACAATTCATATCCAGAAAATTTGGAGAGGTAAGCTGTCTTCTCATAACTTTCTGTCTTCACATAAATTTGGAGAGGTAAGCTGTCTTCACAGAACTACTAAATAATTAATAAAGGAGTGAACATTTAAGATAAATAAGGATACAGAAATTGAACTAGGCAAAGCAATTACAACTAGAATGTGAATACAATATACCTCTAGTACACATATCTGCGCAACATTATCAACAAACTGCCTAGAAACCAGAACTGCATCCAAAAGAAAGAAGCCCTTGTCAGTGCAACAGCAATTTCTAATCCATATTGATTTAGGCACCACATAACTGAGCATCAATTCAAGACGTAGCCATGATCTGAAAACTCACCTTTACCAGATTTGCCCACAATGGATGCAGCAAGTACAACCTATATAGGTGAAAAAAATTTAGAACATAAATTCAAAGTTGTATAAGATAATTCAAGCAAATAGAAAGAAAGACTGAAGTATTCCCCAATCCAGTTAAATGCATCATTTTGCAAAGGAATCCAGCACTGCCCCAACCTCACAATTTTGGCTACGCTCAATGGGCAAGTAACTTGCATATAATCTAATTCATCACCAATTTTGTACGAAATAGAATTTACAACAACCTATCATAGCTAAATTTGAGGAGAAAGAAAATAACACCAGGTATCATAAGCTAAATCAGAAGATCCAACTGTAATCTTGAAGAACATTCAAATACAAACCTCATCATGAATAGATCTCAATTATAAGGCAAGTGTGTACAATTACACAACACAAAGCCCATGTAAATGTATCACAGATTCAAATTACATGCACATATCAAAATTGTAGCTGATAGAGAAGCCTAAAATAAATATCGAAGTGCGGGATTGTGAGGAAACAAAAGGATTACCATGTCTGCGTTCGATCTTTGAAATGACGGAAGTGATTATTGTCTCAAATTGAATCTAACAAGAAAAAAAAGTCTGTAACAGTGTTAGGAGCCATGAGATCAGAGCGTGAGATGAGAAGAATGTGCAGTGAGGGCAAGTGAATGAAGAATTCGAAGAGAGAATACAGAAAAAGAAAAGAGAAATAGAGGTTACCAGAATGCGATCTGAAATTCAGAAGCGCAGATCTAAATGGAGGGGACTGAAACACAGCTCAAACAGAAGCAAGAAAATGGAGCTTGTAAGCGATGGAGCTTCTTCATGGACGGAGCGATGGAGAGAGCGGCGGCGGTGAAAGAAGCTCCTGCAATGTTTTCCGTCTGTAATTTATGCTAATTCATTTTTTTTATTTTTCGACAAAAAATCTCTCTGAAATTCCGTCTGTAATAGCTAATTTTTTAGTAATGGCAGGATTCGAACCCTCGACACTTGTTTAAACGGGCAAGTGAGCTGACCACTCAACCAACCCATTCATTTTTCATTCAGTTGCTTCAGATCATTTGGTTTCATAGATTTGGGTTGCAATAAAGAGTTTGGGCTTGCACACTAAATTAACATTATCAAATCTACTTGGGTTATTAACTCGAATTCAATATGTTTGTCATTATCAATTTTGTTATTTAAATTTCTAAACTCAATAATATTATTAACAGTACATCAATTTCATTATATATTAGTAAGAGATTTGATGGTAGGATAATATTGATGTCATTGTAAATATTTTGAGATAAAAATAAGATAATTAAAACGTTAAAGACTAAAATAAAATTCACTCTAAATGTTAGAGACTAAAATAATACTTCAGTTTTTTTATATATAAACAGTTGCTATCTTATTAGTTTTATAAAAAAAAAATATAAAACCTAAAAAGAGACCACTATTTATGATTAACAAAAAGAGTAAATCATTGTTAATGTCCAGATTTTAAACTACACATAAACCAATTTCTTATACCACGATTTATGGCCAGAAAATCATGCACCCAAAGACCAAAGGATGAAATCACGATTTATTCAACCAGGAGATTAAACCTATATATATATATATATATCCCACGATTTACTCGAGAAAAAGTCAAAACCGGAGAAAAGCCAACTATTTATGTTTGTATAGAAAATAAGTCGAAGGTATAAATAGTTCGGACTAACGAACATGGAGTGTTGTAGAGTGAAAAAATAGATGATAGTGATAGTTTTTTAGTGGAGAAATTAATATTTTTTTGGTAAATTTTTTTAAAGAATTGCATGTACTTTTTAAAAGATTTAAGTATTTCGTTTTGTATTTGATAAATTAAAAAATTTATGTGTTTGTATTTGTAATTTTTTAAAAATAAGAGTTTTTAAAAGCATTTAAGAAAAAGAAATTTAAAATTGGTTAATGTTTATAAAAATTAAAAAATTTAATATAACATCATATGGTAATTAATATCTAAATTTAATTCTTATATTATTGTCTATTATTATAATATTTTTAAATTTTAAAAACTATTTACTAAATATACTTGTTATTGCTTATACTTATTAAAAGTTATTTTTCGATCTTTAATTGGGTTGTTCGACCACAAACGGAGAGCAAAAATTAAAAGCTCAACGAAACAGATAAGTTGAGCTATCAAAACAACAAGTCTCATCCTAACAAAAGGCACGACAAAACACCCAACACAAACAAAAACCAAAACAAATACACATCTCCTAATCGATTAAGACCAAAAACTCAAGCCCAACAACCTACAAAATAACCAAAACACGGTATCAAACACCATAGCACTAACACTAACTCTTCAAAAGATACCTTATACACATTACTTCGTATAAATGAAACTAGTTCTAGTTTTGTGCTGTTCTCCGCCTTCTTCTGGTTCTTTTTCTGATTGTACTATCAAGTATCAATCATGTTTAGTGACAAATTCAATAAATTTTGATAGTGAAGGCAAAATATATATAACATAATAATAATAATTTGGGTTTAGCTAATATGTGTCCTAAAGACACATGACAAACTTAGTATTAGTGGAAGATTTTAAATTTTTCATTTAATAACTATAAAATAAATACATTAAAAGTTAAGTTTTTTGTATTTCCAATAAAAATATTCTCAATTTTTAATCTTAATATATACTTTTAGGACACAAGATAAATAAATTCTAATAATTTTTATAATAAAAATATTATATTGCATAAAAGTCAGCTATAAAATTGTTCATTAACCATTATGTATTTGTGTGTAAATATATTTATTGTTTAATTAATTTTCAATATGTATTTTGTATTTCAATATGTATTCTATACAGGTAGTTACTTTTTATGTACATATAGCATAATTATTGTTATAATTATTTTTGTTATTGTAAAATATGATTAGTCTTCAAAATATATAATTTACAAATTAAAATACTAAAATAATAATTTAAATAATAATATATAATTTATAATTCTATTTTTTAAGTTTCATATTTTTAAAAAAATTGAGTAATCTTTTTTTTAAGAATACAATCGAAATGTCTCTTTTTTTTATATATATTACTAAATAATTATTTAGAAATTCACTTCTCATACAATCAAAAGCCAATTCTCAGTTATATTTATAATTAAAAAATTCTTTCAATTAATATAGTTGTTACAGAAAAAAACTAAAACTAATCTTAAAAAAAGATAAATAATATATTTTGAGTTCATTTTTATGAAAGAATACTAACTTTATTTAAATTGAGAATTAATCATTCTAATAAACATCTAATTATGAAATTCTTAAACTGACTATTAAGTACCAAAAGTTGAGTAAAAAATTATTGTGGGGTCAAATTTAATAATTTAATAGGAACAAATAAATATTATTATCATATACTACTTAAAAAATTTTCAAATTGTAGTGAAGGCACTTGTCCCCACTACAATGCATATAGATCCGTCTTTGACCATGTTGATATTTTTTCCGTCCCTGGTTACATAAATGTTCCATCACAACTTTTTCATCACTACATTGTAAACCTAGTTGAGATCCCAAATTTCAGGTTCTTCTTGCTTCTTTCTTTAAGTCATTTATATCACTATCATCACTTGTTATAGGATCATTTTTTTTCTCTTCTCTTTGAATCTTGTACACTTTTCTTCTTCTTTGTTTGGTATTTTTTTGTTATTTTTTTTTATGCTTTTCCTTCTTAATAGATGTGTGGCCGCTTCCCTATTTTTTGTGATGAGTTCTCTTATTTTTCTTTTCTTAATTTTGCTTCCTTCCTTTTTAGAACTTGTTTTCTCCACTTGAATCACTTTTTTATCACCAGATTTTTTATGTAACCTCTTACTTTCTTCCAATCTGGCTTGTGCCAGATTTTTTTCTGTAATATCTTCAAAATCAGGTGAAAATAAAGGTCCTAAAATAAATTTGTCTTCCTTGTCTTGCCTTATTTGCTTTCAAAAGATTTGCTTCTTTTTTTATCCCTTGTAAGTCTAGTGGTGTCTCTTGTATTATTTCTTCAGAGTTATTATCATTATAGATGCACTTAGTTGATATTAAACCTTTTGTGGAGGTTAAGTTTTCTATCATTTGTAAGTCGAGAGGATCTTGCCTCTCCACCTGCTTGTCTACCTCTCTATGAGTCGATAAAAGATCTTCGTACATGACGTCTATCTTATTGTTCTTAGTGCGCATTAAAAGTGTTGCCACATCATTGTCTTCTTCTTCCGTATTATGACTTTTACCTTTCAAACTCCCTATATTTTTATTCTCTATGCCTGTTTTCTTCACAAAAATATCATATTTTTCTCTATTCAGATCCAAATGTATCAAATCATTGATATGATGAGCTTAGTTAATATCCACCAACACTTTGACGAAATTAAAGTTTCCACCTTTCTCAAATTTTTATCAAATTTTATAATTTTTTCACATCCCTGCAATTTTAGAGAAATTTTTTTCACACCATGCATGTAAGAAAACTCCAAAAACCTCCACCCAAACTCTTCTCATCCTATTAGATTCCTCTGTGAATCATCTTTTTACCTTTCCAAAATGATTAAGGAGAAAAAATGATTTGAGAGTTTCATTCATGTTTTCAATTGAGTCAAATGTAAAAATTATTTTAAACGATCCCAAATATTTAACACAAATGAGCATGTGCCAGTCATAGAAAAGCTTGGGATGGTTTCTTTCGCCTTCAATGAAATGACAGACTCTCCAACGATACTTTTTTCAAGTTTCTCTACCATATCCTGATTGACCTTCCCTTTTACTTCTCCTGCGACCATTACAATTTCTCTGTCTTGTACACTTAATCCCTTAATGGGATTTAGCTCAATATTTTGGTTCATTATTAGAGCCTTCTTAAAAGTTCTTTTGCCATCAGTGTTAAAAATAGTTTCTTTGGTTGGCTAGCTTGATCCTGTTCTGTTAATTTATCAAATATAGATGTTACAACTTTTAAAAAATAAAAGTTTTGTCAAATTTAAGTCTAAAGAGATAGGAAGGATGTCACTTTTACGAAAAAAATGCTAGAGATCATCAGAATTTATTATTTTTTGCCATCACTTAGCCATCAACTCAATTCTTTTAGTCTAGTTCTTTTAGTCTAGTAATCTAAAAGATCACACGTTCTTTAAATTAGTCCCTAAAAATTTTTTTAATCAAATTCGTCCTTCAAAAATTTTAAATTAATCGAATTAGTTTTTCTATCATATTCTTTGTTGACAGCGCCAAACACAGAAGTCTTAATTGACTATTAGCATGATAAATTTATGAAATTAGATCAAATAAAAATCTAATTGAGGGGAGAACTTGAAGTATTAGAATTTTTCAATTTGGGGTTAATCTAATTTCATAAATTTATCATGTTAGCTGCAATTAGGACTACTAGGTGTGTGCTATAGTGTCACTTGTAAGAATCGGAGTTTTTCACGTAAAACCATTTTAATAAAATAATTTTTAAGTGCTCGAAGTAGATTCAAAATTTATAAGTTTTAATTTGAAATTATAAAGGTGAAATTTGAATTCAATAGATTTTTCTGAGTTGGAAAACGTATCTTTTTCGAAAAGTTTTGTAAAAATGCGTACTGGCGCTTAAGCTAGCAGTACCGGCTCTAGTCTGTCCAGTACCACGTATTTCGGAAAATAAGATTTTGAAAATTGATTTATTATTTTGAAAGGATAAAAATGATTTAGAATTGAAAACCGGACACTAATCTTAAAAGATTTTGGCCCAAAGTGGACCAAACGGACCAAAAACGCTAACGGGTTGGATCGGACCCAAACCGTACCCAAGGCCCAACATATATATGCTTATTAAATGAGCATTTCAGCTCATTTTCACCCCAAAATAAGAAAGGGGGCGCTGCATAGAGAAGAGAGGAGAAGAAGGTGATGTTACTATTCATCATTACCTTCCGGGAGCCATAACTTGAGCTACGGAGCTCCGATTGACGAGCCGTTTGCGGCCACATAAAGCTCTCATCGAACTCTTTGTTTTATCTAAGAAAATCTGGTAAGAAATTGTATCTCAAGCTCCAGTTTTCTACCCTAGTTTCTGTGCATTTTTTGTTATAGTTTTTTAGTAGATTTTGTGATTTTGGTTGTTTAGATGATCTTTAATAGCGGGTAATCGTTGGGCTTTGCCCCAATCCTCTTTTGACAAGTTTGAGCTTTGGTGCTCTTAGAGTTATCTTGGCTTTTTGGTGGTTTCGTGCGTGGAGGATAATCGGCCAAGGTATGGTTTCGGTTTCCTCTATGTAATATATAATATTTCTGGAAACTTAGGCTAGTGAACCATAAGATAGGATTGAATGATGTTGGTGTATGCCTAATTATTTATGAAATTATATTGTATGATGAAGAAGATTATAGAGAATGATGGAATGCATAACATATGTTTATGATACTTGTTGAAGGATATTGATGATTATGATGTGTGATGATATATTATGATGATGGTTGTGGGTTTTGAATCTTGTGATTGGTGATGATATTGGATGGTGCCGATTTTGAGTTAATGTTGCATGAGGATGCATTATTGATGTTGAGCTGTAATTGTCTGGTGCTGAGGACGTTAGGTAGGCGATGGCGATGAGGTCGCTCGGAGGGTAGGTTGGTGAAGGATGTGAGACAGCGGTGACTAGTTTTAGTTAGAAATCCCCTCAGATTAGATACCTTTGTTTATTATTTACGGTTTAAGTTATTTATTTCATTAAGCTTGAATATCTGGTTGGTATGAAGCTCTAGGATTGCCTCTGGCGTCCAGGAGTCTTATATCTTACATTACTGGGCATTGTTACCATACTGAAAACCTTTGGTTCTCATTCCATATGTTGTTGTTGTTTTTCAGATGCAGGTCGCAACCCATCTCGGTGAGTTGTTTCGATTTTGTGATTTTGGTTGTTGAGGTGATCTTTAATAGCGGGTAATCGTTGGGCTTTGCCCCAATCCCCTTTTGACAAGTTTGAGCTTTGGTGCTTTAGAGTTATCTTGGCTTTTTGGTGGTTTCGTGCGTGGAGGATAATCGGCCAAGGTATGGTTTCGGTTTCCTCTATGTAATATATAATATTTCTGGAAACTTAGGCTAGTGAACCATAAGATAGGATTGAATGATGTTGGTGTATGCCTAATTATTATGAAATTATATTGTATGATGAAGAAGATTATAGAGAATGATGGAATGCATAACATATGTTTATGATACTTGTTGAAGGATATTGATGATTATGATGTGTGATGATATATTATGATGATGGTTGTGGGTTTTGAATCTTGTGATTGGTGATGATATTGGATGGTATCGATTTTGAGTTAATGTTGCATGAGGATGCATTATTGATGTTGAGCTGTGATTGTCTGGTGTTGAGGATGTTAGGTAGGCGGTGGCAATGAGGTCGCTCGAAGGGTAGGTTGGTGAAGGATGTGAGACAGCGGTGACTAGTTTTAGTTAGAAATTCCCTCAGATTAGATACCTTTGTTTATTATTTATGGTTTAAGTTATTTATTTCATTAAGCTTGAATATCTGGTTGGTATGAAGCTCTAGGATTGCCTCTGGTGTCCAGGAGTCTTATATCTTACATTACTGGGCATTGTTACCATACTGAGAACCTTTGGTTCTCATTCCATACGTTGTTGTTATTTTTCAGATGTAGGTCGCAACCCATCTCGGTGAGTTGTTTCGATGGTGACAAAGCGAAGGATCCTGGATATGTTTTGGAGTCCTTTTTTATTATTTTGTATTAATCTCTCACTTTTGTATTTATTTTTCCTAGAGGCTTACTTTGAAAGAGAAAACTTGTATAAGCTGTTTTAACTTTCAGAATTCTGTACTGTCTGTGTATAGCTAGCCGGCTTAGACTCCGTGAGCCGTGGCTAGATCTTTATACTATCATACTCTTATTTTTATTATATTATATCTATTTCTTGTGAGTTAAGTTTGTAGCTTTGTGTGTACGGTTTGCGCTTTTCGAATCCTGTTTTTGAGCTGTATCCTTCATCGGGCTTCTCAAATATATTACTTCTTCTATATATTATATGTATAAGCCTTAAAATTGTCGTAACCTTTGATTAACCTTTGCTTTACGACACGAGGTAAGGCTTAGGGTAATTAGGGTGTTACATTTAGTGGTATTAGAGGTTCATCCTCATGAGCCTGAGGGATGGACCGATTGTGCTTCAATGCATACTCTGTGTCTTTTTTCTGTGATTCTATTAGGTTATCTTTTTGATATTGCATAGCATGCTTGTTTGTGAGTACCTTTTTGGGATAATTGAAGCACTAGGCTTTTGATATTGAGACTGATCACCTTGATATCGATTGTTTGGTGTAGACGGAAACCCTAATGGCTACTCGCAAATGAGGTCGTACGCGTTCACGAGGAGAGGATAGAAATGGGCAACCGGCCGATAACCATGCCGAGTTCATAGTGGCAATGGCTAATCTTGCGAATACCATGGAGGCGAATGCTGCTGTGACTCTGCAAGCTGTGCAGAGATTAGGTCAACCAGCTGGAAACGGGAATAAGAATGTGGAAGGAAATGGTGATAACATGGGAGGTGCTCCGATGACTTTGGCTACCTTTTTCAAGGTACATCCACCAAGTTTCATAGGTTCAACCAATCCTACGGAAGTGGATAATTGGTTCCAGGCCATGGAGCGTGTGTTACAAGCACAGCATGTTCCGAACAACCAGTATGTAGAGTTTGTTGCATATCAGCTTTTGGGAGAGGCTCAGCATTGGTGGCAAGGAGAATGCCGCTTGCTACAGCTTCAGAATGCCGACATTTCTTGGGATGTATTCCAAACGGATTTCTACAAGAAGTACTTTCCTGTATCGGCAAGGAAAGCGAAGAAGTTGGAGCTTATGCAGTTGAAGCAATGTTCCTTATCTGTGGCGGACTATACTAGCTGATTTGAGGAGCTCTGTAGGTTCTCTAGGGTGTGTCAGGGTGCCCTAGAGACTTATGAAAGTTGGAAATGCATTAAGTATCAAAGGGGCTTGAAGGATAACATCATGACTACTGTGGCTCCTTTGGAGATTTGGATATTCTCCGATCTTGTGAACAAGATGAGAGTTATTGAGGAATGTGCGAAGACCGTAGCCTCGTCGAGGGACACTCGTGGAGGAAACACTAATAGGGAACGTGATGATTACCTTGCACCGAGGGGACAAAGCTTTAAAGGAAATGGGAACTTCGGAAGGGACAACGATGCTCAGTTTCACCATTTGAGGGGAGGTCGTCTGTGTTTTACTTGTGGAAAGTCTGGACACATATCCAAGTACTGCCACCGTGGGAGGAACCGAGATGTGAGCAGGAGTCAACAACCAGGCCGAGTTTTCACTACAGATGCAGGAGTAGAGGCGACGGAATCAGATCCGCTGATGAGAGGTAAGCACATAAAGTTGTTGTGATATGTTATTAGGACCTAGTTGGCATAGTTTTATCTTAGGGAAGGTTGTCGTAAGTTTGGTCGAACTTAAAAATTTGTTGGAGGGACCAAGAGAAGCAGACTTTTGATGCATGTAGCCGAGTAATTCAGATTCTTAGTTACGATAATCAGAGTGACGCAGCGGAAGGAGAGAGGCAATATCGACACGGTAGAATGCTTCAAGGAGGATATATTGAGTAATTCGAATTTTCGAGGGCAAAATTTTTTTTTACGAGGGGAGAATGTAAGAACCAGAGTTTTTTACGTAAAACCATTTTAATAAAATAATTTTTAAGTGCCCGAAGTAGATTCAAAATTTAAAAGTTTTAATTTGAAATTATAAAGGTGAAATTTGAATTCAATGGATTTTTCTGAGTTGGAAAACATATCTTTTTCGAAAAATTTTGTAAAAATGCGTACTGGCGCTAAAGCCAGCAGTACTGGCTCTAGTCTGTCTAGTACTGCGTATTTTGGAAAATAAGATTTTTAAAATTGATTTATTATTTTGAAAGGATAAAAATGATTTAGAATTGAAAACAAAACACTAATCTTAAAAGATTTGTCCCAAAGTGGGCCAAACAGACCAAAAACACTAACGGGTTGGACCGGACCTGTAAGGTCCCACATCGGTTGGAGAGGGGAACGAAGCATACCTTATAAGGGTGTGGATACCTCTCCCTAGTATGACGCATTTTGACGAGTGAGTGTGGGGGACTTCGCCTATCATCCCTATCGTCAAAGGCAAAACCGTGAGGCCTTGTGTGCCAAAGCGGACAATATCATGCTAGCGGGTGGTCTGGGTTGTTACAGATGGTATCAGAGCCGGAGCCCGGATCGATGTGCCAGCGAGAGCGCTGGGCTCCCTTAGGGGGGTGGATTGTAAGGTCCTATATCGGTTGGAGAGGGGAACAAAGCATGCCTTATAAGGGTGTGGATACCTCTCCCTAGTATGACGCGTTTTGACGAGTGAGTGTGGGGGACTTCAGCTATCATTCCTATCGTCAAAGGCAAAACCGTGAGGCCTTGTGTGCCAAAGCGGACAATATCGTGCTAGCGGGTGGTCTGGACTATTGCAGGAACCAAACCGGGCTTAAGGCCCAACATATATATGCTCATTAAATGAGCATTTCAGCTCATTTCCACCCCAAAATAAGGAAGGGGGCGCTGCATAGAGAAGAGAGGAGAAGATGGTGATGTTACTATTCATCATCACCTTCCGGGAGCCATAACTTGAGCTATGGAGTTCTGATTGACGAGCCGTTTGTAGCCACACGAAGTTATCATCGAGTTCTTCGTTTCTATCTAAGCAAATTGGGTAAGAAATTGCGTCTCAAGCTCCAGTTTTCTGTGCATTTTTTGTTATAGTTTTTGAGTAGATTTTGTGATTTTGGTTGTTTAGGTGATCTCTAGTAGCGGGTAATCGTTGGGCTTTGCCCCAATCTCCTTTTGACAAGTTTGAGCTTTGGTGCTTTTGGAGTTATCTTGGCTTTTTGGTGGTTTCGTGCGTGGAGGATAATCAGCCAAAGTATGGTTTTGGTTTCCTCTATGTAATATATAATATTTCTGGAAACTTAGACTAGTGAACCATAAGATAGGATTGAATGATGTTGGTGTATGCCTAATTATTTATGAAATTATGTTGTATGATGCAGAGGATTATAGGGAATGATGGAATGCATAACATATGTTTATGATACTTGTTGAAGGATATTGATGATTATGATGTGTGATGATATATTATGATGATGATTGTGGATTTTGAATCTTGTTGTTGGTGATGATATTGGATGGTGTCGATTTTGAGTTAATGTTGCATGAGGATGCATTATTGATGTTGAGCTGTCATTGTCTGGTGTTGAGGACGTTAGGTAGGCGGTGGCGATAAGGTCGCTCGGAGGGTAGGTTGGTGAAGGATGTGGGACAGCGGTCACTAGTTTTAGTTATAAATCCCCTAAGATTAGATACCTTTGTTTATTATTTACGGTTTAAGTTATTTATTTCATTAAGCTTGAATATCTGGTTGGTATGAAGCTCTAGGATTGCCTTTGGCGTCCAAGAGTCTTATATCTTACATTACTGGGTACTATTACTATACTGAGAACCTCCGGTTCTCATTCCATACCTTGTTGTTATTTTTCAGATGTAGGTCGCAACCCACCTCAGTGAGTTGTTTCGATGGTGACAGAGCGGAGGATCCTGGATATGTTTTGGAGTCCTTTTTTATTATTTTGTATCAATCTCTCACTTTTGTATTTATTTTGTCTAGAGGCTTACTTTGAGAGAGAAAACTTGTATAAGCTGTTTTAACTTTCAGAATTCTGTACTGTCTGTGTATAGCTAGCCGGCTTAGACTCCGCGAGCCGTGGCTAGATCTTTATACTATCATAATCTTATATTTTGTTATATTATATCTATTTCTTGTGAGTTAAGTTTGTAGCTTCGTGTGTACGGTTTGCGCTTTTCGAATTCTGTTTTTGAGCTGTATCATTCATCGGGCTTCTCAAATATATTACTTCTTCTATATATTATATGTATAAGCCTTAGACTTGTCGTAACCTTTGATTAACCTTTGCTTTACGACGCGAGGTAAGGTTTTGGGTAATTAGGGTGTTACATCACTTAAACAAATTTTGATGCTTTTAGCAATGGAAGTGACAAAAAGACTAAAATGACTAACTTAAAATGTTTGAAAGACGAATTTGATTAAAAAAATCTTTTGGGGACTAATTTGGAGAATAAGTAATTTTTCGGAGACTAATTTGACCATTTACTCATCTTTTTATATTGTATAACTAATTGTTACTTCTGATTCTGAAAAAATCCAAATTTTAACTCTTATGCCATCTTAGAGGGCTATACCTTATAATAATTTTTTCAACATAAAAAATTTCGATAATGATTATTTAGAAACTAACGAGTCAAAGAATGATTTTTAATGAATTTTTAAAAATAATTTATTGTTCCATTTTGATTTTATAAGTTTATAAAAATGTAAATTATTTGAAATTTGAATTAACAACAAAAAATTAAATTTCTATTCTTATTTGTTTTGATTCGATTTACTACTTATATGGCATATACATACATAATAAATCGAATCAAGCTAATTTAATTTATATATAAATAATGTAAATCGAATCAATTTAATTCGATTTATATAAAAATATTTAAAATAAGAAGTATAATATTTACATAATTTTAAATTTTATTTATTTTATCTGAATAAATTACCCTTTTTCTATATTTGAATAATTGAATATCACCCTTTCAAAAATGCCACCTGTACCATGAGGCTTAGCAATGTTGGCATTTTTGTAAACGCACCTAGGTTTGAAATACGGGTTTAACCTATATAGTAGAATAAAAAATATTTAGTATAAAACTTAATTTATATTAATTTAAAATTATTTTAATTTATATTTATTAATTATTTCTAAAATAAAATGTATAATATTAAATATAATAAATATATAATTTTAAATATTATATACATAAAATTATAAATATTAAGTTAAATATAAATGCATGTTAAATAATTTTTATATTATTATCTTCTTAACATTACTCCAGTAAAATATGAAAACTCATATAGCTGCGTATGTATAGATAGATGTGTGAATTTATATTATGATATAATATTTAAAAGGGTCCATCTAGTGTACAGATGGATATATACAGATTTTTGTCTTTTGTGGCAGAAAAGCGTGTCACTAAAAAGTGTTGCTTAAAGAGAAAGTGTTACCCTTAATCGTTAACTTGGCTCTGATACCAATTTTTTACAGTCGACTTTCTTTTTAATTTCTTTTTCGAAATTAACTCTTCATATTTTACTTTAAATAAGTTTATAATTTGTATAGATTAAATTAGTGGTGCTTTATTTAAAGGATTTGAATAATTTGCAAGTTTATAATCTAAAGTATTAACCATTTCTACTATTTTTCTTGTGTGATTATTTATTATTAGTCCTTGATTTATAATTCTGATTTTTATAGTTTTTTTCAATCTTGTTTTAGTTTATAATATTCTTTTTTGTATGGATTATTGTATATAAAATCTTTTATCTGTTTGTCTTTTTCTTTAATATAATTTCTCAAATCCTCACAAACTTCTTTTATTTCTACACTTTCTGTTGTTTCTAAATATCTTTTTAATTTTTCAACTTCATTCTCCATTTTTTCTTTCAATAGTTTTAATTCTTTTAAGTCATAATATGGTTTTCCAGGCATTTATAAATTTTTTAAGTTTAATTCCAACTTATTTATATTTATTCTTATTTCTATCCTTTTTATTATAAGGTCATCAATTTCAATTTGAAGATTATTTAATTCCCTTTTATATTCCTTTATTTTACTTTTTAATTTTTCCGCCATTTTTCTTTTTATTTTATTTTCTGGTTTTTCAATCTTTTTATGCTTCATTATTTATTTTAGAATTTCTGCAGACTCTATCATCGATTCATCACTATTTTCCAGAGATTCTATTAATTTTTCTAGCTCTTCAACTTCTCTTTTCAACTTGTCATAAATTATTTTTAGAGCTTCAAATGCCTTTTGATTTATTCCAGAAAACTGTAAATAATTTAAACGATTTTCTCTTTTAAAGAGCTCTTGTTTCTTATCTTGATAAGTTACATATATTTCTTCTTTATTTATTGTCATAATTTAGTGTTTAGAGTTTCATTTAACTTTTCGACCTTTTTTGTTAATTCTTTTATTTCAGAATTTTCTTCTTTAATTTTTAACTTAGATAAACTTAAAGGGCTATTAATTTTAGATTCTCTTATTTGAAAATTCGATGAAACTAATTTTCCTGATGGTTCTTTTAATAATAGAACTGGGTTTTCAATAGCTTTATATTTTGGTATTTCTGTTTTTACAATTTTCTGAAATAATTCATCGACATAAATTCTTTCTCTATTTTTAAATATTATACTATGATGGCTATTTGTTAAAGCATAATTTATAGCATATGTAATCGAAAATGGTTCATCATCTTGTTCCATTAGATTCTTTCTGTGAAATTTATAAGCCAAACTTATAGATCTACCAAGATTTTCAGTTGATAAAGGTATAGCATATCTAAGATGGGCATTGAATTTAACATTTACGTTTGCCAAGTTTCCATGAACAATTCCGATTATTTGATCTATTGGGTCATCAGTAATTCTTTTGTCACAGATTGCTAAGCTTATTGGTGAATTAATTCCTTTCATATATGTAGATTTGATTAAGACTTGTATAGTACTAATATGAATCCATCAAATTTTAGATCTTTTTTGTTGATCCTTAATTTTCTCAATCTGTTTGCTCAATTCTTCATCATTTATCAAAGCTATTTCAAGTTTTCCATTGGCGGATTTTATCTTTATAGGAGCTTCAAGTTGAATTTTTCCATAGTATATTATATTTTTTCTATTAAAAACTTCTTTTAAGAGATTTTGTTTATTAAAGTTTTCATGTGATTTGAGATTTAATTCTATTTTTAGAATAGCCTGTTTTTCATTATCTAATAAAGCAGTTAATCTATAATAATCAGATTCTTCTGTTAATTCTACACTTTCTAAATAATTCATAATTGAAAGACTAGGATGAAGATGTACCTTTCTGGAGAAAAAACTTCCTTTATTTAGTATATTTTACATAAGGTGTTTTTATCTCCAGAGGGAAGATTGTAGATGCTAACTCCAGAGGAGAGTTTAGAATTATTTTTCCCTAAGGGAATTTTTTTTCAGACTATAGAATCGCCTTGGCAACTTCCTCCTTACTCTCCTAGCATATGAGTACTCTTAGCCTCCTGCTTTCTATTGTCTGATGCTTCTACAATTGCCTAAGCAACCTATTTATAATAGTTGGGTTTGATGGACAATTCCCATCCTTACCCTTCTTATGACGTCATTGCTTACGTCATTGTTTGTTCTTTTGCACCAGCTACATTGTTGGTGCTCTATGACCTAAGTGCTTACATCACTATGCAATAATGTTGAGAGATGCTTCAGATGCACTGTCCTCCTCTTTTATCATGTGACCCTCAGATGCATTGTCTCCTTCCTTCATCATGTGAGTTGATTCCGTTTCATTATTGCTTTCTTCAGATATCTCTGAGGCACATAGCTGGCACTTGTGGTCTTCTCTGTCTTTTATCAAATAGCAGAGATTCCTCTTTATCCCTTCAGGGAGCTTTTCTAAAAGTCCAGATAAGTTGTAAAATGCTGATTCAAATTCCACCAAGAGTCTCATCTCTCTTTCTTCAATTTCATTTCTTTTACTGGACACAAGCAGAGTATTTCTACTTTTATAATTAATCCTTGTGTGAGATTCCTTCGTTATTTTTTGAGTTCTTTCAAAGACCCTTGCTAATGTGCTGGCTAACCTTCCTTAATGACTGTAAATCGTTAAATCTTGAATCTGATCAATTGGTTGAAAATTTCCTGGGAAGACGGACATGAATATTACTTGGTGTGCTGGAACCAAGCATTCTTCTTCTTCATTAAAAATAGGTTTGACTGTTTGTAAATTTTAGGGATATATCCCTTGGATTTACATTGTCAATCATATTTTTAAATCTCTTTACTGCATCAACGAATCCTGCAGGAAACTCACTAATAATTTTTAGATCATTAAAAATTAAAATTGTATCAATTAATCCATATTGGAAAAACTGATAGGTGTCAGATGGGGAAGCATCTGGGAATATAACCAGCTTTGTTAGCTGTTCTTTGGCAATAGGATAATATCCCAAAATTGCCCTTTTTTCTTCAGTCCAATTCAGGACTATGTTAAGGGTTTCTTTGAGATTTGATCTACAGATCCTTTTCTTTTCCTTGATTTCAGCCCTTGTAGGAATGTTTCTTATTATCCCTGTTCTCTGGGTTTGAATTGGAGTTTTATCTGCTCTTTTTAAGGTTTGCTCTGGATGGAGAGCTTCATATTCCCTGAAGGATTCCTTTGCCTCTTCCAGTGTTAGAAACCCTCCTTTATGAATTATCCTTGATTGATGTGTGAATGGTGCTGCTTTTTCCCAGGCATCATATACTCCTTTCATGGGGCCATTATAAATTACATAATATTTTTTATCTTAGGTGGATTTTTTAATGATTTCAGCAATTGTTTTATTCTCTGAAATTTTTTCTTCACCTGATTTGTCCACCACGCTTAGCTGGCTGAACTCTGATGGTTTTGCTTGCTGTGTTGATTTCATTACTTCGATGGCCTTCTTGAGAGATTGAATCTGTGTCATTATTTGCTGACAATGCTTGCATTTTTCGAGTTCTTGCTCATATTTTTGAATTTCTTGATCTAATGCGTTGTAGACGAACTCCATTCTCTTGTTAATGTATCTGCAATAACATTTTTGTCACCCTTAATATATTCAATTTTTATTGGATATTGTAACAAAAATAATTGCCATCTTACCAATCGTCCATGATTATAATCAACTTTTAAATTATATCGTATGAAACCTGTTAGGTAACTTGAATCTGTCCTTAATGTAAGTTCTCTGGGTAGTAAATCAATTTTCCATTTCTTAAGAGATTTAATTGCTGCTAGAGTTTCCTTTTCATGAGTGGTATATCTCTGTTCTGTTGGAGTAAAAATCCCTGAAATATACCTGCAAAGTAATTCCTTTGGGGAAACTTTAGAATCTAATGATTCTTTTTCTTGTTCCAAACTTTTTATAGCTTTCTTAGCTTTTAGACATCCTGACCAGGTTATGTCTGAAGCATCTGTTTCTACTATTAAGTAGTCATTTTCTTCTGGAATATAAAGTTCTGGAAGTTTTTCACATAATTCTTTAATCCTTTGAATTTGCATACTATCTTTTTCATCCCATTTCCATTCTTTTTTAGTACTTATTTTTGGAAATAAGCTTTTAGTGTATTCTGTTATATTCTTTAAAAATTCTTGATCAGAAATATAATTTATACACCCTAAAAATCTTTGTAATTGTTTTCTATCTTCTATTTTATTAGGAAATAAATTTACCTTTTCTAGGACATTTGGCTGAAGTTTTAGCTTTCCTTGAGTGGATAGAATTAATCCAAGAAACTCTATTTCTTGTTTTGCTATTCTTGCTTTCTTTTTGCTAAGAACTAATCATTTTTCTTTACATCTTTCTAAAACTATTAATAATTTTTGAAGATGATCTTCTCTATCCTGTTTTGTAAAAATTAGTATATCATCAATGTACACTAAAACAAATTCATTTAACTCTTTTAGATTTTCTTCCATAAATCTTTGATAAATACCCGGGGCTTGTTTTAATCCAAATGGTAATACATTCCATTCATAGAGCAACACACTTGTTGATTCTTTTGTTGGGCAAGTAAAAGCAGTTAATTTCTTTGTTTCTTCGTCTAAACGAAGTTGCCAATATCCTGATTTTACATCAAGAGATGAAAACCAAGTTGCTCCTTTGATTTTTTCTAAAATAGAATCTTTTCTTGGAAGTTTATGAGCATCACCAATAGTTGCTTCATTCATCTTCTTATAGTTAATAACCATTCTTCGTTTTCCCCTTTTAATTTCATTATTGTTTTCGACATAAAAGGCTGGAGCCGCATGAGGACTTTTACTTAATCTTATAATTCCTTTTTCCAAAAGATCTCTACATTCTAGTGAAAACTCTTCTCTATTTCTTACGAAATAAGAAATTTTATTTGGAACATTTATCTCTTTTGTAGGATCTTTTAATTTAATACTTACTAATTCGTTATTTGTATTTTTAATATCTAAAGGATTTTCAACACAAATTTCATCCAAAAGTTCTTCTATCTTTATTTCAAGATTATTTTTTGGGATATTTATCTGAAAGTATAAATTTAAATAACATGTCTCTAATATAGAAAATATTTTAAATTTTAAGATCTTATCTATAGTAGTAGTCGGTATTTTTATACGTTTTGATTTTTGATTTATTGAAGAATCGTGTGGAGCTTTTAAAACTATATATGTTAATTCTTGAATGAATGGATGATATAGCTTTAAAAAATTATTTCCTATGATAAAATCCATTCCAGAATCTAACATATATATAGATGGAACAATGAACCTATAATTTTGAATAAAAATTTCAACCATCTCTGCTTTTTGGTCAATTTTATGTATTGATTTGTCAGCTATTCTAACTCTTAATGGTTTCTTTAATTTTTTCCAATCAAGTTTTATATTTGAACTAGCAAAGCATTGTGTTGCTCCAGAATCTATGAAAGCATTTATAAACTTTTCTGTTATTTTTATAGTAATAAATGTAGCATTATTACTCAGTCTCTGAGTCTGTTTCCGAGACATATTCAAAAATATAGTCTAAGTTATCATCAGATTCCTCTAAAGGTTCCATGAAACAAGACTTAGCAATTTCTATTTGTTTAGTAAGATCCTTTTTATCCTTCTTTTTCGGACATTCATTTGCATAGTGTCCTTCTTCTTGGCAATACCAACATTTACCATTTTCTTTTTTATTCGGGCAATAGATATTTCTTTGTTTTTTGTTTTTATTATTATTTTCCTTTCTAAAATATCTCTTTTTTCTCCAGTTTGGATAGTATTTTCTTTTTCTAAATTGATATTTTCTTTTTCTTTGAAAATTTTTATTAAGACCATATTTTTGAGGTATCTCTTCATTATCTTGACAGCAAATTCTAATTATATTTGCAAATCTTTTTTGAGTTGCTTCTTGCATACAACGTTCTTTTATTTCCTCTCTTATTGCAGAGGTTGCTCCACCAAAGTTATTTTCAATTGTTCCTCTATTTATTTCTCTTATAAATCTTCCCATTATAAATTCATTAGCAGGATATGGAAGTTTTGTTATATACATACTAAGATAATGATTTTTATCTTCTTCTTTTAATTTGTAATAATGTATTCTATATTCACATATATAAGACTCCACATTACATAGATCATATATCTGAATATTAGCTAAATGGTTTTTTGCTTCTTGATATTCTTTATTATAAACTTCTTGTCTATGATCTATAATATTTTTTCCAAAAAATTCTTTATATAGAATCATCATTATATATAATATCTTATCATAAGCTGTAGTTTTTGTTGCTAATTCTTCTATTATTTGGTTTTCTATTGATGTCATATAATCTCTTATAGTTCCTTTAGTATGAAACCCTATGTAATTCCAAATATCTCTTCCAGACAATTCACTAAGTTTTGGATTAGTAAAGGCTTCTAATAAAAAGGAATTCAACCAATTTTCAAAAATTTCTTTTTCGTTCTTTTTACAGTCTAAATCGAGCATTCTTTCTCCTTCCATTTCCTGGATTTTAGGAACATATTTTGATGGTATTTTTGTATATTTTGAATCTTTATTTGTAAACCCTTTTTTAAAAGCATAATTATCAAAACCTGTTTTCCATTTAAATTGAGATTGATTATCCTTAGATGTTCCAACTTCATTTTTTACTTGTATTGGAATGGCTGGTTCTTCGTCACTTGAATAATCTAGAATGTGTTCTTCATTTTCTATATTTTCAGAATTTACTAATTCTACTTCTATTTGAAAACCATGTTCCATAATATTATTTTCTTGAGCCATTTTTAATTGTTTAAAAAGCATTGTAACTTCTTCTAATTTTTCTTCAATATTCATAATTTCAATGGTGGTTTTACTTTTAAGTCTGTTATGTTGATTATATTTTGGAATTTTTCTTCTTTGGGATTCTCTTTTTCCTTATTTCTTTGAAATTTTATGGATATTAATATTTCTTCAAGCATATCTACTATAGAATTTAATTGTGGGTTAAAAGTATGATAAAGATGTGGGGAATCATTTCCATGGTAGCATTTTTTAGAAGTTCCGTGTGAAAAATAAGTTTTTTCAGATTTTTGAAGTCCTTCAATAAAACTTATAGTAAAATAAAGATTTTGAGAAAAATCGTTTTGTATTGATTTTAAGAATTCGGTGTCATTACAATTAACATTGGTTAAAATCATTAATTTTTGATCTATTAATTTTGATAATTTAACTATTTCTTCTCTTAAATCTTCTAATTTACTTTTTTCCATTAGGTGACGCTTTTCTTTGTGAAGAGTTATGGTTTTAACTGAAAAGTGTGGCTTTAAAATGTATGGTTTATATTTTGCCACGTAGCATATCTTTAAATTTTGATGTGTACCTTATATTTTACCTATTTAAAATGTAGGATTGTTTGATTTATCTGACAAAAAAAATCAGATGCACATCTAATAAATTAGACCAATATATATATATATATATATATATATATATATATATATATATGTTTTATATAAATTATTTTTTATATATATGTAGCATAATTATTATAATTTATATCAATAATATAGACATAAAAAATCAGTTAATTACTAATTAGTAACCACATGTAAACATATATATTTAATGTCTTATAAATTCTTTTTATATAAACAAATTTGGTTATTCTATGCTGACGGCTTCAATTATTTCTATTACTTATTATTTATTACTTGAAAAAATATGTCCAATAATATGTATAAATATATATAAATATATAATAACTAATTTGATGATTAATTTTATTTTAGGGTACATACAGTTATTTTATATTAAAAGTTTTAATTTTTAATTTTTAATTTTTTAATATAAACTTCTTTAAATCCTTTACTAGATATTTATAGCAAAATCTTTTAAATAATTATTTTATCACCGTCATATTCGATATAATGTTTATTAAAAATATAATTATTTATATATTTTTTCACATCAACTTAAAATTTTAAGAAAAATAATTTTATAATATAGAATTAAAATTTTTATAATAAAAAAAATCTAAAGTTCAATCTTGACGACTTCAAAAAAAAAATTATACAAAATAGTTCACGTAAACCCAACAAAAATTATATAAAAAATTATGTTAAAAATATAATCATGTGTTTTTTTTTATTAATTTAATTAAATTTTTGTAATTGGTTTCATAGGCATAACATCGATAAGTATAACTACTATATATATCATCACATTGATAAGTAGCGGATGTTAAAATTTTAAGAGAAAATTTCACTTCTTTTCTCTACGAGATGTTAAAATGACATTTTTTTTTCTTCTATTTTATAAATATATATTCTCTCCCTTTCTAAGTTTTAAAAAACCTCCTCTTTAATCTATTTTAAACTTTTTGTGTTAACTAATGTTAACTTTATCCATTTTTTAAGAAAAAATAAATTATTTTTTAAAAAAATATCCATTAACAAAAATTTTATTTTTTATCATTAAATTTTGTTTACAAAAATACCCTTTAATAAATTATTCTTTTATTGATTAAATTATATTTTTAAAAAAATTAATAATTATATTATTTTTTCTAAAATACCCTTCAATAATTTTTAATTATTAAATTATAATTTTATCAAAATTTTTATTAATAATTTTTTATATTTTACTATTAATTTTTTGACATCTATATATATTATTTTAACATTAAATAAAAAATTTTAGTAAGATTATCTTTCAATATCAATATATATTAATCATTATACATATTAATAGTGGTAAAATTTTTTATTTAATGTTAAAATAATAAATATTGATATGAAAAAATTAATAGTAAAATATAAAAATAATTGTTAACAAAAATTTTGGTAAAATCATAATTTAATAATTAAAAAATTATTGAAGGGTAGGTATTTTAGAAAAAATAATTTAATTATTAATTTTTTAAAAAATATTTTGGTAAAAATATAATTTAATTAATAAAAAAATAATTTATTAAATGATATTTTGGTAAGCAAAATTTAATGATAAAAAATAAAATTTTTGTTAATGGGTATTTTTTAAAAAAAATAATTTTTTTTCTTAAAAAATGGATAAAGTTAATATTAGTTAACCCAAAAAATTTAAATGGATTAAATAGGAGGTTTTTTAAAAGTTAGAATGAAAAAAAATATATATTTATAAAATAGAGGGAAGGAGAGTGTCATTTTAGTATCTCAGAAGGGAAAGGAGTAGAATTTTCTCAAATCTAAATGATAGAATATATTTTTCACGGAACAATTATTATTATTATTATTATTATTATTATTATTATTATTATTATTATTGGGTAACATGCATTACACCTCAATGTTTACAGCGGCATATATATAGAACAAATTTAGTACAATGGCATATATATGGCAATTTATTCATTAGATTTTTTTTTTTTTTTTTGGTGACTAATTTATTCATTAGATTATAACTTAAAACAGATCCTTATTAGTTATAATTATTAAAGTATATATATGAAGCAAGGAAAGATTTAGCTAGAACACCATCAGCTCCCTTAGGAAAGAAGCCACCAGGACGACTTTCATTGCCTGTCAGATACACTATCCTCAACAGTTCCGGTGCTGTTCTTCCATATTGAAGAGAATCATTGTTACCTGAAAGAATATTCCCACTCACTTTACCCTCTGCACCAAGCTCTTTAGGTACCACAAGACCTTCATCTTTGAGACCTTCCCTTCCTAACTTGTTCCTAAGCTCTGAAATGCGATTTGTGAACTCTTCCACACTCTCTTTATATGGATCTACCAATCGTGCTCGATGTTCATATAGCAACGTTCGAATAACTCCATCTTGGCCAGATTCCATGCCGAGAATTCCGGCAAGAAGCTGCATTTGCATTGCAACATATATCAGTAACCCAATAATAAAAGAGTTTAATTTTGATACATCCATACAATTATATTCATTTTTTTTATAACTATTCAAGCGATAAATATAAAATATAATTATTTTCTGTTGATGTGACATTACGTAATTGAATGCATGTGTAAAACTATTTTACACGGATAATATATCAAAATTAAATTCTAATAAAAAATAATAATCACTTTAGAACTTAGAATTTAAGATTTAATAATATACCGCCTTGGCGGTTGGAGTTTCGAGCAATATATTGGCATTAGTTAGGCCAGTAACGCCGATATAAGGAATAACGTAAGATGCAAGCAAAAAGTTGATTTCATTGACATAGGGATCGAATGGAGGTACAAGTGGCCTTTCAAAGGCATTATCCATTAATTGGGCAAATAATTCTGAGCTTATGTTCAACAATGGCCTTGGAAACCCTTTCACTATCCGCTTTTTGGCCCTGCAACCAAAATTAACATCATCTTTGTTACTATTACACTTTGTTACTAATCCATAAAACCATCACAAAATAAAGTACTGATTAAGTATGTAGGATAAAATTAAACTTATGGGTTCATTTGTCTAGCTAGTAGCTACCTTCATATTCTGATATATTCTTCTTTCATTATCACTATTTATTCTGTTAAATATAATTATATCATTATATTTTGATGTTTAATTAACAGAGCCAAAAATAAAAAAGAACCAACACTTTAACACAAAAATTTGTATTCTATATACATAAATTCTGATTGTTATGTAGTTTTATCCTATAGATTTAAAAAATAAGATTCAATTTGGTTAATAAATAATGTTAAAAAAGACATTTTTCTTACTTTATTTTTTAAAAATTATCCTAAAATGATAGGTATTTCTTAAGAATAATATTAGATAATTAATAAAAATTATTATTTTTTATCAATACTTAGTCAACAATACTTTAAATTTTAAGTTTTAAATTCTAATTCTAATATTATAAAAGGTGTCAGCTCTCTATGTCATCCTAGCCTGGCCTCAAATTAATTAAATCGCAGCTAAAGCTTGTTGTTACCAAGTCGTACATTTGCTTTCACCAAGTTTATGAAAAATGGGATTCTAATAAAAAGATTTTGGTGTCAATGTGGAAGGAAGGGCCAATGTATTTTCGGGTGTGGAAACCATGGAACAATGTTAAACTCTTGATACTATAAAGTGATTTTGAGATAAGAACATAAATTGGCTGAATGGAGAGCCAGAGAAGAGAATGTGTGTAAAGAGAATTATATAGTTAACTAACTAATCTCAACAGATTCCTAACTGCACTCTAACAAGAACTATCCTTTACTAAATTGAAATTGCATATTCTAAAGAATTGATTGAAGAACAAAATACACATATAATTCCAAAAATGATAATATAATTGGAGATGAGAATGAACCTCAATTGTCCAGTGTATTGATAACCAATTTGGGACATAAGATCCTTAACGAGGGGACCTAGATTGGCCCTTTTGGCACCAATGGGAGGGGGTCCTCCTTCTACTAACTTTGGAGCAACAACATCCAATCCATATCCCAATGCCCCATTCAAGAAGAACTCACATTCCAAGTAAGCAAAATTCAAAGCAAATTCAAACAAATCTTTTTCAGTTTGTGTGATAGTTGTGTTGTCTGATCTTACAAGAACCATATTAGGAGTATAAGAGAGGAGCACTAGTAATGGAAACAACATTATAACAAAGGATTTGCTAGATTTGGAAATAATGGTAACTGCCATTTTTTTCTTGTTTGTTGTCGATGATGCATGCATACTTTGGTGGTTCACATATATATATAAAGAATTCGTTTACATAAGGTAGACACGGTCGAATAATTTTTATGTGATGAATTTTATGAAAAAAATTCTTAAGTGTTCTCTTGATGTAAATTATAACTCTTATATTGATTTATTAGTTGAATGACAAGTTATTAATATATATTTATAACAAAGTAAAGATTCATATGTAGTTGTCTTCACATTTAATAATTAAGAATAGTTAGACGATAATTAGTCAAATATGTTAAGTTATCTAATAGTATTATTCAACTATCAAATTCACATAAAAATAATTGGATATAAATATTCACTTTATAATAAAATTATTTTAATTAAAAAAATTAATTCTTTTTATAAGACAGCTCTACAAGTTATAACATTTTGCGTGCCTTGAGCCGAGGTTACTATATTAATGGTCAGTTGGGGATCACTATTTTGAAATTACATGGGAACCGAAAGGAACAATGACCCTTTCTCATCCAAAGATTTTTAGCTTGGTTCCAATTGGATGCATGGCCAATTCATTATGCACCAAATTTAATTTCCATCAATAATGTGGAATAGCGGTCCTGACGGACCTAAAGATAGTGCATTATTATTAGATATATGCCTTCTCTTACTCATTTAAATTAAAAAAAAAAAATTAATTTATAATATAATATCAAAATTTAGAGTTTGATGTTTGATAACTATTGACGTATAATGTGTGTGGGCCTAGTATGGGCCCCATGTAATATTATTGTAGTACACTTTTTTTATCTTGTTCAAACACTACAACAGAACTATCAGATAGCGGCGGATATAAAGCAATATTATTGCGGCGATTTTCGACTGTTGCTGAAAAATAGGCCGCGGGTAAATAGTTAGTGGCAGTTTTATCTAACCGTTGAATAACCGCCGCGTAATAAGAAATGGTTTTGTGGCAGTTTTTACCCGCTGCCATAGGGGTTAGCAAAATGTATAATAATTTTACGGCGGTTGCAAACCGTCGCTAAATAGCAGGATGATAAAAATGATGGCCGTTATGCGGCGGTTAGAAATTGCCGCCAAATTTCGAAATCCCATTAAAGTTTTAACTCTTTTTATTATTTTGCCTTTTTATAGTTGTCTGTTTATTCAACTTTAATTAATTAGTTACTGATTAATTTAAAAAACTTCCAACCAAATAAAACAACAAAATAACACAACAAACTAAATTATATATATGCAAACATAACATATATAATGAGATTGTCATAAGTGCATCATTCAATATAAAGTAAAATTTGATAATTTCAAGAAAATAAACATAAAGCACTAAAACAATTCAAATTCAATAGTATCTAATAACATTGATTGAAAGTCAATATTTTTGTTGCGGGTTATGATTGCCAAAAGAAGATGGCCTTGCGCGCGCGATGATGTTTATAGAGAAAAATTTTTGTGATAATGTGGTCTTCACTATCTTAAACGATAGCGGCAAATCAAAAGACAATCTTAAAGCTCGCAAAGATTTACAATGCATGGGCATAAGGCCTGAATTGTGGCCAGACAAAGGTGGTAAATATCTTTCTACAATATTTACAATGTCAAAATCACAGAGGGATGTATTCCTGAAGACTCTGTAGAATTTGGTCTTCCCAGATGGTTACTCTAGCAATATTGCTCGTTGTGTTGATTTGCGACAACGCAAGTTGTCTGGGTTGAAAAGTCATGACTGCCATATTCTAATGGAACAATTACTTCCGATTTTGGTGAAAAATGCACTTCTGAGTCCGGTGTCCAATGTGATTGCAAATTTGTCATCATTTTTTCGAGAACTTTGTGGGAAAGCCATAAACCCTATGCAGCTTGCTGACCTTTAGAATCATGTTGTGCAAACCCTGTGTCAGATGAAAATGATTTTTCTTCCATCTTTCTTCACCGTCATGGTTTACCTAACGGTGCATCTCGTTGATGAAGTAAATCTTAGTAGACCAGTACATTATCGGTGGATGTATCTAATAGAAATATTAGCTTGGTAATAAACCCCTTAAATACAATCAGTTGAATTAATTGTGTATATACTGAGCGTTATGTTGTATTTATATAAAAGGTATCTAGGTTGTTTGAAGCAATATGTTCGTAATAGGGCACAACCAGAAGGCTCAATTGCGGAAGGATATTTATCTCAGAAAATTCTGACTTTTTGTTCTAGATCTTTGGATAATATTGAGACTAGAATCAACCGACCAAAGCGACTTGATGATCAACCCGTTGATGTTAGAAATAATTTAGGGGAAACTATGTTCCCAGCTATTGGAAAGGCATTAAGGGTTGTTTCACATTTCGAACTCACTCCAATAGAAAAACATCAAGCACATCCATCGTCATGTGCTAGTCAACTGTGAGGCCGTTGTTCCGTTTCTTGAGTAAGTATACACATGTATTTTTAAAACACGAATATAACTCTATTCACCCAGTGACTAGTTGGACTAATTTTCTTTTCTTTCAAAAAGTACATTTAGGGAAAAAACAAAGCGAAGATTACGGGCTCAAACAAGGTCGCAATATAAGATAGACAGTGTTGTGCATGCAGGATTTCCTTGGTGGTTTAAGCATGAGGTTGATAGATATTAAACTGACTAATGTGTTTTTAGCCTAGAATTCGTACTTTATGAAATCCGATTTTAATATAAAGCATGAATGTTATGTGGTGCCAGGTTCCAATGGAAAGTACACTTCATTCGAAAGAAATGAAGTTGCTTGCATGCGGTCCCATGATTCAAGCAAGACGTTTTGGGACGTACAACGTTAATGGGTACAAGTTTAGTGGAGTATATGCAAGAAGTTATGCAAAAATGCGTGATAATAGAGTGGTTGTTGGTAGTGTTCCGTATTATGAAAAAATTGTAGACATAATTAAATTGAATTATAGCTGTCATTTCACAGTGGTATTGTTCAAATGTGTTTGGGCTGATACCACTACCAGTAGAGATATCAAACAAGATCATTTGGGCCTTACTAGCGTTAATTTTTCTCGTTCGATACATGCTGGTGATCGAGAAGATGATGAACTGTATATATTGGTATTAGAAGCTTATCTTGTATACTATGTGGATGATGAAGTACCTAAGGAATGGAGTGTTGTGGTTCATGTGAAATCACGAGATTTGTATGACATGGGAGAAGTGAATGAAGAAGCTGAAGTTGATTTTTCTCCACAGCCAGGGTTGAACATGTCAGCGGAAGGTGACATTGGATATTTACATTTGACAAGGGAAGATGATATAGAAGATCCCATAGAAAATGCTTCAGAGAATTTCGATGATTTGCGTAATGCTTATATGAAGAAAGTTAACGTATAACAAGGATCTTTGTGCCATGAGTAAGTTAAATAAACTCAACGATGCACATTGTTTTCTTTGGTTATAAAAAACTTGTGTATTTTTTATTTGCAGTTAAGTCTTTAATGTATTGTGCGTTTTCATGAATAAAAGCAGATTTTTCATTTTTTTCACCGGTTTTTTCGTCAAAAGTTTGTTTAAGTTAAATTTTTAGTGTTGTTTCAGTTGTTGTTGTTCTTAATTTTGCAGTTTTGATAATCTTGATATCTAATATTCGATATCAATTCCAATAGTGTTACGATTTTTAAACATTAGTGAACATAACATGATGGTGGAACAAGACAAATGAAAACTGAGAACTTTTCATCATGTTGTACAAGCTTCTGTCTAAGAAATTTGCCCAAACTACCAACAAGGGAGATGGTAATTGTTGTTTATTTGCGTTTAGTTTTAAAATTGTCTTAGTATATTGTCGTCTATTTTTTTTCTAAATTACTATCTAATGACTTAGGAGTTCTCAATTTCTTCTGGGTATACTTATTTTGTTGTATGCAATTTGATATTTTCAGTATTACCTGAATATTTTGGAAAATTAGTTCTTGACAGTCTAGATGAAAAAGAGTCTGATTCAGAAGATAATTTAGATGATATCTCCTCCGTTGGAATTGACAGATCCATGTAATTTGATCTTAATAAAGTTTCGGAAGAAGACTACGAAACTTTAGAAGACCAACAAAGACAAGATGATATACATGTTACAAAAAGGTGCTTTAATCTGAACAAAAAGCCATGGTATGGAGATGGCATATCAGATCCTATAAGACGAGAAGCCCATAGATTCTTGACATAGTATTTTTTGCCAGGTCAATGCGATGTTGAAGAGAAATTTTGACCTTTTATTATAAGAGTTACGTTGATTCCCTTAATTTAATGTTTGGGTCACGGTTTTACATATTTATCTACTTTTAGAATTTCTTGATTTAGGTTCAATAAGGCATAACTTCGATGAAGAGTAACTTTAATCTATGCTCGTTAGAACTTTATTTTTTAAGTTTATAAATTCAGACTATGCCTTTATTTTTTTTCTTTTACATTTATGTTTGAATGCAAATTTAAATGATAATATAGTAAACGAGAAAATCTTATTAGTAAATTTGTTCACATGAGTTAACATATATAACTTATTTAACTTGTGAACTTTTTTATGTAAAACGAATCTAGAAATAGTATTACGAATTTAAGTAACAATGATCTAAACATATGTAGTTTAAAAAAGTTGTGTCAACTTAACTAGACTATACCCAAATGGTTATTACTAAAAAAACATTGAAATATGTAGTTAAACACATTTTGCGGCGGGTAGAAGAAAACCGCCGCAAAATGTAAAATAATAATTCACCTCAAGTTACATATCGTGGTGGTTCTAGAAAAACCGCCGTTAAATATAAGGCTGATTGCAGCCCCACTCCTAACCACCGCGATATGCGCCGCAATTATTCATTTGGCAGTGGTTTTATAAAACTGCCCCAATATTCCCGCCACTATCTGCAGGAATTGTTGTAGTGAAAGTACATGCAGAAGCATAAAAGATGTATATAAGTCATAATCTGTAGTATTGTAAAATAGTTTTGACTTCTCAATAGTTACAATAATCTACTAGTTTGTACAATACGATATTAAGAGCTGGTTACTAGTTTTACTTTCTTTCGTTGAAATTTTTTTCTTCTCTCAATTCGTACTAGTTCCTCTGATTCTTTGTAGAAGATTCATCAAGAACCAATCTTTTGTTCACTATCTTCTCCAATTCTTCATTCTGATTCAGTGTGCTTTCACTCCTTTTATATGGCACTTATTCTTGCTGACACCTCTTCCAACAAAATTGCTCTTGTTCCTTTCTCCGAGAAGCTTGAAGACACTAATTTTTCTACATGGCAACATCAGATTCTACTCACCATTGAGAATATTGACATACTTGATCATCTTGATGCCACCAAAATCCCTCCAAGAATCTTTATAGATGCTGAACGTGCCACTGGAACTGTTTCTGAAAAATTTAAGGAAAGGCATCAATAAAATTTAGCTCTCCTCACTTGGTCAAATCCATCAGTCTCATCATCCTTCAAACCAAAATTGGTGAAATTCAAACAATTTCATGCAGCATGGACATTCATTCAAATGTTTTTCACTTCAACCTCAAAAACAAGAATTCAAAGTCTTAAATCTCAATTAGGGGCTGTTAGAAAAAACGGGTACTGTTTCTAAATTTCTTACCAAAATTCATAAAATTATTGACTCTCTTACTGCTATTGGTTACCCTCTTCAACCCGATGATCATATTCAAGCCATTCTTGATGGCTTGCCAGAGGAATATCCTGGTTACATTTCATTTGTAATGTCCAAAATTTCTAACTACATAGTCATATAAGCTGAGGCTTTCTTGATCTCTTATGAAGAAATGCTAGAAAGATTTAAGAGACCAGACATATCTATACTCATGGTGGCCAATGTCACGCAATCATCTTTCTCTCAACCAAATAATATTCGAGGAAGTTTTCTAAGACGAGGGAGAGGGGGTCGTTTTGGTCGTAGTGGCAGATTTCAAAACGCTCGCCGTCACTGCCAACTATGTTCTAGGCATGGGCATGTAGTGCAGAATTGTTATTTTAGGTTTGATCCATCGTTTCAGAATCCTAACTATACCAATTCAGCCTTAACAATGATTCCCTATTCTACCTCTAACCCACCTCCACCTTCTATCAATTTTCAAAAATCAAGGGCCTACCTAACTGCACCATCCTCGGTTGGAGATAATTCTTGGTATGCTGACTCTGGCGCGAGTCATCATGTAACCAATGATCCCTCCAATCTCTTAACGGCAAATGTCCTGAACTTTTTGTAGGTAATGGACAAAGTATTTCTATCCCTCACTATGGTTCCAAAATTCTTTATAATCAAGCAAATAATATCTATTTTAAGTTAAATACTTTACTATCCAACTATAACTCAGAATCTTCTTGGTGTGTCCAATTTCGCAGAGGATAATAAAGTCTTTTTTGAATTTTGGCCTAAAACATGCTATGTGCGTGATCAGGTTACCCGGAGGTTGCCTCTCATAGGCATAGCTGATCTCGGAATCTACAGATTTGATGGTTTATGTGTACCTAGATCTTTTTTAGTGCCTAAATCTGATGCTATTGTTTCTAATAAATCACATACTGACATACGGCAAAATAAAGCTTCGACATTTTTTTATTCATGTAAAATTCACAATGTTACTACAGACTTGCAATTTCCTAGTAATAACTATAATACATCTTACTCTTCTCATGATTTTAGTTGCACTTCTGTATTTTCTCCGTTTCTTCCTTCTCCTACTTCTGTTAGTGATTCTACCTATCTAGCTTTTCCGGCTACTAATGTTGACATGTGTAAAAATTTTGAATTGTGGCACAAACGCTTAGGTCATTGTGTTGCAAAAATAGTGATGAATGTTCTTAATAAGTGTCATATTCCAGCTAAATATGATCATCATACTACCCATATTTGTAAATTTTGTAGCATGGCTAAAATGCACAAAAATCCATTTTATAATTCTGAATCTATTTATTCTACACCCGTAGAGCTAGTTTTTGTAGATATTTGGGGCCCAGCCCCAGCCTTATTGATAATGAGAATTAGTGTTGATCTATAATTTCTTAATAGAATTCCTTCGTTGCAAGTATAGTCCAAACCAACAACTAACTCTCAATCAAATTTTAATTCAAAAATGTCACAATTCAAAACAAATATAAACCGGGAGTTTTAAGTCCCGGGTCGTCTTCCCTAGGAGTTACAATGAAATACTCAATTATTGGCTATGGGGGATTTGAGGGTTTTGATTATAAGAGACAAAAAATTAAAATGGCAAGTAGTTAAATGGAAAGCAAGTAAAAGCAATAAAAATGGAAATTAAATGGCAAAAAAGGCTCTTGGCAGGAATTGGGAAATTAAGGCTTCCTATCCTAGTCATGGACCACAAACATGGTAATTGTGTAGAATTAATCCCAATTAGTCTATCCTAACATCGAGAATAAGTCAAAAGGGCATAATTGATCTCAATCCACAAGTCCTAGCTAACTCTATTAATGGAAGGCTTAGAGTTAGTGGAAACCAAATCAACTAACAATCCTCACACAATGTAGAATGGACATCCACTACTCAAGTTCACCTAATTACCCAATTTTCCAACCAAGAGTGTGAAAAACTAGGAAAAAATCCAACCCAGCATTTTATCAAACACTTGGAAGGCACAAAATAAAAGGATGGCAAAAAGACAAGAAATATAAATCCTACAACTACTAATTGCAAGAAAACAATAATAACAACTAAATTAAACAATAAGAAACATAAAACATGAATTGAATTAATTAAAATTAAAAGTAACAAAGTGTCATAAATATAAAAGAACAAAATAAAAGAAATAACAAGTAGAATTAAAGAACAAGGGTGCAAGAACAATAAATGGCAAGGAAAACTAAATGAAAACAAGAATTAAACCTGAATTTAGGAGAGATCTAACCTAATCTACCCTAATTCTAGAGAGAAAGGAGAGCTTCTCTCTCTAGAATATGACTTAAAGCATGTTTCTAATCAACCCTAATTGCTCTCCACTTGATATGGAGTGATGCCCCTTTGATATAGCACTCAATCAGCTTCAAAAAGTCCAAAACTGGGCTCTGGAGGCCCAGAAATCGCCCCCAGCGTTTTTCTTTAAGTGAGTCACGTGCGCTGATTCGTGCGTACGCACACGTGCTGAATTTTCCTCTTGTGCATACGCACAGGATGTTGTGCGTACGCACACATGGCTGTGTGCTCCTCCTTTAATTTCTTCATGTTTTCTCCCTATTGCATGCTTTTCCTCCACTCTCATCAAGCCATTCCGACCTATTATACCTGAAATCACTCATCAAAAACATCAAGGCATCGAATGGAATGAAAGTGAAATAAAATTGGTTAAATTAAGCACAAAATAACATGTTTTCACAATTAAGCTCAATTTAGGGAGAGAACACAAAAGTATGCTATTTGAATGAATAAATGTGGGTTTATATGATGAAATCCACTCAAATCAATCCAAAATTTATCGTCAAATATGGATTCATCACTTATCTAGAAGTGTTTTTCGATATTATATTATTTTTGTCGATGCTTTTACCGAATTCTCATGTCTCACACTAACAAAGCTCAAGCTCTTCTCGCATTTCAGAATTTTAAAAATTTATTAGAAAATCAAACAGGTTTTAAAACCAAGGCCTTACAATCTGACCATGGCCAAGAATTTCTCTCACACTCGTTTACTAATTTTTTGAAAGAACATGGAATATCTCACGGCCTATCATGTCCCTATACGCATGAGCAACGGGGTATTGTCGAAAGAAGACACGGGACAATTACAGAAATGGGTGTTTCTCTATTGGCTATAGCCTCTCTTCCACTTAAGTTTTGGGAGGATGCCTTCATTATGACTGTTTACATCATTAACAGGTTACCCACTTTCACTCTTTAGTTTAAATCAACCTTTGAGGTTTTATTCAACAAAGAATCAGATTATTTATCCTTTAAAGTATTCGGTTGTGGGTGTTACCCGTATCTAAGATCGTTTAATAAAAAAAAACTAGATTATAAGTCTGAATTATGTATGTTTTTAGGGTATGATAGTCAACACAAAGGTTACAAATGTATGGCTAAAACCAAAAAGGTTTATTTTGTTTGGCATGTTACTTTTGATGAAAAACTTTTTCCTTATGACATCATCTTTAAAACTACGGCCTCTGTTCAGTCACAATCAAGTGAGACTCCAAACTCTCAACCATCATTTTATATACCTATCTCTTTACCTAAACATACACTTGAACCTCCCTCTTTGCCTATCACTAACCCTTCTATGCAGATTGATAATAATTCTATTTTACCACCAGCATCAACTTTTTCAACATTTAGCTTGAATCCTATACCTCACACTTTACCAATAGGATTTATTCCAATTAAAGGCGTTGTGATACAAATTCTATCACCGAATCTTCCTATATCAGGGCCTACTTCACTCAACTCTCGTCCTATGTCAACACGAGATGAGAGCAAGAATACATATTCTAAATATTTGATGGTTAAATCTACACCTTCTATTAACCTTGTTAACAATAATCCTAAAACGACCAAGCAAGCTTTTGCTACACTTCAATGTATTCTTAACTATTCTTGGGAGTAAGTGCGTTTATACTATTAAACGAGGTCCTAATGGTGAGATTCTTCGCTATAAAATCTAGGTTGGTAGCTAAAGGCTATCATCAAACAGAAGGAATTAGCTATAATCAGGTTTATAGTCTGGTGGTTAGGCCTGTAATGGTAAGAATTGTGTTGTCTTTAGCCTTAACTAATGGCTGGCCTGCATGGCAGTTTGATTTCAATAATGCAACTTATTGAGACAGTATATATAAAACAACCTGAGGGTTTTAATGAATCTAATATTGATCTGGTGTGTAAGTTGCAAAAGGCTATATATGGGCTTTGTCAGGCTCCTAGGGCTTGGTTTGAAACACTATCTACTACTTTAAATAAATTTGGATTTCATCAAACTAAGTCAGATATATCTTTGTTTGCTAAAAGGACTATTACCTCTATTTTATATCTTTGTTTGCTAAAAGGACCTAGAAAAATTTAATTTTTTTCTTAGGTTTGGAAGTCACTTACCTGGAAGAAAGGGGTGTGATGCTAAGTCAGTCAAAATATGAAACTGAGCTTCTAGAAAAGATTGGAATGCAGCAATCAAGCCTGGTGCCAACCCCGATGATCTTTTCTCTCAAGTTGTCTTACTCAGACTCTGAAGTATTTCAAGACCCCAAGCATTATCGGTCTGTGGTCAGAGCCCTCCAATACCTAACAATCACTCGTCCTGACCTTGCCTACTTTGTCAATAGAGTTACCAATTCATGCACACCCCTACCCTTCAACATTGAAAGGCAGTGAAGTGTATCCTTCGTTATGTTAAAGGAATAGTAAATCATGGGTTGTCTTTCAACAAATGCTTTGATTTTAGACTTGTTCCGAGGGTTATCCGAAACATTAATTTGGACTTGAACGTGAGATTCAGATTCTTTTGTATGGCAGCATCCGACTTGTTGATGCCGAGGTGCTACCTGCCTGAGTTTCTCGTGTGGAGGTGGGGAGGTGGTACCTGTAAGAGACTCTGATGCTTAAGTCAGCAAGGGCTTTAGACAGGTTTTTAGTAGATTAGAACGTAAATTATACCTAAGGAGTGTCAGTGTATTTATAGTAGAGTTGATAACCACTTTTGTTATAGTAGTTCCATATTTATTGATGGATAGTCATTCTCTTTATCTTGGGAGTTTTGTTGTCATCTATCTCTTAGGAAGATAGAGATAGGAGGAGAGATTCGCGGAGGTATCTACCTATTGGGCAAGTAAAGCCGAGTTCCTTTGTCGGTGTTTGACCTTTTTAGGGAGGTCAGGCATGTTGGTGAAGGCTGCCTTTCTTGGTGGGCCTTTTATCCTTATTGGACCTGGCTTTATGCTTTGGATCAGAGTATGAACAAGACTCAATGCCTTTGTTGATGCAGATTGGGCGACGAATGTCGATGATAGACGATCAACTACTGGGTACTGTGTGTTCCTTGGCTGCAACCTCATAGCGTTGGAGCAGATCGCGGATACCTTCCAAAGCCACTGTCATTGTCTCTCTTTAGATTTGCGAGCAAACTGAGAGTGAGCAAAAACCCTCACCCTTGTTTTTTTTTCGGTTTCCCACGGTATCTCCCATCCCGGCAGGCCAAGGACTAATACGCCGCAGTACTGAGCTCCATTTAAGAGTTTACCGCTGGCCAATGGGTTGCTGCATGCACAAGGCGGAATTTGAACCCCTCACCCATGTTTGAGGGAGGGTATTGACGCATAGTGTATGTGGGCCTGGTATGGGCCTCGTGTAGTGTTGTTGTGGTCCACTCTTTCTATCTTATTCAATGTACATACAGAGGTATACAAGATGTATATGTCATAGGAAAGTTTTCACGTGTTATAATCGCTTTACTGATACATTGGTGTGACAAGTACTGTTAGGTAGCCAATTAAAAAGTTGTTGTGTATAATATTTTGTAAAGACAAAAAAGACCATGAAAGGACACTCAATGGACGGCTAAAGGTAATCCTCAAAGAAAGCTTATTTGATGAGGTAGCTGAATTAAAAAAGGTGGTGGTGGCTCTTGGCTAATGGGCTTTATTTATATGGCCATTTTTTTTTACTAACTTACTTCCTGTAATTAATGGTTGAGAATTTTTAGCCCAAACTGTATGATGGGTTTGAAAAAGAAAAAACATGTGAAATAAAAAAGTTATAACTAATCAGATTTGTAATTAACCAAAAAAAAAGTAATCAAATTTGTACTGCATTAGGTATAAGATATTTTCCACCGTTATGGAGGATTGGAAGGTTAGGAAAGTGTGAGGAAGAAGAAGGTGTAATTTTTGTGCCCCTGGGATGTTCGTTAAAGGAACGTAATGTTGAGAAACATAATGCTTTGCTGAGTTCTGGCATCTTCCCAAGGAAAAGAGTCGATTTGAAGATATTCCAGTAGCTGACTCCTCTCCCCGGCGACCTTTTCTCTGGTGGCTCACTCCTTGCGTCGCCATCTCCCTTCACTATTGAAGCAGCAAGGTTCGCATCTGGTAAGGCCTTAGATTCATTCAAGGAGTGCCGTAGGCTTATGTGCATCGGGATTGGGGAGGTAAGTTCCACTAGGAGGGAGTGTAGTTGCTGTTAGTATTTTCTTTTTAAATCGTATTTGTCTTTTGGGTGTGATTCCGGGTCGGGTCGGTCTTAGGCGACCCTACCGAATGCCTTAATAAAAAAAACTGTTTTCCAAAGAATATGATTGTTGGAGCAATAGTAGATGAGCTTACAAAGAGGAGGGAGGGGGTTTACCGACGTGGTGGCTTTTGGGGTCTTCCATTTCTATGTTTGTGTCCTTTGAATGGGTTCACCGAGTGGATATAGTCAGGTATTGAACAGTTCCTGGCGTGGTGGGTGCAGTGCTGGGCAGACGAAATTGGTGGGATAAATACTCAGTGCCACTAAGTGCGTTGCATTTAAAGCAATAGGTGAGTTTCACTTTAAAATCTGTAAAGTAGATGTTGTTAGCCTGGTGAAATGAGAGAAAAAGTGAACGACATATTAAGTATACCTAATTGTGCTAATTGTTGTAATGATTCCAATTTATTCAGAGGATGGGGTCATGCAGCGGTGTTGTAGAGGGAATGTGCCAGTGGAATGTGAGGAGCAGGGATGATTGGGTTTCACGCAGCGGTGTAGGTTTAGATGAGCAGGTACGTTCTTTTTAGTGTTTGAAAGTACTCTTTAATCTCTGAATATGACATGGTTGGTGATACAAGTTAAATAAGTTCTTTCAGTGTAACAATTCGATAATAGATTTTAACTCCACAATTTTAAATATTGCTAGCTAATTAATAATAGAAAATAATAAATTTAGTTACCGACTAGTATGTCTCAATGTATATAAACTACTAAAAAGATAAACAAAGATTGAAAGCCAGTCTAAATTTTTATTCTTAAATCTTTTGATGAAGCATATTATATATAAAGAGTCGGTATTTTAGAAAGATTTATTGAGTATTCATTAATTACAAAGATTCAATGAGTACTCATTAATTAAATCTTTTAACTAGTATTCGTTAATGAGTACTCATAAATTAAAAAGATTTATTGTAATTTCTTTTATCCTTTAGCAGTTTACATATATTGAGGAACCTAATAGGTAATTTTCTTTTAACATAATGTGTTATTATAGTTGTCAATTTAGATGGTAATATTAGTTCCTAATGATGCAGCAGCTGTGTGAGATGCATTTATTGAAAATTGTGTTAAAAATTTTATGTGTAAAGTAAATCAGGGTTGGAAGCAGTGTTGTTAATGAATCGAAGTAGCCATTATTGGCGGGTTTAACATTAAATTTTGGCTTCAAGTGTTTCTAACGTTTGGTGAATTTGGTTAGTCTTTTCTGGTGTTGTGAACCATAGCAATGCAATGAATTTAATCTTTTGTCATTTGCCTTGTTTTTTATTTGGCCTGAATAAGGGGTGTTCATAATTCTGTTTTTTCATAAGCTGATGCACATACCATGTTAAATGGTTTAGAAATTGAACTAAACTACTTGTTGACATAGAAATTAGTTTTAAATCAGTTTATCATGTAGTGCAACAGTTTAAACTAGTTCATAAAACTAAAACCATTAAAGTAGTCTAAAGTGGTTTATTTGCTACAACTAATTTTTAACATACCCAAAATTAATTCTAGGCTTTCTCCCATTTCTAGTCCACCTCTCTGTCGCCCCCATTCTCTCTCTCCACCTTTCTCTTGACCTCTCTTCTTTGTCTTTTCTATCATCATTTATGTTTTCTTGAATATAAGTTAAATAAGTTTTTTTGTCGAATAATTCGATAATAGATTTTAACTCCACACTTTTAAATGTTGCTAGGTAATTAATAATTAAAAAAATAAAGAGTACTCATTAGTTACAAAGATTCAATCAGTACTCATTAATTAAATCTTTTAACTAATATCGTTAATGAGTACCCATAAATTAAAAAAAATTTATTGGAATTTTCTTTTATCCTTTAGTAGTTTACATATATTGAGAAATACTAAAAGGTCAGGATAATTATTATTGTTTGTCCTTAATTAGCTAGCAGTATTTAAACATGCAGACTTAAAAAATATTAATGGATTATAAGATCAAAAGAATTTTTGTAACTTATATTTTTTTTATCATTATAAGTCTCATTCTATTGAACACCCAAGGTTTCAGGCTAAGTTAAATTAGACAAATTCGATTAATGGAAGTGGCTAAACGTTATAGTAAATGGAATGAATTAGCAATGATCTATTTTGGCTTATCAAAGCTGTAAAACGAAGCAACTAGCTTCGAATTATATCACCGTACACTTTATTGGTAATTCGAATTAAATTACTTATATTTATCAGTGCATCACAGAATGGCTGTAAATCAAATTTGTTTGCTCCGATTTACATAATTATAAACCAAAACGAGACAGGCATGTAAGCTTTTTACATGTAGAACATTGATGTAATATTGGAACCAGTTTATGTTGTTCGTGTGAATTATCCTTACATATATATTAAAATCTATTATGACATGAGGAAATTAAAGCACAGACTATGGCACCTGTATATCACGTCATAATCATTTTACGCTACCAGCAATCAGAAAAATGCTTAGTTTTGATATTACTGTAGTGAAATTAGATACCAGTTTTGTTGCGTTTAAACCAAATTGGACCGTAAAAACTAGTTTTTAACAAACTGGTTTATATCAAAAAGTGTAGTTTCAGTTTACTGATTTTGTTTAAAAATTCTGGTTTATTTAAAGCAGTTTTTGTTCAGTTTTGTTAAACTATTTTTCTTGACCACCCCTGGCTCCGATGATGAATAATGGATTTCATTAATTATACAGGAAGCATTATATGACATGGGAATTGAAGCGAAGGAATATTTTGGTGACTATGAAAGTAAGGATGACAGGTGTAACGATGGGTTCGATTCCGACGAAGGAGTGCGGCCAGATGATGTCCTTCGAATGGAATTTAACACTCCAGATGAAGTCAGATCCTTTTATAATAACTATAGCCAATTAAAAGGTTTGTGGATGAGCATAATCATGAACTCGCATCTGGCAAGTTCGTCGATTACTTGAGGTCGCACAGGCGGATATATGAAGTAGAGATTGCACAAATGACTAGCTGGAGGGAAGTTGGTATTAGCATTCCTAAAATATATGAATCCTTCACGGCACAGGCTAAGGGTTTTAACCTTGTGACATTCACGAAGCAAGACATGTATAATGAGGTGAGGTGACAAAAACGAATGCAAAATGGAGATGTAAGCGCTGCAATTCAATACTTGGAAGGTGTTTCCCGTGTAGACAACAGAATGTTTTGGAGGTACAAGATTGGGTCTGAAAATAATCTTTGTGACCTATTTTGGAGTGACGGGCGCAGTCAGTTCGACTATGCAATATTCGGAGATGTTCTTGCCTTTGATGCTACTTACGGTCGAAACAAGTACAATTTGCCTATTGTTGTGTTCTCGGGAGTTAACCACCACAACCAAACATGTGTCTTCGGATGTGCAATGGGTTCTGCAGCAGTTTTTGGAATGCATGGAAGGAAAGGCCTCTATGGCAGTCATCACAGATGGAGATACCTCGATGCGAAATGCTATATGTCATGTATTTCCCGAAAGGCCAAAACCCATCACAGGCTATGTGCTTGGCATTTGCTTCGTAATGCGACCTCCAATATATGTGACTCACGATTCACCCAGCTATTTAGACACTGCATGCTTGCAGACATGGAGGTTGACGAGTTCGAGGTGCAATGGGAGGCGATGCTGGATGAGTGTAGGTTTGTGAAATCGAATGGGTGAAGAATTTGTACCGCAAAAAAATCGCATGGGCGACAGCATTCATCAGAGGCCGATTTTTTGCAGGCATAAGGACAACGTCCTGTTGTGAATCTCTACATGTGAAGTTGGGCAGGTTTGTAGAGAGTAGATACGGGGTCCTTGAATTTTTCACGAACTTCCAAAGATGAATTGATTTCTTGCGAGACAATGAGGACGAGCTTGAGTTTCGTTCATGGTATGGAACTCCAGTCTTGTAAACTGAGTTTGTTGAGTTTGAGAAGGACGGGTGGACAAAGTACACACGGGAGATGTTTTGGAGATTTCGTGAAGCTCTTAAAAGGTGCGTTCGAATTCACATATGTAGATGCAATAAAATTCTGAGGGTGAAGTATATGTTGTTCAAAAATATCGCAGGCCAAAAAAGAAGTGGGAGGTTTCGAGGCAAAATGTTGGTAATAAATTCAGCTGCAGCTGCCTGAGAATGGAATCATTCGGACTGCCCTGTGTCCACATACTAGCTGTGTTGGTGTGCTTGGATTATACTATCATTCCCAATACGCTTGTGCTCCGCAGATGGTCGAAGACAGCAAAGTTGCACTATGGCTTAAATTGAACTGGAAATGAAACATGGGAGCAAACAACAATATATAGGTCCCAGCTGGGAGCTTTTGCTCAGCTATGCACACGACTAGGCCAGGTTGCATGCATGAGCGATGAGGACTTCAAGTACTACCCACATAAGGTACTAACTGACACAATATGCTGGAAATTAAGAATGGCCTTAGGCCCCCGGAACACGATGGAGTAACGGCGGAGGAACAACGAGTGAAGGACCCCATCAGCATGAGAACAAAGGTACCGGTCGACTCAGCCAGGCATCCGCATCGACTGGGAAAAAATGGCGCAAGTGTAGCAACTGTGGCCGACTCGGTCATCGAAGGACCCGTTGTCCAAATTGTGCAGGTCAGGAGGGTGGCCATCCGTGTCTGGGCGTGAGTAAGAGAGTTCGAGGCACATAGGTAAAGATGATCAGATTTTCGTTTCTTTTCTGCTGCATGGTCCTGTTCTTTGATGTAGCATACTACATTTAATTCCATGAATACTTGGTCCATGTCCTCGGTTAAAAGGTGACTAAATTTTTTTCATGCAAGTGGTGCAAGAAGAGGCTCCTTCCAACAACCCGGAGGCTGTGTCACTTGGCAACCTTTGATATGCTCCGGAGTGGCACATCTTCATTTTAGTGGTACTAGTATATTAGGGGGAATGTTGTCGCTTCTTACGGCTTCAGTAACCGTTGACTAGTTGTAGTAAGTTTGTTTTATAGCACTTGATGTTTAAAACCTTTAAATATGGGTGTTGCTCATTTGCATATTACTAGTGCATATAGTTAAGTATCTGTGAATTCGGTCACAAACATTTCAGATCTGTGAAGTTGGCATTTATTTACTTTTATTCTTTACATTTTACACGTTACATGATGTTTTGCTTGTCAGCACATTTTTTTATGAGTTAGATCAGAAACTAAAGAAGTATCTCAGAGGACTAGCTGTTTCTTTTGTGGTATATAGTATTATCATGGTAGCTAGATTTGATACGTTGGAAGCCAGGGATATTAACTCTTAATCTTAATTTGTAGTATTTGAAAGATAGGCAGCGCAAGCTTCAAGTATCTCTCAGAGAAGAATTATATGGCGAATCTGCGCAAGCTACTGCAAAGGCGGAAAAGGTAACTTCTGCTCCATGTGTTCTTGACGTTGAACAATGAAACTAAATTATTTATCTTATTTGTGAACATTAGATGGTAATTGCCAGTATTGTCCCATAATCCAAGGTTAACTGTACCAGCAACAACCACAACATTTTTGCTAAAGTTGTCAAAGACTGTAAGCACATGGTCCTGTTGTTTGTAAGAGACTTGAAGAACTACACATTCTTGAAACAATTAGTTAATTAAAATATCAAACAATGTCATGACCTATGATGTTGTCATGACATACCGTGGGGAATGTGTTGCTGGTGCAAGCGCTTAAGCTACATGTCTTTTCCACACCCACCACTGCTACAGTTACACCCTTAATGAACCTTGCTATGTTTGTTCTTTTTCATTTATCTTACTCATTTTCTTCACTGAAACAAAGCTATTTTTCAAAATATCATTTTGTTGAGCCATTATTTACAAGCTTCTATGTGTCTTGGAAAATTTGAGCAATAGAGATACGAGGAGGTGAAGAAGGTGAATAGGACGAATTCTGATTTTTCAAAAGAAGTGGAGGGTGAAAGAATAGCAGTATTTTTAAAATAAATAAATAAAGGCAGGAAGTAGTTTCTCAAGCACCAACTTCATAGTGAATAGTTCTGCGTGTAATTATTAAAAATATAAACATTCATTGTGTCATGCTGTTACAGATCTTCATCATTTGTTATTGCACAAGGGGGAAAAGGAATTATTAATTTGATGGTTTAGGATTATGTTCAAGGCATTATCATCTATGTAGGGGATGAAGAGTTACCATAATGTTGGCAAAGATCATGCTACTTCATGACTATTTTGCTAGTAACCGTATAATTCTTTTGAATATATATCATTAGGATATATTAATTAATACACTAAACGGGTATAATTATTACGGTGTTCAAATCAAAGGATAAATAACATAAATAATTCAATTTGGTATTTGGAGTCATCCCTGTGTATATTTTCAGCATTCCAACCCCCTTCTGAGTTAGTAACTTGAATAAGTAACACCAATCAAAAGGCGACCAATTTAACACCTTTTAATGTCTGATTTTGGAGGCAATGATTACAAATTAATAGGTAATTTTTCTGTGGAGATCAGGGGGATCCAAGTAATTTAAACATTCGTAGTTGTTTTCCTCTGGTGTTTCTAAAAGCGAGTTTGGTGCTGGCCCCGTATCTTCTGCTGCTGGTTTAAGCTATAGTATCCTTTTTCATAGCAATGATAATTGCTTAATTTCTCTCTAATGTGTCTGTCCTCTTGAATGTTTGCATGTTTCTGTTTTTTTATCTTTTCTATCTCTAGCAATGATAACTAATTAAGGCTTGCATTTTCTATTTATTATTGTTATTTCTGGTTTAAAAAATTGTGCAAGTGGTGAAATCTTAGTGGAGGTAGACTCTTTTGGAGGTAGTTCAAGAAAGCTAAGATAAAGTGCCATTGCTCTATGATTTATGAACTCATTAGGTATTAAATAGAAACTGTTGCAGGTTATATGCTACAAAACTTAAAATGGATTCCAACAACAATGTTGCGATACATGTTTATGATCACATTTCAGCAAGGATGTTCGTTACAAACACTTTTAGGTCGGCCTTTGTCATGCATCATCCATTTTTTCTCACGAGGTCCTGCGAGGAGGGCGGGTTGCTTGTTAAGACATTGGTGTCGGTGGTGTGCCTGACTTTCCTTGCTGCAAAACGATATTGGAGGGTGCGGATCAGCATAAATATTGAGTACTTTTATTCATTGCAATGTAATTTGGTACCGAAACTTTATGGGTTAAATCAGAGTTAAAGATTGAGCTCCGAATGTTTATAACATTTTTACTTCAGAAATATTGTTTCGTTTCGTATTATAAAAAAATTTTCATTCAATTTTCTTAGATACAACCTTCATTTGACTTACCACTCTAAACTTTATATGAAATTTCATGTTAACCATTACAGTACATAAACTGGTGCTCTAAATGTAAACTAAATTACTAAGTTAAGGTACTGCTGTCAAACAAATTAATAATTGTTTCATTTGTGATGATAATTGTGAAAGTATTCCCTATGATCAGATCAGATGATATTCTAATATTTGATTATCTAAACAAAGTCTTACATTTTTTTGCGCATTCCCTTACAGTTACTTTATGTCTTTCTGGGCACCAAATATAACATTATTTGAGTGAGTCGCACGGTCTATTAATGTGAGCTCAAACAATAAGGTCAAAATATACTAAGCACTTTTAACTGAAATATCCATGCCTCCTCCATGGATCACACGAATGAAAGAAAAAATGTAGCCACACAGGATGTATCAACCTAGATTGCAGTCCGGTTTGCATAAGTTATACATGAGCCAATATTACTATGGATGTTATATAAAGATAGGCATTACGTCAACGTAGACTTCATGACATCATGCTTAACTCAAATACATACCTTACATAAACATAGTCATAATGACTATCATGCTTGATGCATCATTCTTAACTCAAACACATACCTTACATAAAAGTAGTCATAATGACACCCATCCCTGATACTGTAAATACCATCCTAAATTAGCAAGGACACCAAACATAAGTACTATAGTCAAAAGGATTTGGTCTTATCCACCGTGATTGCAAAAGGGTAATGTGTTGATATGGGTGCTCCTGCCATAGTGGAGGGACCACTCGTTTTCACACTTTACCATCCAATTGAGATCTATTAGAGCCCTAGGCTTTATACATAGTAAACCTTACTAAGCTATTTTATAAACCATTATAACCGTTCGCAACACATGCACATACGAGATGGCCATGTTGCATGCGTCTATGACCTTGGAATCTAGTTATGAGCCCGCATGAGGGTGCGCCACAGCTTCTCTGCCTCTTGATCCACAGCCTGCTTCTTGTGGTTCCAGTCAGACAAGATGATAGTTGTTGCAGTTTTCATTCTTACTTTTCTGCTCATCATGACACCAAGCCTCCTAGGGTTAAGTAACGCATCATTCAGCAGCCAGTAAATGCACCACACAGCAGAATCGTTGCTGGTTGTCACAGAAATGAATTGTTAGAACCCTGAATTAGCAAACTAAATACTGGTTTGGCGATAATAGTTGCACATGACATAGACTATCACTAAATAAATCATTAAAGCACCTGTTTGGTAGGTTGGGAACTCCTTTGGGATAATTAATGGGTCCCCAAGTTGTAGGATCAGGAGAGATCTCTGTGAAACTGCTAAGATTCTTCTCTTGCTTGAAAATTTGTGACAAAGTTATCATTTGCATGAAACATGTTACCACGGTTAGTTGCTTGGCAAAGTAGTTACACACCACATGGAAGTCACGAAGTCATTAGAAAACTATGAGAAAGGACAAGGTACTTACGATTGTACGCATGTTGCGCTCTCTACGTTCCATGGTTTCTTCAGTCTTGGTGATATCAAGAGCGTAAACCTTGCCTTGTTTGACGTGGACTACCATAATGTACCATGAATGATTGGGTTCACATATGGGAATAATAACCTGCCATGATCACAAAATAAGGTTTCCCCACATCCGCTTACCACCTTAACATTACAGAATCCGAATTTGAAAGCAAAGAACTTTAATTTATACCTTTTCCAGTTTAGTTGTGGCAGGCATCCAGCGACACAGGTATTTTTTTAACTATCATGTCGATGGGCCTCAGCTGAAGCACATCAACAGCAAAGAGACTTGGGAGAAACCAAAAATGAATGGGAGATTCTCTTGATGCTCTTAGAGAAGCAAACAGGACAACAATGTTCACAATCTGCCATTTTCAATCCGGGGAACCCATTAACCAACAACAACATGCTAGTCATCACCGACAAAGTACATATATCAGCAGGTCGTTTATGTTTAGTTGGAGTCACTTACATCAGAGTGGGGAACAAATTTTGGGATCAAAGAGTGGAACATGCCCCTGGCAACCTCCAACTCATAAAATTTGAAGATTACCTCACTACGACAAAAAATGAAATTACTTAAGATATTCAGCACCGGTTTGGCTATATAGACTGGCAACCAGGAGACTAAGATAATATCAAATTACGGAAGGACTTACTTAAGGTCTTTTGTCTTGCCGTAAACATATGCAGCGATGCGGCACTCGTCGTAGGTTAGATTCATATCCGTAGTTGGGTTAAAAACCATCTCATAGCTCTGTAATCAACAGAAAAATTGCATAGTATGCAGACCATACTTACACCTAAATTAATAAGGTTTGCACATTTTCCTTTGTTACTAGGGGTGTGCATGGGCCGGGTGAAACTGGGTTTGATGTGACCCAGACCCGACCCGAAATATATACCGGGTCTATTTGTTAGACCCGAACTCGACCCTAAACCCGATGAAACCTATACACTTTCGGGCCACGATTATACCGGGTAAAAACCGGGTGAAAACCGGGCCGTTAACATTATATTACCTTGATTCCTTCTTGTAAGTTAGCATGTAAAAATATCCAAATTTCCAAGACTCCAACCATTATTTGACATGGTAAAATTCACTTAGAAAAATATAATAAGAACTAACTCTTCTCTAAAATTAAAGTATAACCATAATCAATACTAATATTGCCTAATAACACCAAATATTTAAATCAATACAAATAACACAAGATTATGCATTAGTCTAAAGTCTTATGCATTTTAAACATAAAACATTAACTTATAGTCTTATATATAATGACTAATAACACAAAATATTAAGATTTACAATACTTAAATTTCACATAATAATAGCCATCATCCATCACTAATAACACAAAATATTAATTATGTATGATGATCAGGCCACCGGGCCGATTTCGGGTGACCCGAGCTATGGCCCGGACCCGACCCGAAATAATGACCGGGTCTACTTTTGAGACCCATACCCGGCCCTAGACCCGATGAAATCACATCAAATTAGCCCCTAAAGTGTTCGGGACCGGGTCGGGTCTTCGGGCCGGGCCGGGCCATGCACACCCCTATTTGTTACCATGGGTATAAGAAAGATAGGGGAATCAAGTCGTGAGATCAGTCCAGGACGCCTGACCGCGCTCCCACCCTGCCTCGGCAGAGCTATCGACTTTTCCGCCAATTCTGGTTGGATCTCGTTTGTATCATCAACGGTAGACATCGGCGGTTTCGGATGGTTTGAGATGGGACCTGCTTGCTCCACCTTAGGTATCTTGGGTGGAGGCATTGGTGTAGCTGAATGCGAGAATAACTCACACACGACACTTGTGCAGTCAAGTTGTTGAAAACCAGGGAGGTCATTAAAGGCCTGCAAGATCTGGGAACAAATTAGCTTAAATCAAATGTTAGAGGTGTTGTATCAAAAAGTTGGTGACACAACTGTAACACATGCAGAAATGTTGGGAGTTATATGTGTACACCTTATCAGTTGACCGTTGATCGGGACAGCGGCGCGTAGTGTTCCCGCCAAGGCTCAGCTTAGGTGTGCCAGCTTCCCAATGCATCATAGACCCAATTTGCAGTCCCATCTGCCGCCCGCCAACAACTGGAGGTGGGGTAGATAGGTTCTCGTCGATGACAACGTCATCATCGTAACCAAGGGAGTTGGGGATTATGACATCGCACATGTACCCGGAATTGCTTTCTATAATACCCTTCCCTTTGTTGGATGCATCGATCAGGTGGGTGTAGGTGTGGATCTTCTGACCACTTTGACATCTTGTGGTGGTAGTGGTTCCCGTGTCTGGGCCAGGATGTCGTAACCCAACACTGTGATTGTTTCTCGCAGATGTTGTCACGGTGGTAGTTCTTGTAGTAACAATCAAGGGGGTCACACCGCTTGAGTTCCGGACCTTGAGCAAACGCTGAAGTTCAACCAGGTTTGCTTCCAGAGTAACTGATCTAGCATCGATCCTCTGCATACAAAAAGAAAAAACTAAAACTTTTCACAATGGGTTCCACCCATTATTAAAGCTACAAGGCCACAAAACAAGACCTATTTAATTGAGATTGAGCATCTTCGCGAACGACAAACATACTTGATGAAGACTTTCATCGGTTGCATTCGATAAAAAAATTTGGTTATGCTTAAGAGGGGCCCTTCAAGGTCAGACTCACACATCATGTACACTACATGTGTCGTACCCCAGTGTTGACCAAAACATATGCTAACATTTATAACTTTTGTGCCACCCCCATGTACATTTCACGCCTAATCACCCTTTATATTTTGTTTCACCAAAACCCCCTCGACTTTACTAAAACAAGTGATGAAATAATGGTGTCAGGCACGAATCCCAACTGCATCTAGGATGCTTCGGAGAACGTCGGAGATGATGTCGTTGTAACTCCCTCAAGTGGCTGCTGTGTTAAACCAATCACACACAAAAGGTCTTAGGTCCATTATCCAAACAACATCTTCTACAAAAACAACAAATTAACACGGGTTTCCAAGGGTTTCGGATACTCACCGCGTCAATTGGCAACTCTGGGTTGACGTTGATGTTTCCAACGTCAGTGGCTGATTGTGCCTTGGTAGGGCACTGAGTCGAGAGAACCCACCTACAGAGAACAAAGAGAATGTTACTTTAGAGTTAACAATCGCATCTAACTGGGAGTGGAAGTGCAAAATAAAAATCCCTATTTCGTTAGAGAACGTACCCATTTCCTTCTTCCGATAGTTGAGAATCATTCGGCACAACTTGTTCATCCCCCATGGCTAACGACATAGTTAGAAACACAGCAACGGAGGTTTGGAAATATGGAGTGAGGAGAAGATATGGAGTTGGATGAACGTGGAGGTGCAATGAGGGATCCCTATATAGGCAAGTTTGCCTCTGTGCACCTTAGCTTTTTCTTCTCCAGACAAGACGTGTACGACAGAGTATGGCCCACAGAGAGGGCGTGATGACTGTGATCCGATGTGCACCTGCTTTAGGTTGCTCCGTGCCCACTAGACCCGACAAATGTTAATTCCTCCGCCCTTCCCCAGTTTAAATGTTGTGTTTCAAAAGCCACAAATGAGTTTATCGTGGTCAGGGCAAGCCATACATCGATTTAATAGATACCATCAAGCCCTTTACTTGGAAAACCTTGGCTATTTGTGAAAGTTAAAACTAAATTAGTGGCGCGAATATTTTCCAACAGTGTATTACATAAAAAATCAAGCTATTTAATATTTTTTTTAACTACTGTTATAGTTGCAAGAAACTTATTCGATTGTTATATGTAAATCTAAACTTTATTTTACAATAATATATGGAAAAACTAAATCTCATATGGTATTGTAACAGATTCGTATAATAACATATTCCTTAAGATGAATATTAAAACATACTTTTATTCCTCTCAAAAAATAATATGTTATCACATTCTGTTCTTTCTAACATTAGTCCATTAGTTAATTACTAAATTTATGCTTAGTTTTCTAAATATAAGTGAAACTAACTCTTAGTTATGCACATCCTCGTTTTTTAGATAACCGGGAGTTAAAATTCTAACATTAACAGAATAAATTTAAAATAACTTATTGATATTGCCTGAAATTAGTTGAAAATCGTTGTTAACTTCCTATTCGAATTATAATTTACATGCTTTATTTTAAATGTTTTACGTCATTATTATAAATATAAGTAAAATTATTAAATTTGTTCTTTATATCATAAATCTTATTTTGCTCCTTCAAAAAATTAAAGGCAAGTAATAAATTAAAATGCAACTAAAATTACTCAATTACAACTTTCTGCAACTACTAATCTGAATAAACGTTTTCACAATTCTATGTAAATTGGTACTGCTAAGGAAATTAAAAAAAAAGATAGATAAAGGGTTTTTCCTACTAGACCTCTAAGAAACCTGTTCTTAGCAACCTAGGTCACCGGAAGGGGCTCCCTACTAGACCTTCAAAGAACTTGTCCTTGACAACCTAGATCAGAGGGATGAAAATTGAATCACTCAATCTTCTCCATGCAATCAGCGAAGCAAATCACTCACCTCACTCAATCACACTTAAAAAAACGTGCATAAAGCACTAAGGAAATTTTATTCATCAAAGTTATTCCAAATGGTCTCACCAGAGGTGTTTAAATAGGATCCTAACAAACTAACTAAAAGATAAGATAACTAATTTAAATCAGATTTGATCTTATTAGATTAGATCAGATTTGATTTAAATTTTAAAATCCTAAAGATATGATAACTAATTTAAATCAGATTTGATCTTATTAGATTAGATCAGATTTGATTTAAATTTAAAATCCCTAAAAATACTACTAAGCAAATCAGGAGTAATTCAAATCTTTCAACAAACTCTAACAACAAAACAAACTAACATAAATGCCTAAAAATTCAAAAATTAATAATAAATTATGTCTCTAATTGAATTTGAAAAGCATTATTGGGCTTCTTGCTGTCCTGACTTAGCCCAATGGGCTTTATGAGTTGTCGCCCTTTCAGCACCACTGTTTTTGAGACAGACTCTTGGTCTTCTAGATGTCCAAGACTGGCATGGCACAATTCTTCTAGAATTCAGATCCTTGAATATGACAAGATTATCATTCCGTCCCTTAGCTCTAAAATTACGAAAATGTCCTCCTGACCACATATCATTCTCTCCCTCTTCAAAAAGATTCGTCCTCGAATCTTGCATGAGATGCTCTTCGTCCCTCCAAGGAATCCAAACCCAATCTCCAGGTTTAAATACCATGGTTTGATGACTCTTCTCTACCCACTGAATTGTGGCTATGTCCTTCATGTGTGCAAGTTCAATCTTTCCAACCATAGTTTCACCATCTTGTTCAAAGTGTGCAATTTGTCTTCCTTTCTTTTCATCCATATTAATGCCTCTATAGTTGATCAGTGAATCTACAAAGCCTGAGAAAGTTGATATAAAAACACTAGGAATTTCATGGTTAGATGTATGAGAAACTAAGGACTCTGTGGATTTCAATGAGATTAATGCACTCTTGTCTAAGCTAGAACTTTCTAGATCTCTCTCACAAGTGTGTTTAATGAACTCAGTTTCTTTTTCGCTTATTGACTCCTCTCGCTCACTATTATCATCTTTTCTCTCAAAACTCTCGCTTTCAATCAAACATGGATTTTTTTTACTCAAACACTCATTCTCTTTCTCAATTTCTTTTCTCTCATATTTTTCAAATTGCTCACATCCCAAGGACCCAGTTGAGAAATTCTGCACTGTTGAATCTTCCAAGGATACATCACCCTCTACAGCATACTCAACAAAGTCTTTCATTTCTGGCTTTGAAGAAGAATGAAAGATAGGCGTAGAAGAATTCCTCTTGTTATGGCGATCTATCATTTGTTGCACTTGCTCCCAGTTAATGGCCAATTTGACCAAATCGTCCATGGTCGTCTAACGGTAACGTTGGACTGTATTTGCAAGTTCTTCGCGTAATCCAAACAAAAATCGATCCATAAGAACCTCAGGACTCCTTTTGATATTAGCCTTGTCCATCAAATATAAAAACTCCTTATGGTACTCCATCACTAATTGTGAACCTTGTTGCAACTTACAAAATCTTCCAAAAAATTCATTGTGGTAAGATGATGGTACAACTCGATTCCTCATGTGGTATGATGATGGCACAAACTGTCTCCTCATGATTTTCTTCATCATCTCCCAGCTGCAAATTGGGCTCTTTCTGTACCGTCTTCTAGATCTTCCCAATTCAGTCCACCATATACGGGCAGCATCGGAAAAATTGGCTTGTACCAGTTGAACCTTCTTTTCCTCTGAAAGGATGCAATTTGCAAAAAATGACTCTACCTTTCTTTCCCATTCGAAATAAGCTTCAGGATTGTTCCTCCCTTTAAATGCAGGGATTTTCAACCGAAAACCCTTTTTCACATATGAGATTCCGTCATCATCACTATCGTATTCAATCATATTTTTATTTATTTTTTTATATTTTTTTTCAGACACTGACTTAAAGATAGAATAAGTGCAAAAATAAAATTAAAAAAAAGATTTTTTTTCATTTTTTTTTGTTTGACTCTAACGTGAATTTACAGAAATTAAAGAAAAAAAAGGACTAAACAAGACCCATGGAACGTGTAGATAAATAAGAATTTACCTACGACCTGTAACTGATACTAGATGATAAGGAAATTAAAAAAAAAAATAGATAAAGGGTTTTTCCTACTAGACCTCTAAGAAACCTGTTCTTAGCAACCTAGGTCACCGGAAGGGGCTCCCTACTAGACCTTCAAAGAACTTGTCCTTGACAACCTAGATCAGAGGGATGAAAATTGAATCACTCAATCTTCTCCATGCAATCAGTGAAGCAAATCACTCACATCACTCAATCACACTTAAAAAAACGTGCATAAAGCACTAAGAAAATTTTATTCATCAAAGTTATTCCAAATGGTCTCACCAGAGGTGTTTAAATAGGATCCTAACAAACTAACTAAAAGATAAGATAACTAATTTAAATCAGATTTGATCTTATTAGATTAGATCAGATTTGATTTAAATTTTAAAATCCTAAAGATATGATAACTAATTTAAATCAGATTTGATCTTATTAGATTAGATCAGATTTGATTTAAATTTAAAATCCCTAAAAATACTACTAAGCAAATCAGGAGTAATTTAAATCTTTCAACAAACTCTAACAACAAAACAAACTAACATAAATGCCTAAAAATTCAAAAATTAATAATAAATTATGTCTCTAATTGAATTTGAAAAGCATTATTGGGCTTCTTGCTGTCCTGACTTATCCCAATGGGCTTTATGAGTTGTCACCCTTTCAGCACCACTGTTTTTGAGACAGACTCTTGGTCTTCTAGATGTCCAAGACTGGCATGGCACAATTCTTCTAGAATTCAGATCCTTGAATATGACAAGATTATCATTCCGTCCCTTAGCTCTAAGATTACGAAAATGTCCTCCTGACCACATATCATTGATGATAAGGATTTAATTGGGGTTTTAAGGGTTTAATATATTCCAAGTAATAAAATCCTAATGGAAGGGGATAAGAAAAGAATGACATCAAGAAGAGGAATTTATTGGCATAAAGAGACACAGCGGAAACATAAAGATAGATAAAGAAAAACAAAAGGATAGATACAGTTTTCCTACTAGACCTCTAAGATACCTGTTCTTAGCAACCTAGGTCACCGGAAAGGATTCCCTACTAGACCTTCAAAGAACCTGTCCTTGACAACCTAGATCAGAGGGACAAAAACTGAAAGAAACCACCACACAGATCACCTTAGTGTTGGATCCTCCAATCTTCCTCATGCAACAAGTGAAGCAAATCACTTACCTCACTTCTCACACAATAACAAGTGCTTAAAAGCAACTGAAATTTATTCATCAAAGTTATGTAAATTGTCTCACCAGAAGATGTTTAAATAGACCTCAACAAACTAGATAAAAGATAAGATAAGATAACTAATTTAAATCAGATTTGATCTTATTGGATCAGATCAGATTTGATCTAAATTTTAAAATCCTAAAGATATGATAACTAATTTAAATCAGACTTGATCTTATTAGATTAGATCATATTTGATTTAAATTTAAAAATTTCTAAAAATACTACTAAGTATAGCAGATAAAACAAGTCTTCTAACAACTTTTGACCACATAACAAACTTAAAACAAAAATCTAGGATTTTCGAAATTTAAAGATAAATTATGCCTTCCACTGAATTTGGAAAGCATTATTGGGCTTCTTGCTGTCCTGACTTAATCCAATGGGTCTTGCCCATTCTTCCTTAGTTAGAACTTGATGCAGCTCCATATGCATAAGCGCTGCTAGGTTCCCAAAGCTCTCCTTGAGCTTCTTTGCACGTGCTCTAGTGATGGGGCCCTCTAAAAGTGTGAAATTCCTATTCTGCCCTTGTGTCTTAGAATGCCCCTGTTGTCTTTCCGAGCATGTATCATTCCCTCCTTCCTCAAAAAGATTCGTCCTCGAATCTGTGCCCATATCAAAAGGAGAGAGATCAGAAACATTAAAAGTGGCAGAAACATTATACTCACCTGGTAGGTCAATCTTGTAGGCGTTGTTATTGATCTTCTCAAGCACTTGGAATGGGCCATCCCCTCTAGCATCAAGTTTAGACTTCCTCTGAGTAGGAAATCTCTCCTTCCTCAAATGTACCCAAACCCAATCTCCTATTTCGAAGACTATATGCTTTCGGCTCTTGTTAATCCTTTCTGTCATGGCTTTGTTCTTCTTCTCAATGAGGTCACGAGCCTTTGCATGTATTTCTTTAACTTTTTCAGCCTTGCTTGCTCCATCTAAGCTAATAAGATCACTCAAGGGTAGAGGCATTAAATCTAAGACAGTTAGAGGATTAAAACCATAGACAAGTTCAAAGGGCGAAAAACCAGTGGAAGAATGGATTGTTCGGTTATAAGCAAACTCAATAAAAGGTAAACAATCTTCCCAGGTTTTCAAATTCTTACCAACAACAGCACGCAACAAGGTTCCCAATGTCCTATTTACTACTTCAGTTTGACCATCAGTTTGAGGGTGACAAGTAGTTGAGTATAATAATTTTGTTCCCAACTTACTCCACAAAACTTTCCAAAAGTGACTTAAGAATTTGACATCACGATCAGAAACAATAGTTTGGGGAACACCATGTAAGCGCACAACTTCTCTAAAGAATAGGTCAGCAATATTTGTGGCATCATCAGTTTTATGGCAAGCAATAAAATGAGCCATTTTACTAAATCTATCTACCACAACAAAAATGCTATCTCGACCTCTCCTAGTTCTAGGCAAACCAAGAACAAAATCCATAGAAATATCAACCCATGGATGCATAGGAACAGGTAAAGGAGTATACAAACCATGTGGTAAGGACTTAGATTTAGCTTGTTTACAGGTAATGCATTTGGCACAAAATTTTTCGACATCTTTACGCATGTGGGGCCAGTAAAAGTGCTCAGATAAAATATCCAAAGTCTTATGCACACCAAAATGACCCATCAAACCCCACTATGTGATTCTAGAACAAGTAGCTCCCGAATAGAACAAGTAGGTACACAAATCCTATTACCCAGAAAAAAAAATCATCATGCTTGTAAAATTTGTTATGTGCACCATGTTCACAGGCAACATAGATAGAGGCAAAAGTAGAATCAGATGCATATAATTCCTTCATACACTCAAAACCCAACAGCTTAGAAGTAAGGGTTGTGATTAATGAATACCTTCTAGATAATACATCAGCAACCACGTTCTCCTTACCTTGCTTATAGGCGATTACGTACGAAAAGGATTCAAGGAATTCTATCCATTTTGCATGTCTCTTGTTTAGCTTCCCTTGACCCTTCAAGTGTTTGAGGGATTCATGGTCAGTATGTACCACAAATTCTTTAGGTAGCAAATAATGCTGCCACACTTCTAAAGCTCGCACCAAGGCATATAGCTCCTTATCATAAGTTGAGTAGTTGAGACGGGATCCATTCAACTTCTCACTAAAATAGGCGATTGCTTGCTTTTCCTGCATTAAAACAGCACCTATACCAATTCCGGAAGCATCACATTCGATTTCAAAAGTTTTAGAAAAATCCGGTAAAATAAGAATGGGGGCAGAACACAATAATTCTTTCAAGGTGTTAAAGGCAATTTCTTGTTCGTGATCCCATTTAAAGTTAACATGTTTCTTGATGATTTCAGTTAAAGGTGCAGCAATAGTAGAAAAATCTTTAACAAACCTCCGATAAAAACCCGCAAGACCATGAAAACTTCTAACATCAGAGATACTCTGAGGTGTGGGCCATTCTCTAATAGCCTTCACCTTCGCGTCATCTACCTCAATCCCTGTAGAACTTATCACAAAACCTAGGAATACGACTTTACTCAGACAGAACGAGCACTTTTGGAGATTAGCATACAATTTTTCCTTTCTAAGTACCTCTAAAACAGATTGAACATGCAAAATATGATCATCAAGGCATTTACCAGTTAAGGAAGATAAGGAAATTAAAAAAAAAAGATAGATAAAGGGTTTTTCCTACTAGACCTCTAAGAAACCTGTTCTTAGCAACCTAGGTCACCGGAAGGGGCTCCCTACTAGACCTTCAAAGAACTTGTCCTTGACAACCTAGATCAGAGGGATGAAAATTGAATCACTCAATCTTCTCCATGCAATCAGCGAAGCAAATCACTCACCTCACTCAATCACACTTAAAAAAACGTGCATAAAGCACTAAGAAAATTTTATTCATCAAAGTTATTCCAAATGGTCTCACCAGAGGTGTTTAAATAGGATCCTAACAAACTAACTAAAAGATAAGATAACTAATTTAAATCAGATTTGATCTTATTAGATTAGATCAGATTTGATTTAAAATTTTAAAATCCTAAAGATATGATAACTAATTTAAATCAGATTTGATCTTATTAGATTAGATCAGATTTGATTTAAATTTAAAATCCCTAAAAATACTACTAAGCAAATCAGGAGTAATTCAAATCTTTCAACAAACTCTAACAACAAAACAAACTAACATAAATGCCTAAAAATTCGAAAATTAATAATAAATTATGTCTCTAATTGAATTTGAAAAGTATTATTGGGCTTCTTGCTGTCCTGACTTAGCCCAATGGGCTTTATGAGTTGTCGCCCTTTCAGCACCACTGTTTTTGAGACAGACTCTTGGTCTTCTAGATGTCCAAGACTGGCATGGCACAATTCTTCTAGAATTCAGATCCTTGAATATGACAAGATTATCATTCCGTCCCTTAGCTCTAAGATTACGAAAATGTCCTCCTGACCACATATCAGGTACGGAATGTAGAGGTGGAGGACAAATGTGAAGTCGTGCCATTCTTCGCAATAGAGAGCGAGAAGAGTTTTCTATTTTACGACATAAACTCCAAATTAAATAATTAACATCTTTATCCTATCCAAGTACTATATATTTTCTTATATCTTAATATAACAAAATAAAAAATAACAAAATATTGATTTCATTGTCATATCAAAATAAGACTATTCAAAAGGTTCATACGATTTTTTAATCAAAATAAAACCATTTATAATACGATTTTTTTTTATATTTTATCACTCTATTTTTATTATTAAATCTGTATTTAACATTGTATGTGGTCTGAAATTTTAGTTTTAACTGAAATTTTAATTTTAATTTTATTTTTTTCACATATGTTTGGTTTTTATATAGTTTGCTATTTTTTTTATACTACAGCAAGTGTTAGACCCAACACAATATACATGAGACACATTTTACATTCTTTTTCTCTTTTCACCTACCATATCATATACAATAAAACACTAAACACTAACTATATAATTATTTTTTCACCCACCAAGATCCTACACAACAAAATATTTTATTTTATGTTTATTTTTTACACTACCCACGCCGTATACGTGAAACAAAGCCTGAATCCTCATTTACATGAGATAATTAAGTTTAAAATACAATTTTATTGTTCCTTATTTGATATAGTACAATAATTACACTTTAAATAAAAAAATATCAGTATATTATTATATATAAGAAACTGTCTGATATAATAAAGAGAGAATAATAAAATTATAGTTTAAACTTAATTATCTTAATTAAATGATGATTAAGGATTCATTTCACATAAATTGGTAGTTTAAAAAAATTTATATAACGTAAAAATATTTTGTTGTATAGAATATGGTTGGTGAAAAAATTATTGTATGATTAGTGTTTAATGTTTTACTGCGTATAATATAGTTGGTGAAAATAGAAAATAAATATAAAATGTGTGTCATCTATTTTTTGGTTGGGGTCTAAAACTTGCTGTGTTATTAAAAAACATTGCAAATTATACAAAAACAAAACCATATGTAAAAAAAATAGAACTAAAACTAAAATTTCATACCACATCCAATGTTAAACACAAACTTAACACTAAAAATTGTTACTGAGTGTTTTATATAATTTAGGTAACGTGCCCAAAAATTAATATATTGAATGTTCAACAAAAAATCATTTTAGTATATTTTTGTCTTGACTAGTAAAAAAATTTTTGGCTCATACGTCACGGTTATTACACAGATCTTATATATATTTTTAATGTATTGATTGTAGGTTGAATGGAAGAAGAAATACAACGCACAAATCTCCTTAAATTGTTTATGACAGAAGACAATGACAAAGATGCATTTATATTTTAATATTCTTAATTATTACGAATTTTATAGTTTTTTTTTATATAATCTTGACACAGGACATGAATACAACAATTTATAATTGACAGATAAATAATATATAAAATTAAATTTTTTTAATTTTTTTATATTTAAGTTATAATTTATTGATATAGAATTATACATTATATTTCTGTTAATTAACTCAGACATGAACTTTTGGTGTCTCCAGCTTCAACTTCAAAAATAGACTATATTATTAATGAATCGATCCATAAGCCAAACTCATCCTTAATTAGGATATATATTATGAATGAATTTCATATATTTATAAATCGAAGATACTCATCTCGATTTGTCTTTACTTCTACTAATTTAAATCATATTGATTCAATTTAGCACCAAAAAAACTAAATCGAATTTGGTCAATTCAATTTACATAAATTTTTGCAAGAAATTTGTGCATGGGACATGCACTCGTAACTTTTTTTATTTGGGACTTTTCGATAACACTAAATCCTACTTGATTTATTAATATTATTTATCCAAAAAAATATTCTGTCTTTTAAGCTTAAGCTTAAGCTTAAAATAATATTTTTATTTTCTTTTATTCTTTTAAATTTTTTCCTGCTTATAATCATTTAACATCCAACTCAAAAGTAAGGTAAACTCAAATAAAAATAAAAAAATGAAAAAGATATTTAACCCAAACAGAATTTTAATTTTTTTTTCCCGCTTTCTTCTTAATTATGGAGCACTACAATTACATAAACAAACTTCTTCTTTTTCTCTTAATAAAACTCCCTTAAAACTCCATATAATTTTAGAACACAAAATCACGTATTAATTTAATTAAGTCATTTATCTAAATTGATTCTTAAATATGTGTTGGTTCCTTTCTTTTATTTAGTTCTACCTTTCTTATTTTCTGAATTAACATTTATTTATTCAATTCCTTTACCCTTTGACGTGCAATTTGTTAAAAGTAATACCATATCATTTAAAGAAATAATTTAGCAATGGAAATGATGTTCTAAATCGACAATCATTCATAAAAGTATTTGTAATTAATTTAAAAAAATACGGTAAAAATTTAAAAATATCAACAACAAAATTAGATTCTTATTTTAAACTATTATTTCCTTACCTTTAACATTTGTTCATTTATTATTTTGTTAATAAATTTTTTGCTAAAAAAATGTGTTAATATAAAAAAATTATAATATTAAATGATTAATTCATTCAAAAGTAAATCTAAAGAATCAACAACAAAATGAATTTATTATTTTTCCAATTTTTTTTGTTTACTGTTATAGAATGTCATGAAAAAAAAAAACCAACTATATATATGACATCAAATTTTTTAAATTTGCATGATAATACAGTAATTTATTTCATGTTAATCGTGTATAAAAATTAATTATTAATTTAAAAAAATTTAAATACCAAATCATATGCTTAATAAAAATATATTTTGTCATTATAAAGTATTTAAAATATATTTTTAAAACAAATCAACTAAACATATTTTTAATATTTTCTATATCTGAAAATCTATCTTCTTTTTTAAAAAATTGTTAAAAATTTTATACTGTGAAAACTGAAAAGTTAAACATAAAATTTGTTTTTGTTAAAATAAAAAAAAAATCAAAAAAGAAAAATAAAACAATTCGCAACCAAATGCTTTCAAAACCTCCATTCCACACGTGCTTTTCATTGCTGCCTCCAATTAAACAAACTGTCTTTATCTCACCTGCAATGAAAGAGCAGAATTTACATTCCATGATTTTCCATACATTGAACAATAGTTTGCTTGTACACCACATGACTAAATCTTCTTTATATTTATAATCATTATCCTATTTTAGCAGGACACATCACGCCATTCCTGCAGAAGATGAAATCTACACAAAATTTGTTACCTGTCACCTACAATAGAGAGATTGCTTTCGGCGTGAAGCCAGTCATCAATAATAAAATTCGCTGCTACATCTGCGTTGATGTATCTACACACAACTCGGACTAGGAGGCGCGAATGGAATAATACTGAAACGTAGGGGTGTACATGAGCTGGATCACACCGGGTTTGACTTAACTCAGATCCGACTCGAAATATAGACCGGGCCTAATTTTTAGACCCTAATCCGATTCTAGACCCGATGAAACCTACGCACCTTTGGGTCGGGTGAAAATTGGATAAAAACCAGGTGAAAATTGAATTTTTAGCATGTAAAAATCACCTAATCTCCAACCAATATTTCACAATTCACATAGTAAAATTCACTTAAAAAATATAACAAGAACCAACCATTCTCTAAAATTAAAGCATAACCATAATCAATACTAATATTGTCTAATAGCACCAAATATTTAAATAAATACAAATAACACAATATTATGCATTAGTCTAAAGTCTTATGCAATTTAAACATAAAACATTAACTTATAATCTTATAATGACTAATAACACAAAATGTTAAGGTTTACAATATTTAAATTTCACATATGAATAGCCATCATCCATCACTAATAACACAAAATATTAATTGTGTATAATGACCGGGCCACCGGATCGAATTCGGGTGACCCGAGCTATGGCCCAAACCCGACCCGAAATAATGACCGGGTCTATTTTTGAGACCCTTACCCAACCTTAGACCCGATAAAATCATACTAAATTAACTCCTAAAGTATTCGGAACCGAACCAAATCTTCAGACCGAGCCGAACCATATACACCCCTACTGAAATGCAAGTTCCGTTTGATCCCATCCATGACACATCAATGGCCACGATCTAACTATAAAATCTAATGATGGAAGACACTTCCAGACGTTTCCGATTTTTTTTATCCTCACTCTTGACCACGCGTTGGCACAAAGGGTTTGTACAAATACATTCTAATCCTAAGATTTTTTAAAAATATTGTAACCCTGTGGTGTGTGCCTCTTGGTCCCACCACCATATATGTGAAGGGTAAATTATTGAAGTTTTTGAAACTTAATTAAAAAAAAAGTGAAAATAAAATAAATAGTATCTTATTTTTTAACATTTATTTTGTATTTTTATTTTTTAATAATTTTTTACCTTCAAACATCTTATAAAAACAATGAAAATGCTAATTGCACTTATGCATTAAATAACATGTCCACCGTTTATCACTCCTAATTGGTTATGCAGTTAGTAGGACCATCGTTTACCTTCCATTTATTCCGAATTACATTATTTTTTTTGTATGATATTTTGATTGAATTTACGTTATAATAATATTTCACTCATATTCTAATTATTTTTTGTAAATTTAATTTTGATTAAAAATAAAATTATGTTAATACGACTTATGTTTAGTAATTTTTATATTAAAATAGATGATAATAAATTAAATATTATTTAAATTATATTACTGAAAATTACTTTTACAAGACAAAATACTAAAAAAAAATATAAATTTAAAGAATTAATTTATCTTATCTTATCATATTAATTTAGATTTTTTAAATAAATTTTATTAACCAACTTTATAATAACAATTAATATTTACTTGTTAAATTAACAAATACATATTCTAATAGACAAAATATCAAAAACAAAAAACATATATGAATAATATATCAAAATATACTTTATTAAATTATATTATCTATAATTTTTTTATTATTCTTAGTTTTCTTTTATTTAGTATTCTTTTATACTGTAGATTTTTATTACTTATAATTCTATTATTATTTATAATTAATTTTTTATTTATTTAGTATTCTTTTTTATTTATTCGCTAACCCCTCCATTATTCATAACTATATCGATCTATTATTACAACCACTAACACATGCTTATAAGAAACCAAGTTATACCAATCAAAACCACATGGGAGATCAGGTTCAAAACTCCAGAAAGGGCAAAACTCCAGAAAACTCAACTCATCGTTCCTTGGTTAACGGGAGATCAGGTTCTTGTCTATCCTTGCTCTGCAATTTACTAGCGCCACCACATAAGCTACCTTGACGATCTCAGCCATCCACATATTTAATTCAATATCTACACGGTTTAGAATCATGTCATACCAGTATATCAAAAAAGTACACTGATACATTGGAAAATCTTCCTATGTCATAATCTATATAGTATATAGTATTGTAAAATAGTTTTGACTTCTCAATAGTTACAATAATCTTGAATCTACTACTTCCTCCAAAAAAAAAAAGTAATATAAGATAAATTTTTTTAAAACAATATGATACACAAATACACAATCTTCTTCTATAACGATATTCCTCGTTTCACAATTCCCTAATAATACACTTTTCGTTTATTACTTTAATGTTCAAAACAATGTGGTACTTTCTGTTTAAAAGTGTGTTGAAAATAAATTATGATTATAATATTCTTAATTAGTTATTGATTTTTGCCTTCCCCCCCTAAAGTTTGATGAAAATAAAACATACAATATGTAATTATAATTTTGGGATCAAGAATATTAATATATAAGAAAATATGTTAGAACTATAAGAATATCAAATTTGACATTGAAGGTAAAGTTATGATAGGTTCAATTTGTCAAAGAGGGAGTTGAATGGATCAAATATAATATTTATTAAATTTCTGCTATCTGTAATTAAACTTTCATAATATTTACGCATATTACAGAAAATCTAATATAATGGTCTCAAGCATTTCTTCTCTTTTCTAATTTATCCCGTGATACTAAGAAAGACAAATTAACAAGACGCAAATAACAGAATTTGAATGTTATGCAATAGATATATAATGCGTTAAGAAGATAGAAGAAGAATAGTAAACGACTAATAATATTTATGGTTAATATGTATCTTCAGTCCCCGCAATGTAAAATTTGTCATGAATATCAAAATGAGGAATACTAGGGTTCAGTAATTTTGGTATTTTGTAATTATCAATTGGTCGTCAATAATATTTTTAATGGTGTGAAATTACATCCAATGATAAAAAATCACTTACTTTTCTTTTGATGGTTAAGTGTTGGCCAAAAAACATAAAAATTACTGATTCTCTAAACTTTTCCTTTATGAAAATAAGCTATAAATACCAACGTCATAAACTCATCAAGATAAAAATGATTGCAGCAAAATTATAAGCCAAGCACAATGCAAAATCGACAAGACCAGAGCATATATTATAACATCCGAATTTTTGAAAATTAAATAGTGAGTTATTCATGATTTATTATTTTATAAAAAATTATTCTCCTAAAAATAATTAAATTAAATTGTATGATATTTTGAGTTTAAAATTTATTAAAATTTTTAAATTATTTTTTATTGTAATAAGATATTTCAAACAAATATATATATACTATTATTATTATTATTATTATTATTATATAAAGTTCTTTAGTTACATTAAGTAAAGTTCCTTAGCTACATTATATTATATATATATATATATATATATATATATATATATATATATATATATATATATATATATATATATATATATATATATATTAGTTGGCGGAAAGCCATTAAGAAAATGGTAAATAAACAAAAAGAAACAAATGAGACTTATGTATGCATTGACACACAATCATTTTCATCTCATTAGTCATCATCATCCAGCTTTAGCTAAGCTCATTTGCATGCACGATGAGCAATAGAAGAAGAAAGAGTGACCGAGAGAGAAAGAGAGAGAACCGTAACCACCAAAACTTTCGGTTTCGATTTCTTGAAATTCGTAACTCCAATTAAAAATTTAATCTGGTAAAATTGTTCGTATCCTCTTTTTTTACGTATTGGTGTCATTTTTTATCAGTAGAAGTCGACAATAACGTAGTTTTTCTGTCCTTTGTGTTCGGCCAACTGAAATTCTAGGAGGCACAGATGATTTTTTACGCTTTTTTCTTCAGCAGCTCAGTTAAAAAATTTCTCCGGAACTTTCGTTGATTTTAATTTCATACGGAGGTAGGAAATTTCATTTTTAAAATTATAAGTTTTTAATTTAAGAATGCCAAAATATTTATTGAGTAATTACAAATAATTTACACGTATTTTATGTGTCTAATTGATGAAATTAGTTGTAATTGTGAGTGTTGGTCAATTTGATATTGTTTGTTAAATTGAAATATGAATTGAGTTTATGAATTGGGTTTGAATTGAGACTGTGTTTGATGTTGGAATTTAAGGTTATGAAAGTGGATGGTAACTGATTTTGGTATTAGTATGATGGTGAATAGATACTGAAGAAGGACTGGTAAAAATATGCGAGAAGGTGATTTTGGTTAGTATTAAATGTTAAACAAGTATGGTCGGAGGGATTTGTAAAGTTTGAATGAAAAAATGAATTTTCTTAAATTTCAAAAGCAAAAGATTTGAAACAAGCTAATTTTATTGAAATTGAAAGAGACTTAACTTTAAAGAAAATGATTTGATTCTATTTGATATTTTGAACGGCATGAATATTGAAACTAATTTGTTACTTGGAAATGTTTTATAAAGGGTTTGAAAGGTGGTTAGGTTGGAACCCTTGAAGGGTGGCAAAGCCCGAATTTTAGAAGAAATGCTGCCGAAATTTTATAAAATTTGAGGTTTTATTTGAAAAGTTATTTTATAAGATTTGGTTTTGGAAAATTAAATTATTTGAGATTTATTTAGTTGAAAAAAGGTGTATTCTATTTTTAAACTCGATTTATTAAAAAAAACATAATGTTTTAAATCCAATTTTGTAAGGAGAGATTTTGTTTTAAGGGTTGTTTTGAGCTCGGTCTTTTAAGAAAAGGAATCTCTGCCACAGAAGAGCAGAGAACAAGGATTTAAAGAATATATTAACTTAAATAGATTGTCTGCCACAGGAGAGTAGATGTGACATTGTTTGGGCCTTAGTGCCAAATATAAAGTGGGGACGCCCACACACTGAGAACTATTTTTTAGATGTACGCTTATTGATTTGGAAAGTCACATTGTATGCGGCCTAGCCGTACGACTTATAAGCACACTGTATGCATCTAAAAAGCCATATCTAGGACTTGTGCCCGGATAATGTCGGGAGCGGGTAGGCAACTGACACATGAGCTCATGGCCTGCGTTAAGGATAGACATGCATCATGTTGTTTGCACATTTGCATTTGATTGCACTTGCTTGTCTTATTTTTTTGTGATTGTGCTGTTTGTCTTGTTGTGACTTGCTTGTACATTGAATTATTGAATCTCTTGCTTGTACTATTTATTTGTGAATGTATTAAAGTGATTACAAATTGACATTTGACTGAGGATTAACTATGTGGTTGAGAGACGGGTAATGTGACTAGTTTTATATTTAAAATTTGTTGTGAGTTTAGATATTTTAAAAAGAGGTAATTAGTTAGCTAAAGTAGAACCAAGAGTATTTTCAAAAGGTTTGATAAAAATATAGTTTTATTGAGTAAAGTTAATTATTTGCACTTTATTTCATTACTTTTACGGCATTTCCATTCCCTACTAAGAACGTGTGGTTTGTTCTCACCCCAAAATCTTCCACCCTTTCAGTGACACAGGTTCGAAGACTCAGCTTGAAGTTGCGGACGGTTATTAGTTTTATTTGAGTTAAGTTATGAGTTGAGTTGCTTTCATAGAATTCCTTCGCCTTTGTTATTTTATATTTTATTTTATACAGAGTGATAGGAATGGTATTCGAGTTTAATATTAAATTTATTTGTATAGCGCTTATTATTATTAATGAATATTAGTGTTTGAAGATCTCTTGATATGTGATTTTAGTTAGTAAAAATAAGATTTTTTTTTCTTCTGATTTTTTTCTCAAAAACTAAAACGCGATATCGACGTAAAGGCTCAATAGCAAATTTATAATAAAAAAAATCAGATCTGTAATGCCTTACTTTTGGTACGATCATGACGTGTTAAAAATTAGGGTATTACATATATATCATCTATTAAAAATCTTAACGGCTTTTGCTTTATATAGTGTCCTCTCAACTCTGATCTCATCCTAGCTTATGTTGCTTAAACCTTATGTCCCAGCTTGTTACAAGCATATTATATTTTTGTGATACATTACATAGCATATTAAGAGGAGGTTGTTTGACAGAAAATTATATTTATCATATTGTTGATTTAAAATTATACATTTTCCTTTGTAAAGTAACATAATAATATAGTTATTATTGAACATTTTCTACATAAATCTTTTCACAAAAATATTAATAAGTGTATATAAAAATCAGCTATCATCATAATTAATCATTATATATTTATATATAAATACATCTAATATTTAATTTTTTTAATATATATTTTATATTCTAATATATATTTTATATTAATAATTAATTTTTTATAGTTAATTTTTATATATACTTAACATTGATTAATTTTTCAATCCTTTTCACCACCATGTTTCTGTTTTGAAATTAAATTTTAAAATAATAAAAAAAAATACAAGGGAATCATAAAACTAATTAATTAAGGAAAAAGGAAAAGTTTAATTACCTACTAAATTTATAGGATATATCATATATGTATAGAATATGTTTTCAAATCATATGATCTTTTTTATATTCAAATTTTCTAATAACCCGGTACATATAATATAACATGCAACCAATAATTGTTCAACAAAATATAGCATTGTTGATTATTTTATGGTGAAAACTTAGGTGCAGTCAACTTCATGTGAAGTTGATAATTGAAAGCCGTTAGATAAAAATTTAGTCAAATTAGTTAACAACTTTCAACAATCAGCTTCACGTGAAGCTGACTGGAGCTGAGTTTTCAGCTTATTTTATTCATTAGATGATTATAACTATTTATAACATATAGATATCGTGATTAGCATCAAAGAAGCCGAAAAGAATCAGCTAGAACACCAGAAGCTCCATTAGGGAAGAAACCACCAGGAACACTTTCATTTCCGGTGCCATAAACTATCCTCAACAATGCTTGTGGAGATCTATCATATGAAAGAGAATCATTGTTAGCAGAAAGAACATTGCCAGTGACTCTGCCCTCAGCACCTTGCTCAATAGGTACAACAAGGCCTTCATCTTTCACACCTTCCTTCCCTAACCGGTTCCGAAGATCCGAGATTCGATTCGTAAACTCTGCCACACTCACTCCATCATATGGCGTTACTATCTCGTCTCGCCGTTCGTATAGCAGCGTTCGGATAATCGCATCTTGCCCGGCGTCTATACTTAGAATTCTTGCACCAAGCTGCACTTGCATTGCACCATCAAATACTGTCAATTAGGTCTGTAAATATATTTGATTATTTTAGGCTTCAGAGTTTATAATTTTTTTTTTATTATTAGGTTTAATTCTTAACCATTAGATTAAGTTCTTACTTTGTTTCTAACTTTGAATCGTATTATTTTTATGAAATGATATTTTATTTTGTCGTATTTTAATTTTTTATTAAAATTAATTTTTTTTAAATATCCTTTTTTATTATAAGTTTTTTAGATAACGGTATAAATCATAATTATAATAAGGTGAAAATTCAGATGCAATTAACTTCATGTGATGAAGTTGATAGTTGAAAGCCGTTAAATGATTTAAATAATTTGACTAAATTTTTATCTAATGGCTCTCAGTTATCAATTTTACGTGAAGTTACTGCACCTAAATTTTTACCAATAATAATAATAATAATAATAATAATAATAAAAGAAAAATAGTAATTTTAGAAAAATAATTCAATTTTGACTAGAAAATAAAAAAATATATATTAAATATTAAAAACAAAGTTAAAATTTAAGTGTTTAACATTAAAATAATACTTTATAGTTATTACTATTACCGTTTTGGCGGCTGGAGTTAGGAGCAGTGCATTGGCATTAACTAAGCCAGTAAGACCAATATATGGAAAAAAATAAGATGCAAGCAAAAAGTTTGTGTCATTGGCATAGGGATCAAATGGAGGCACAAGTTGTCTTCCAAAGGCATTATCCATGAATTCTGCAAAAGTTGCTGAGCTTATATTCACCAATGGCCTTGCGATCCCACCATTGATCACTGTCCTCTTTATTGCCCTGCAACCAAAATTAATGTTACCAAAGTTATATATAATATTATGTGTATATTAAAATGATAGTATTAGATATCTAAAATTATATAATTATTCTAGAGATAATTAATGAATATTAAATAAATTAATTTTAAAATACTTGAATTGATTTTATTATCTCCAAAATATTATTATAAATTGAATAGGTATTAAATCAATAAAATGAAAAATTTAAAGTTTAAAAGTTCAACTAAAATTAAATTAGATATAATAAAATAATATATTTATATATAAATTATATATTTTTTTAAATTTATATTTTATTATTTTAAATTATTAATAATTAAATGAATTTAACTAATGAACTGATTTTTTTAATCTGTTTTTAATTTTTTTTTATCCAATTTGTTCCTAATTTATTTTTTATTTGAACCAATCTGATTTGTTAACTGATTTAGGTTAATTCGATTCGGTTCGATTCCCATCATGATAATCAAAAATCAGTTATACATATTAAATATTTGTTAAAATATAAAATATATATTAAAATTATATAGAATGAAATAGATTTAATTATTTTATTGATTTTAATTTTATTAAATTTTTAATTAAATTTTTATATTTTTTTAATTAAGTCTTTGTATTATATTTAATTTTGTAATAAATTATTTTTTATATTAAAAATATTAAAATTAACAGAATATTTCTTTTAAAATATATACAGTCAAATATCTAATTATAAATTTAATAAAAATATAAAGACTAACAGAATAATTAAGTGATACAAGATATTGATTGTTACGAGAGAACGAACCTTATACGTCCAACGTATTGGTAACCAATCTGGGAGAAAATATCCTTAACAAGGGGACTAAGATTGGCCACACTGGCACCAATAGGAGAGGGTCCACCATCTACTAAATTTGGAGCAACCTCGTCTAATCCAAAACCCAATGCTCCATGCAATAAGTACTCAGCAGTGCAGTAATCAAAATTCAAAGCAAATGCAAAAAGAAGATCTTCAGTTGATGCAATAATTGTGACTGATCTCACAAGAACTGCATTAGGAGAATAAGAGAGGAGCACTAGTAGTAGAGCAAAGAGTTTGGTGGATTTTGAAATAATCTTAACAGCCATGTTTTTCTTTTTAGAATATTTCTTTTTTGTTGATGTTGCATGCATGCATGTACCTCTCTATATATAACAATGAATGAAATGTCACGTGGCAAAATGCATGTTGCTTTTAGGGTAATTGAGTTTGAGGGACTAAACGAGTAGTCTTATATTATTCTTTTTTCTGAACTTCTGGTTGGGGTAGCTTTGAAAGATTAACTTGGATTTGTGCCTAGTTAGTTTATTTCGTACCTAGAGAGTGAAGCAATGATGAATAGTACCAAATACAAGAAAATTTCTTCGGTCTTCTAAGAGAAAATAAATACTCTTAGCTATACATAGTGTTTTAGTATATATAATTAGCTAGGCTATGTACATGGTACAAGGAAATTCTTAATTATCTAATTTATATACATGGGATAAAATATTGAGAATAAATTTTTTAATTTCGACCTATAATTAATTAATATTTTTTTTTCCTTTTACAATGGTCGTACCAATAATATTGGATCATCCATTATATGTGCGTGTATCGATAATTTTGCAAATAAATATAAAAAAAATTTTGTCTCTATGAAATTTTTATATCTAAATTATCTAAAATCTAGGGATAATAATATGGCAACTACTCCCATGAAGATGCCAAAAACATCTTCTCATGATGATCTTTATTTAAAAAGTGTAACTTATTTGTTTAGTAACACTTTGAATAAAAGTAACACTTTTACTTCAAATAAAAATTAAACCCTATAATCTATCATCCAATGATTAAAATAAAATATCTTCACATGATAACAATCATAAAATTTTCATTGGAGTACCCACCTAATAATATACCCAACCTACAAGTATCTATATACCCAACCTACAAGTATCTATCCATTTAGCAGTGCCTACTTGGATGGGAATTAAACTCTCTGATCTCTACAAGAAAAGGGAGTTTGAGTGCTGCTTAAAGTGGCAATAGGATGGATTTTTGTCCGTACTGATTCTGGTCCGCCTTCCAATAATTCGTATAAAATTTATTCTATTTTTATTTGTAAAAGGTTGAATTTTAATTTGTTTCTGTGAATATTCGTTCCGTCCTTACCTATTCTTATAATTATTAAAATCTAATAAATTAAATTAAATTTTAAAAATTATATAATTATCATCACATACATAATATAAATTTAGGTAAAAATTTAAATATGATATAATATTATTAATTATTTTACTAATTATTTTACATATATTATATATATTATATATATTATATATATACAAAAACCAGTAGGAACAAGTATTACCTAAATCCAACCCCACCCCGTCTCACCCAAAATTTGGTGTGGCAGAAAATTTGCCCCGCACCAGAATAAGTAAGAACAGAGTAGGTATCTGTGAGTTCGAATAGTGTTGATACCTCTAATGCTGCTCTCGTCAAATCTGTCTTTACCCATCCTATATTACATCTAATAAAAAAATATTTTATTATATATTTTGTATAATGATTAATTTTTATGTACATATAATATGATTGATAGTTAATATATCTAAATATTTAAAATACAATCCTATGTGTTTAATATATATATATATATATATATATATATATATATATATATATATATATATATATATATATATATATAATTTTTAATACAATTTTTTTTTGTATTTTTAAATATAGTTATAGGTATATAAAAATAAAATAAAAAACTTCTCTCTTCAATAAATTGTAGAAAAAGGTTTGAGTTAGCTAAAATTCGGCCCAACCCTAGTCTAGCGAGCATAATTATTTGTAATTTTTTACATGTCTATTTTAATTTTGTTTAACTTTGAAAATAATACTTGTTTGAATATTTTTAATTGCAAAATAATATAAAAATCCTTTTTTTTATCTCATTCCACCTATTAATTAATCAATTAAACCATGAAATATTAAAACATTCTCGGTTTACTTTATCAAGAATAATACGTGCAAACTAAAAATTAATTAACCATCATATATTTGTGTATCAATATATATATTTGTGTATCAATATATAATATATAATAAGATTTAATGGTGTTGTTTGATTTATATCGTCGACCACATCTGAGATAAGACTTTATTGTTATTATTTTTGTTGTATTTATGATAAATATATTTGTTGTTTAATTTATTTTTAGATAAATTTTATCTAATCTTCTCTAAAATAATATATAACTTATCTTCTATAACATGTCAACTTCTAATTGGATAATATTTTAATCTAATAACTAACTATATTTATAACTTGAATTACTTTAATTTAATTAATATTAATATTTTAACTATAATAAAGTTATTTTGTAATTAAGTTATTATTTAAAATAGATAGTTATATAATCTTTTAAAATATTAATAATCAAAACTTAATCTTTCATGTATTGTGCAATCAAAGAACACTCATCATTATTATGTATCTTCGGTCTCCACCACCAATACACATATCGATATGCAGAAAGTACTAAGCCATCCAACTTCCTACACTAAACTAGAAGACAGTATTGACACTATTGTTCCAATTTTACTTCCTCAAAATTGTGTATCAAAGTTTTGATCTTAAAGTGTTTCAATTTTCTGTATTAGAATAAAAAAAAATTTATATTAGTTTTAGAAAAAAGCATACACTTCAGCCTTGTTATTTTAATATTTTATAATGATACTCTATGATAGTTAAATAATAAATATTCATGAGTCATTATATATAATTGAATTGTAGCATCAACCATAGTCATCAGAACGATGGACATAAAATAAAATTTTCGTTAAAGGCTGAGAAAAGGCAAAAACAGAATGAGAGGGAAGGAGATTTTGAGGACAGCAGCGTTGCTTGTGTCGCGACGGAGATGCTTTCGAGGACGGCGACAGCATGATAGGGACGGAACACCCAATGAAGTGGTGATGCTTGGAAGACGCAATGATAATAAAGAATGAGAAGGAATAAAACTTATTATAAAGAGAGACAGTTAGAGTACCGGATTTGGAGAATGAAGTTTTTTATTTTTTTTTATTTTTTCTATATTTGGAGATGAAAATAAGCTCTGGTTATTAATATTTTAAGAAATTATATAATTATTCATTTTAAATAATAACTTTATTATAAAATGATTTTACAATTGTTAAGATATTAATTCTAATTAAATTAAAGTAATTTAAGTTACAAGTATAGTTAGTTATCTTATTAAAATAACATTCAATTAGAAATTAATACATCATAAAAGATAAATTATATGTTATTTTAGAGAGAGTTAAATAAAATTCACCTTATTTTTAATATGTATTTTATATTTTATTATATATTTTACATGTAGCTGATTTGATAGCAAATTTTTGTTGGAAATGTAGCGTGGTTGTTACTTTATTCTATCTCTTTGATTGAATCCAGATTAAACCAAGGAAAATAGATAAATATAAAACAATGAGACAACTATTAATAGTGGGCAACTCCAATCCTATAAAACAATTAAACAAAGTCCTAGTTACTTGGATCTATATATGCTTAATTAGAGCTACAAAGTATAGAATTGCTCTGCATTTTTTCCTATGTAACAAAATAAAGGTAACATACTAACATCTACCTAGCTACGTTCCCAGCCCTCAATTTTCTATCTGGCTGAATCATATTTGCTGATGTATCATTTCTATGATCTCTACCATCATCATCATCATAATCATCATCATCATCCACAATGATAATTTCGCCATCATCATCATCTTCACCATCCCAATCATCATCGAAATCCTCATCATATTCTGTTTCATATCCTTCATCATCATAATCATCATCTGCACCGGCGCGCAGAGTATGGAACTCGGGAGGAGGAGGACAATCTTCAGTGATCGCCTCGTCCCTCTTGATCACAAGATGCCTAATAACTCTTTCATCTTGGTCCAACATTGTCTTGAACTCGTTGATATATTTCGCGTCCAACTCAAAGTTCATCAAAATGTAGTGTGCATTTTTAGCTTTCTTTATTTTGTAAGCCAGCCTTCTCATACCCCAATCACTAAATCTCCACACTGTGCCTTTCTTTTCCCTCAAAAAGTCTGCAAATGTTTGCGAACATGTCCAGAAAACAATCACAATGAAAGAAAAAAGAAAAGAAAAGAATCCTTAATAAAACAATTTCACACTATCATCCAATTTCAATTGCTGACATGTTCCATAACTCCATTTCTATATAACAATCCATCATAACATGCAATAAGTCCTATTATTTCTATTGGATGGTAGTCTTCGAAGAAAATATACTTTTGCTAATCACTGTTAGCAACCATAAACTTTAAACTCAGCTAAATATAGCAGAAAACTTTTCCGAATTCTTACAAGAACCACTGTTACATCTAGCATCTTTGGAAGAATCCAATTAACAATTTACTTGTTTATGAATTCACACAGATTACATTTTACTACCCTCAGTTCCTTGGAGCATATAGAACTCCCAATATTCCCCAAAAGCGGATAAAGTATATTTAGTGGTTTTTTTTCCCTTTCTTTTTCCTTCTCATAACAATGTCTTCCTACTGAATAAATACGAACAAAGAAATCAAAACCTAGCATGTCTACCAAGGATTACGATTTGTTAAGTAACTTGGGTTTCAGCAAAATACGGTTAAAAACCATATCTATAGAGTTAATTAGACGGATCAATTACATAAAAACCTAGCCAAATCGGAGATCTTTTTGCGGCAGTCACAGACCAGCTGCTTCGGTCTAGCCACAGTTCAGCCATTTTTCAAATAGCTAGAGTAGGAAATGACCCCCTCAAACGGAAAACTATTGAAGTAATTCTACAGGCATTCAGGGAACATGAATGGCTAAAAATATACACACATGTAAAGGAAAATATTACCTTGAATTTTCTCGTTGACAGCTGCAACTTGTTCGTTGTGCTTTTCATGAATCAAGTAAACAATCTCATAATGGCGCACTGCACAGACAAAGAAGCAAGGCATTGTAAGGTAGAACATTTTACTTTCTCCATGAGAACTAGACAAACATTGGCAAAAAGCTCTTTCATTTTCCCACTTACTCGTGTAAAACAGATAATTTAGCAACCAGCTGTGTTCAATTACTTCGATAGATACAAATACATATGAAATTTTGACTATCTTTATAGAACAGGAAATTGATCAACCAAAAGAAATTCCATTTTCTTTGCCTTTAACTAAAAAGGACTTATAATTCTACCTAATAGAAAGGTAAACAAATCAACATACTTTGATCAACACTCGTATCGCTATCCAGCTCAAGCATAAGCGCTTCAAAAAGTTGTCCTGGAAAAAAAAATAAATGAAAAAAGGAAAAACAAATCATCTGAGAACAGTAATCCATAAGACAGAATAGAACCGAATGAATAGCAGAAACACAACCACTCACTTTCTTCAGCATCTTCGAACTCCGGCAGAACCTTGCCATCTTCCTGGATTGATTTCTGAAAATAGATAAAAACACAACATCCATACCAATGAGAAATTCCATCTCACAAAGAACAAATACCAACTCTAAAAAACTAAACAGAATAATATATACAAAACATGGAAATGATGCAACATAATCCTTCCTGAATCTCCGTATATAGATTCTAAACAAGTAACAACTGAACCGAATAATATAGGCAAAGCAGGGAAAGGATGCAACATATTCCTTCCGAGTCTCCCCAAAAGCTTGTCATGCTACACACCTAAACAATACTCCCAGAATTCTCCACCAAAAAGCAAGGTCATAGTTGGAAGAAACTAAATAGTATATAGTATAACTGTATAATTAATGATTCATCCAAGAGTCAATCCTCAATAATCATATCATACAATCTAGCAAGTTCTAAAGTTGGCAAAATTTCTTGCTCTCCAGCAATTCTTCCTATAAAAGAGAGTAGGAAAAGTAATCCATTTCCTTACCTTCTATCATGATTGAAATTCTTCCTTTTGAACAAAACAGAAAACAGATAAGAATTTTGCTTTTACAATAGAAAGAAATGACTTTCAAACACTAGAAGTGCACAGTAATAATAGAACCAAAGCAATTTATACCGCTACAAGCTTAAGGTGAACAAATATCCAAAAGAGTATCTTGTTCTGAACACAAGAAAATCCACAGAAAAACGAGAAAGAAGAAAAACAATTAAACAAACAGTTGGTGTGCGTAAAAAAGCTCACTTTTTTAAGGAGTACTGCTTCTGGGAAGAAGCCAGTGGACTCGCTGGGGTTGGAAACAAAGCTATGGCTGTCGTCTTTATTCTCTTTCTTGTGGGCACTCACAACCAGTGATGTAGATTTTCTTCTGGGCTTGGTTCGAATTGAAAATGGTAGAAAAGAAGAAGAAAAGGAAGGGTACCCATTTGCGGAGATGAAGAAATGGTGATTGGTGTTGTGAATGAGTGTAAGGGTGTTGTGAATCATGAGTGTGGGTTTTGGGAGAAGTGTTAGAACAAGATAAGAGGAACAAGAAGCTGCAGTTGCAGTTGTAGTTGTTCAAGTTTCTAAACAAAGAGTATGTTTTATTTACTGAAAAAATGATTTTATCGAATATATTAGTTACCTATTTTTTTTTTTTTAAATAGTAAAATAAAAATTTAAAAACTTACGTGAAAATATTTGTTGTTGTCTACACGAGAAACTAAAGTTTTTTATAATTCAATATTGCATTAAAAAATTTTAAAGGTTAAACTACATTTAAAATAATTTCACATATGATTATAGATTTTTAAGAGAGTAAATTCTTAAAATAAACAATGAGATGGTAAGATATTCACAAACCCATCCATAGGAACATGACAAATGTGAGCATGAGATGGCAAATTTTTTTTTGACAGAGAGATGGCAAATTGTTGACCGAGTCATTTTAATTTTATAACCATGTTAACTCACTTTGATGCTAACATTTTATATTAACAAAAGTAAAAATCATTTGCTATTTTTGAAAACTTGTTTTTCATTTCAACCACAAAATCATTTTTTACTATATTGCGAGATTTATTTTACATATACTTTGATCTATTTTACATATTTAAAAAAGTATTTCAAACCTACTTAATAGTATATCTCATTATTTATTTAAAGGTTCTTATTTTGGTAATCTCTTTATTAATGTCCTAAATTAGTTTCTAACTATATCTGTTTCGAATAAATTAGTCATTTAAAAAATTAATTTGATTTAGCAAAGTGATCAATTCACTTATCCATTTAAATAAATGTTGAAAAAAACAAGTGTTGAAAACTCGAATCCCACTTTATACAACCCATTAGCCAATGGCGTATCCTTATAGTATTTAAAATGTGACAAATTAATCTTTAATTTTCTAAATTTTCTAAATTTTGCCATAAACCATTTTTAAAATTGTCAAAAACTAATTTGCCAACAAAAATTGTTAAATAGTAGAGACCAATTTGAAGTATTACTCTTTTTTATTGCTCCTTTTAATTGAATGAGGTAAACTTTTACAATAAGATCGAGTTAGTTCATATTTAGACAAAGCCAAACGAAGATCTTTAAAAGAAGTTTGCCAAATAAAATCTAGGTTCATAGTCATAGTCTTATAGAAGCTCTTTAGAACTCAAATGACTGCTTTGAAAGAAATCATCCGAGTATGTGACATTTTCATCTAATTGCTTACAAGGCTCGTTGTTAATGGCTTGATCCCTGCTCTCAAATTTTTCATACTGAATTCCAAAATCAAGGGACGGAAAGCTTACTTTACTAGTATACCAAAAAATTATTTAGTCAAATAAAAATAGCTTGGAGATATGACACTATACAATGGGATCCAACTCTATTTGGGGGGCTTCATTAACAGATTATAACTACTCAGAAAACTTACATGCTTTTTCTTTATATAAGACTTCACATGTGCTCACTGTGATACAGCCATAATGATGAGGAAAAAAAACATGACCTTGTTAATTAGTTATCACCATTGCTTTTTCCCCTTTTTCTTTCTCTTGCTACTGCTGCCGCTTGCACCGGCACTACCATTGCCCTGGTTTTTCGTCCCGTTTCCAGGTTTGGAAGAGGGACTCTCCGCTGCAGCAGTGCCGTTGAAATTGTCGAATACACCAGCCTGTACGGCATTCTGCAACCACTCAAAGAATTCTTCCTCGGTCATGGTTTCTTCCATGTTAGGTGGCACTCGCGCACCTCTTTGACCTGAACTTGTTCCTTTGCCGGAATTGTGCTTGGTCATTAAACTAGTGTTGACGTGAAAACTTGGCTTGTGAGTATTTGCTGGACATCTCATACCCTGCAATTAAAGCGTCCAGGGTTAAAGCCTTATGGATCTTTAATCTCAGTAACCAAAACAAGGATCAAGGTGCAAGCTATGAACGGGGAGCAACCAAATATTAATGGTATTACGGAGATGACATATCACTATTTTACATACAATTCAACGCTAATCACATAAATCTTGTAATAATATGTTGTCCTAGATCAGTACACATATCAGAACAGTTCAATGCTGCAATATTTGCACAATCAGAGGCTTTTTCTTTGAAACCACCATTGGTATCTTATGTGAATAAATCCTTTCTACAAGCAAGTCCTAATAAAAAAAGGAACTTGATTACCTGACAGATATACCATTCAGTGGCATTATATATCCTGCTATCAGCACATACATATGCAGCAGGGGTATCAACCTAAAGATAAAACAATTCAAATTGTTAAGAAAAACAATGTTTCTTATGGTAAGTAATGCTCACAAAATGTGGAATTCAAATACAAGTTATAAGGTATCTCCACAGTCAGGAAAATGAATCTATACCTTCTGCAATAAGCCGAAAAGAAATGGTTGGGAAGATTGTTCCACCCATCCATCACCATCCTTTGCTTGATGGAAGTCTTGGCAATCCTTAAAAAAAAGAAAAAAGAAAACCCATAGGAAAATGTTAGTGCCATGCTAGGTAGAAGAATACTGTCTCAATAGTCAATAGGGAAAGCACGCCGACAGAATGTTGGCAATCTCTTGCAAAGATGTAAAGACTGCCAATTTATTTATTCTATGTAGGGTTTAAGGATTAAAGAAAAGATAGAGGAAACACCTGGCACCATCTAGCTCGAGACTTTTGTTTCTTAGTGTGTATCCAAACATGAAAGCCACCACATCTTTTGCAGGCTATCCGCCTCGAATCACCAAATGGGTCCTCACCATTTGCATCTGATCGTGCCAATCCTGAAGCAAAGAATCCGTGCCTACCATTCTGGAACATCAGTTGAAACCACAGCTAATGTTAGACAAGAGAATAATAACAATAATAATAAAAGACTATTGTCTATTAGGTTCAATAAATGGTCTGCAACATCAGAGTGTGTGCATGTGCACGCACACACTGCATATTTTGTTTTATCTGTAAGCCATAACAATAGAAACAAGATTATAAAAAAATTTATAACAATTGGCTGTTAAATGGGGCAATAAAATATAAACAAAATAGTTGCGGTTCTTATTCCCCCCAATACTCGTGAACTTTGATCCTGACCATGATGTCTTAAGAGTGATAAGAATAAGATAGAATTTCTCTGTAGTTTCCTCAGTACTCAAATATCTGTAAAAGGCATAAATCATACCTTTTGAGAATCATTATGAAATCTGCGAAATACACTCAAAAGCTCTTCTCTCCTTAACTCGTCATCGTATGCTTTTCGCTTCAAGGAATCCATAAGAATCTGAAAAATCATTATATACATAGAGCATCTTAGGGTTGGATTTTTCTTTTATGATTTGCAGGGTGAGCAAAAGCATAAAAAGTTTACCTCGTATGCATTCTGAAGTTTCTTGAAAGCTTCTGCAGCCTTTTCATTACCCATATTTTTGTCGGGATGAACCAACATTGCCTGATAACCAGTGAAAACAGGCTATTAGAAATAGCGAGAATTATCAAGTAACAATTAGTGATATTGAAGGAAATTTGACTTGCATAAGCAACTAAATATCCAACCAAACTCCAATAGCACAAAAGCTTAGACTCATTCAAAAAATATAAAAGAAAAGAAAAAAAAGAAGATTAAAAAAACAAATTTATAGATAGTTGTGATGAGAATGACAACCTTCTTCCTATATTCCCGTTTCAGTACTGAAACATCTATATTTTGATACCGCGTGAAACCCAATGCTGAATAGTGATCAGAGCAGTTCAACAATCGGACAACTTCATCTTCAGACGTCAAATCAGAATCCACTCCACTAGTTGAAGGGTCTCCTGCATTACGATCAGTAAATGGTCCAGGCCCATTTTCAGAGGAGGAAGGCTGTGTTGTCTCATCATTAGAGAAACCTGATTGAGCATGCATGCCAGCTCTTTGTTCAAAAGGATTGGACCTACTCTGTTGTTCGATGTTTTTCTTGAGGAAGTATATCAACACATCACTCGAGATAAAAGCTAAATTAAAAGCCAATAGCAAACGAAGCCACCCAACGTACAACCAAGCACAATAGACAGAATACGAGGTCATGATAAATAGTGCCAGACGTTCATGACTTAACATAAATGCCAATCCTGAATTTCAAATAGAGTCAAAGGCTTAGCAAGTTTGGCAAGAATTATATCAACATTTTCAATGCATATCTATTCTTTTGTAATATGATCCCTTGTAGAGGATAAGATAGATAGAAGACGTTCAAAGCAACAGACACAGGAAAAATAATCACCTCCGAGGATGACGAAAAATGTCGTGGTCCAAAAGCTACCATAAAACCACAAGAACACAACCCCAATGATTGCAACTACCAAAACTGCGAGGGTGAGCCCAACAAAAAATCCAATTAAGGCAGCTAGACCCTGATCAATAACAAATCCAGTCAGCTAGAATAAGGGGGAAACAAATATAAAACCTAATTTAAGAATGGGAGAGAATTAACATCGAATAAATACACAAAGCATCGAATGATAAAGGATTGTGAGGAGGTACATATAGTCACTGCTAAATTAAGTGTAACATTTAGGGAGGGTTCAAATTTTGAAAGTCAAATAATTTCCAAGACAATTGCAGTTCACAATAATTCAACCTATGTAAAAACAAAACCATCTTCTGGAAATGGTTTTCAGCTCACGTGAACATTTATTCATTGAGTAGAACAATACCATTCGGATTTTTCGTTTTCTTCTTTCTTTCTATTTTAATTTATTTCTTGCTGGATAATCACTTGCATATCTGAACAAAAAATTGCAATAAGAAGAAGTATATATTGGAAGTTGGAAACAGCATCCAATATGTGCAAGATTAACATAGTAAAATAAAATTAGTCAGGAATATAATTATAAAGCTATAGATGCAAGATAATGTAACAGTTTCCAAATCATACCTCTGATTAACCACCAGTGAACACTAGAATGCTGATGTTACATTGTCATAAGGGTAAAAACAGAAATTTATAACGGTTCAACAATATGACTAAGAAGATAAGATTGACTTGGTCGTATAATCAATTAATCATAACAGTTTCAATTGCAAAGATTTTCTCACTAGACAAACTGTAATTAAATAAGAAGAAATGACAATTGTGACTGGGCCTTACCAGGACAACAAGAAACTTGAGCATCCCTATCATACTAATCACAGAGAATACGCTGCACCATATAACAGAGAAGAAGGACGTTGTCCCCATACGTACAAATGAATCGAAACCCCTTATCGCACAATCCAGCCAAAACACCGATAACAGAAGCATTATGTTCCCAAGATGCATGAGCCATTTTAACAAAACAGGATACGCCTTCTTAATTTTCATTCTGAGATTATCACAGGTTTTAAGAGTGACATTTGCAAAGGATAAAAACAGTGGCTTCTGCCGGGTTAGCCATCCAGTAACTGCTGTAAAAATGGATAACACCGACAACCTTATACGCCTAATGATCACACGATCAGCAAGCTCAGAATTTTCCACCAAACTTTTCACTTTCAAACCATCAAGTAAACAGCTCAATCTACTCTTCATACTCTGTTGACCTAGATCACTCCCCGGCAAGGTCCCATTTTCCTCCTGTATTGGCACATCATGATTCAATCTTCCCCCACCTGAATCATTCCCTGAAGACATAGATTCCTCCATATCATGCTTTACGAATTCCTCTTGCTTCTCTTTCCTCAAAGACTTCTCATAATTTTGCTCACTGCTAATGTCATCACAAGCAGAAGCAACCTCACTTCCACTCTGCGAAAAATGGCTCGGGCTGTCGCCATTTGCTAATTCTTCCCCAGGATAAACCTTCACCTGAGTCCCTCCTTTGGCATGACCTTTCATACCTTCCCCAGGATAAACCTTTGGAAGAACACCCCCAGAAACCCCCTTTTTGTTTGCCAATCCATTCTTCTGCTGATTACCCTTCCGAGCCATTAAGCTATATTAAAACCTTGAGGAATCACCCAAAAGCTAGGGCTCAAGTTAAGCCATTTCAAACTCCATGTGCAGTCCTAAAACACCTGATTAGTTATGCAAAAATGAATGGTTACGCCCGAAATTAACGCATAGAGCCTATACCGCAAGAAAAATCGAAAATTCGATAGCTCATGCGATCAAAACCCTAAAAAGTCCCAAATTCAGCAAAAACCCAGTTCTTGATTTCATCAATTAGCAAGGACCACATAAAAAAATCCAAAGAAAAGAAAAAAATCAAAAGAAGCGTGAAAAAATAGTGAAGTATATATCGAATAACAGGAATAGAAATAGGGAAAGAGCTTGAGATCATAGAAAAGAACGAACCTTGAAGCGCGCTGCAAGACGATGATGAGACAGCAGAAGGAACAAAAAAGGGAAAAAAGAGGGGCAAGCAAGGGAGAGAAAGAGGGGAATTCGGAGCATAGAGAAACCCTAATTGGGGATGTAGAAATGAAGAAGGAAGGGGGAAAAAGAGTGTGTCTGAGACAGTGTGTGTGTGTAGGTGCGTCTGAGATAAAGAAAGAGAGGAAGAGAATATTAGGCGTTGGTGTTGGTGTTTGTGTTTAGCAGAGAGAGAGAGAGAGAGAAGGAGGCAGTAACGAAGTTGCGTTGTTGCGTTTCGAGCAAAATTGGATCCTGTCGTTCTACCCATTCTTTTATTGTAAGAGGTTTTTCCCTTTCTTTTTTTTTTCCCTCTTATTTTTAAGAAAAAATATTTACCCAGGAGCTCATTTTCAGCTCTCATCCACTCACAAAGTCACAATCTCACATGTCACATGTCAAATCTTTAATTAAAATTTAATAATTATATTATTTATACATCAAAATTAACTACCAAAATCTAGAATCAAAATAGCATAAGATTGTCATATGGCAGCAAGAACACAGATCTAATTCAAAGGTGGAAATTAATTTATTACAATCTAAATTAGAGGAATTTCGTTTAGTAGGAATTCATAGAGGCGACATCATTTCAGAAATAGAGGACAAACTTGAAAAAGCATTGCAAAATGAGAAATCTTATTGGAAAAATAAGTTTAGAGTCAAATTGCTCAAATTCGGTGATCAGAATACAGCTTTCTTCCATCAGAAATTTGGAAATCGAACCCAAAGGAATAAAATTTGGCGACTAACTGACAGTGATAGTGAAGTGGCTACTTCAAATGCTGGTATTGCTTCTATGGCTGAATCTTATTTCAAAGACACTCCTCCACTTGTCATGAGAACTCTGAACCTCTGTTTACTGATTTTTAACCTAAGATTACATCTCACATGAACCATAGGCTTTAAAGACCAGTGACTATGGAAGAAGTGAAATGTGCAACATTTTGCATTCATCCTCAAAGTGCTCCAGGAGATGATGGTATGACAGCAAAATTTTTTCAAAGCTTCTGGAACATACTTGGTGGTGATGTGTTTCGAGCAGTTAAGAGCTTCTTTTCAAGGGACAAAATTTTAAAGGATTTTAACCACACTCAGATCTGTCTTATTTCCAAGATTTCTGATGCTAAAGATATGACTCAAGTAAGACCAATAAGCTTATCCTCAGTCTTTTACAAGATTATCTCTAAAGTACTTGTACATAGACTTTAGGGTATGATGAATAGACAAATTAGTCCTACGCAGAGTGATTTTATGAAAGGCAAATTAATCTCTGATAATATCATAATTGCTCACGAGTGTATGCATTACTTGAAGAACAAAAAAAGGGGACTCGAAAATGAAATGGCGCTAAAATTAGATATGAGTAAGGCATATGATAGGATGGAATGGCACTTTCTTTGGTTTATATTGGAGAAGTTTGATTTTGACTCCCGGTGGATCATGTAGATTCGAGAATTAGTGACAACTGTTTCTTATTCTGTCATTGTGGAAGGACAACCCTATGGTTTCTTCAAACCAAATAGAGGTATTCGACAAAGAGATCCTATATCTCTCTATCTTTTTCTTTTCTGTGCAGAAGGTCTCTCCTTCTTGCTACTCAAAGTAGAACAAAACATACTAGTTCAGGGTCTTCAGATACATAAGCGATGTCCCAAGGTCAACCACCTCCTCTTTGCTGATGATTCCGTCTTATTCTGTAAGGCTAATCCTGAAGCATGTTCAAACATCCTGCATTTATTGAATTCTTATGAAAGCATTAGTGGCCAGAGGGTAAATCTTAATAAATATGCTATATTCTTTAGCCACAACACTCCCTCCATTACTCGTACACTACTGGCTAACTCTATGAATATTAATCATATTGGGGTTCAGGATAGATAGCTCGGTTTGCCTTCTACAATCTCTAAATCGAAAAATGATTCTTTTAGTATGATCAAAGAGAAGGTTCGGAAAAGTATCCTAAGGTGGAAGCGCAATCTTCTATCGTCAGGTGGTAGACAGGTATTGCTTAAGGCAGTGGGAGAAGCTATTCCTATTTATACATTGTCTTGCTTCAAGTTGTCTCATGGTTTTAATTTCGGAAATTCACTCTCTACTTTCTCAGTTCTGGTGGGGACAAAAAGGTTCTGAAAGGCGGATGGCTTGGATTAGCTGGGACACTATGACTCGCCCACGAAGAGAAGGAGGTCTTGGATTTAAAGATCTCAGAATTCAAAATCTGGAGCTTTTAGGCAAACAGTTTTGGTGACTCGTAACACAGCCTACTTCCCTATTATCCAAAATCTTAAGAGGTAAATACTTTAGCAATGGTAATGCTATAACGGCAGAAATTGAAATCTTACCTTCTTGAGGATGGAGGAGCATACTGAAAGGTCGAAATATTGTTGAAAAAGGTCTTAACTGGGCTGTGGGTACTGGAGAGAATATTCGAACCTTTGAAGATGTTTGGCTGCCTCCTCTATATCCTTTAATGATTTCTGACATGCCAAACAGATAGGCTATTTCTGAGTTGGTTCTAAGAGTTAAAGATCTAATTACTAAAGATAGGAATTGGAATCAGAATCTCATTCAAGAATTATTTTCCCAAGATGTTGCAGATATGATTTTGTCAGTTAAAATTCAACAGAGTAGGGACAAATTGCAATTAAATTTGAACAAATTCAAGTAATATGATACAGTTTCAGATTACAGAATTGGCTATTTATTTTACCATCCGCCTTTGGAGCTTTGCCCTAATTATATGCAGCAGAAAAAGCCAGTGGATTGATTTATGGAAGTTGAACTTGGAAGTTGAACTTGCCTCACAAAATTAAGCTATTTATCTGGAAAGCTCTCCATGGCCAGTTTCCGGTGCTTGCTCAAATTTATCACCGCATCCCATCTATATCGCCAATATGCCCCTACTGTCATAAAGCAACAGAAACAGTAACTCATTGTTTGATCAATTGCTCTAGAATTAAAGAAGTATGGTTTGAGAATTATCTTCGTGACTGTCTTCCCCCCAGAGTCCTAACGACTTTTGGACATGGTGGACTGCATCAACAGAGATGCTTAACCCGTTGAAGAATACTGACCGTAATCTTCAATTGCTTGCCATCATTTATTGGAACTGCTGGAAAGCTCGCAACCAGTTAATTTTTTAAGGTTCTACTTCAATGCCGTCTGTCATTCTAGCAAGCTCTGTCAAGTTACTCCATGAAATCCAAAGAACTCCCAGTTTAGATGTCATCTCCATGAAGCAAACTTTTAGTTTCATTCAATTTGATTTATAATTCTTTCTTCTTTAAGATTTTTCTTCGTTTTTCGACCATGCACCGTTGGATGAATACCTTCATTGTATTGTTTTGGAAAATCCCCACCTTTTCTTATGCTATCTTGCTTTTAGACATCTTTGTATTTCATTTTTCAATAATTAATGAAATATAACCTATTATCTTTGGGAAAAAAAATTAACTACCAAAATAAACAATTGTTATATATTTATGTATAAATATATATAGTTTAATTTATTTTTAATAATAACTAATTTTAATATATACTTAATAATATTATATTATTTTTACACCAAATAGTTTTGATATTTATATGAAAATACGATGGTTATTAATTATTTCTAATTAATAAATAAAAGAAAATGTCTATTATTTGTTAAGAATATATTAGTATTAAAATAATATTTATAAAGGATATATATCACATAATTGAAAAGTTAAAATTTATTATATTTGGTAGCGCCTTACCTAAAAATGTATTCATATAAAATTGATAGTTAAGATATATTTATTATTGTTATTATTAAGTATTTTGTTATCAAATGTTTAAGAATTTTTCATTTTTGTGTGAGTGGAGATTTGAATATAAAGAAAAAAAATAAAAGGATTCTTCCGTTAACAAATAACAATAGGGAAAACACCGAAAAAATTGGGACGTTTTCTGTATTTTTTATTTTTATTACATTTAATATATTAAAAATAGAATTTAATTTTTATATATTATTGATGTAAAAATTTTTTTTACACATAATTAATTATATATTTTTAAATTAATAAAATAATTAATTTTTAAATTTATTATTTAAAAATTATTTAGATACTTAAACTTTGATTGATGACTATATAAAATTCATTACACTATTCGTCATAAAATCAAATTCTTAAATTATTAAAAAAAATACCATTTAGATACATGTTAGTTAAAAATAAATAAATACAACTTTCAACCAAATATACTATCAATTTTGTAATGGAAGAGCATTGTGTCACGATCTTGGACACACTCCAATGCTACCGTGCCGACACTCGAACTTACTCAACCTCTTGAACTAAGACCAAGTCAGCCTAACCTTCAATACTTAGCAAGAAGCCAAGAATACAAGAGAATATAAGAGAAAGGAAGCTTTGGTGGAAAAACACTTTATTGCTCAAGTGTTTGTTACAAATGATTCACACACACAAACTCTAACTCTCACCCCCTATTTATAGCCATCCACCTCCTCAATGGATGGTTAGGATTAAATCTAATCAACGGTCCAGATTAATCATCTAGAGCCTTCTTTACAAATATCTATCCTACCACAACTTGCTAAATGTTTCTAGATTATTCCATTTCACTCTTTATACTTCTATATACATCTACACTCTTCTAGAATACTCTATGACCTTTCAGAGTCTTCTAGAACCTTCTAGGGTATTCCAGGACCTTCTAGGACATTCTAGAACGTTCCGGAACCATCTAGAGCATTCTCAAACACTCCAGAAAACTATACAAACACTGTTAAATTTAACCTTCTAAAATTTACCGTGACATTCTCCCCCACCTAATGCGCAAATGTCCTCGTCACGTTCTGTTCATGATAGCGCCCTAGGTGTTCTTGGAATTGCCATAGATTTTCACGAGTTTTCCAACTAGTTTCGGTTATCGGGAGCCCTTTCCACTTGATCAAGTATTGGATACTTGGTGGTACCCCTCTTCATCGCACGATGCGATTAGCTAAGATCTCTTCGATTTCTTTATCAAAGGATCTAATCACCACGGGCGGAGCACGACTCGAGTCACCTCTACTTGGTTCGTCTTGGTCTCCATGATATGGTTTAAGCATACTCACATGGAAGACCGGGTGGATCTTCATAGAGGGAGGGAGTTGTACTTTGTAAGCAACCTCCCCAACACGTCCAATGATCTCAAATGGCCATTCGTATTTGCGGATTAAACCCTTATGAACTTTGCGAAAGGCTTTAAATTGTTGTGGAAGAAGTTTGATCATTACCTTGTCTCCCACTTGATAGCTTGCATGCCTCCTCTTCTTATTTGCCCATTTCTTCATCCTCTTAGCAGATTTGTCGAGGTAAGAACGAGTGACATCTGCTTGTTCTTCCCATGACTTAATCATATGATAAGCTCCAGGGCTCTTCCATGAGTAAGAGGAAGAAAGAGAGTGAGGTGTAAGCGGCTGTTGTCCAGTCACAATCTCGAATGGGCTCTTTCCTGTAGACTCACTCCTTTGCAGATTGTATGAGAACTGAGCAATGTCTAGGAGTTTTGTCCAATCCTTCTGATTAGCGCTTACAAAATGCCTCAAGTAAGGCATTCACTCTCTCAGTCTTCCCATCGGTTTGAGGATGGAAGCTTGTTGAGAAATGAAGCTCCGACCCAAGGAGTTTGAACAGCTCTGTCCATAGTCGTCCTGTGAAGCGTGGATCTCGATCACTAATGATGCTCTTAAGCAATCCCCAGTACTTCACCACATTCTTGAAGAATAGTCGTGCTGCTTCCTCTGCAGTGCAGTCAGTAGGGGCAGGTATAAAGGTAGCATACTTCAAAAATTGATCCACTACCACGAGAATAGATCCAAACCCCTCAGACTTCGGTAAGGCAGAGATGAAATCTAGAGAGACACTTTCCCACGGTCGTTCTGATGGAGGTAGAGGTTCCAACAACCCACTTTAACACAAGACAAGTCTTCACATAGCTCTCCACTTCATCTCTCATTTGAGGCCAATAATAAGAAGATTCAATGAGTGTCAAGGTCCTTCGCTAACCTTGGTGACCAGCCACTTGGTGTCGTGACATTCCCTCACTAATTTTCTTCTTAGATTTTCCCATTTAGGGACTTATAGTCTTCTCCCTTTAATGTAGAGAAGGTCGTTTTCTAACCAAAATCTTTTGGTCTTACCTTCTCTAGCCAACTCTACCAACTTCTTGGCTAATGGATCGTGATGCAACCCTTCCTTGATGGTATGCACAATATCTCCTTTAACAATAGAAATGGCCGCCAACTCAGCCTTGCGACTCAGCGCATCTACTACCACATTAGTCTTGCCTGACTTGTATTCAAATTCGAAATCAAACTCAGCCAAGAAATCTTGCCACCTAGCTTGTTTAGGGTTTAACTTCTTCTGAGTTTGGAAGTAGCTTGTAGCTACATTGTCTGTCTTGACGATGAAGTGTGAACAAAGCAAGTAGTGATGGCAAGTTCTCAGACAATGCACTACCGCGGTCATCTCCTTCTCTTGGACGGTGTATCGCCTCTCTGTATCTGTTCCGAGGGTTACCTGAAACTGGAGGTTGATCTCGGATGAGATCTTCTGTGCTGGTCGGAGCTGTTATGTCCGACTTGTTGGACTGGCTGCACTGCTGATCCTTGGTCACCGGATGGTGGGGGGTACCTGCAAGAGACTCCGATGCTTAAGTTAGCATGGGTATTAAACAGGTTTTTATGTAGAATCAGAGTATGAGTTATACCTGGGTGCTCCAGTGTATTTATAATGGTGAGATGTGACCTTTTGGATAAGATAAGTTAGTTATCTTATCTTATCTTTATCTTTGAGTTGAGGTCAGCGTATCTTCAACGGAACCGCCTTCATTTCTATAGGCTTAGGCCGCCTTAGGATTCGGGTCGTGCTCCTCTATTTGGGCCCTTAATCTGGGCTCTCCTGTCGATTTGGCAGAGCTCTTTGAGAAGAGGTCGGATAGTCTGACCTGAAGAGGTCGGTCGCTTTATCTCGAATCATCCCAGGTCGGATAGCTCGACCCAGGGTATGAACAGTGCCCCTGCTTGAGCTCGATCTTCTTTTTGAGGTTGAATCCTTGACTTCGGTCCTTCTTAAAGTCGAACTCAAGCATTTGTCGATTCCTTTCTTTGTAAAGTCTTTTTTGAATGTAGAACGTTTTCCTCTAAAAGCGCGCGTTTTTGTATTAGTGCTTTTTTGGGAACGCAAGCGGTTTTAATATCCGCATTTAATTGGCATTAATTTGCCCTTCATTCTCTCTTGGCTTTTATTTTGAATTTCGCGATCAAAAACGGTTTCTCTTCTTCATTTCTTCTTCGTAACTTCTTCCTTTACTCTCTCGTTTTCTGTTTCTCTCATCTGCTCTCTGTCTTTCGCTTGCGCTTCTGCTTTCGTCGCTTGGCGTTTTTCTGGGCAGCCTTTGTCTCTGCGCTTCCATTCTTCCTCGAAGCTTCTTCCGTCTCCAGGTTAGTCCCATTTCGTGTTTTCCTCGTTTATTTTTTACTTTGCGATGGGGTTTTCCTTTTGATCTTCTTTTTGGAGAAAGTTTGGATCTTTCTGTTTTTAATCATGCTTGACTTGTTGCATGCTCTGGAATTTATTTGCTTTTTGGTGCGAATATATTTTTTTTGTTGCTTGAATCTTTTTCTTTTGCATGTTGCCGCCGTTTCTGTTTGTGCCTTGGCTGATGTTTTTTTGCTTGATTTCAAAAGGAAGTTTACGCCTTTGCTGCTTGGCCTTTTTTGACATTTCTGATATACTGTAGAAGTAGTGTTTTTTGCTGGTAAACTGTAGAAGTGTGGTCCTTTTGCGTTTTTTAACTTGATGGACGAAATGCTTGCTGCTTTAGGTCTTCTTTCCTTGTTTTGAGAGATACTGGGGTGTAGGTTTTTCCCAGAAATCTTGCTTTGTTATTGCCTTCAAAGGATGCCCCAAGACTTTTTGGTTTTAGTCTTGGGGTTTTTCTTTTGTTTATCCGCCCGTCGATATGTTTTGACCCGTGCCCGAGATGTTTTTTGAGTAATCCGCTCTTCTTTTCTTTTGTAGGATCTTAGTTGACCTCATGTCTTCCCGAAATAACGTCGTAGCGACGCCTTCCCAGGTGCCTGCGGGTATGGCCGATTGGGTGGACTCCATGGTTCTCATGTGTGTCTCGCTGGTTGACTCTGAGTTTTGTTCTCAGCTTAGGCAGTTTCACAGCATCTGTAGTAACTCTGGTGATGAGAAGAATTATGAGCTTGTTCCTCCTTCCTTTGACGAGAGAGTCTGTTTCTCGACTCGAGTTGTTGACAATCGCCCTTTCTTTTATGCTTACGATTTTTTCTTTGGTCAACTCGGAGTTACTCTTCCCTTTACTCCATTTGAAATCGACCTGTTATGGTCTTGTAATGTTGCCCCTTCTCAACTTCACCCGAACTCCTGGAGTTTTATTAAAATCTTCCAATTGCTGTGTAATAGTTTTGGTATTCCTGCTTCCCAATCTCTCTTTTTCTATTTGTTTGTCTTGACTAAACCTGGTGTGGTGAAAAAGAAGTCAGCTTGGGTCTCCTTCCGTTCTACCCAAGGAAAGAAAGTTTTTTCCATGTTTGACGAATCGTTTTAGGATTTTAAAAACTATTTTTTCAAGGTCCGAGCTGTTAAAGGATCTCGGCCCTTTTTCTTGGATGAAAATGATGAGCCCGCCTTTCCCCTAGAGTGGCAGAAGGATGTTAGGGTCTCTAGGTACTCTTGGGACATGTTGGATGAGGCTGAGCGAGCCTTTGTGACTGTTTTAGAGGAGCGTTGGGGTCAGCCTCCCCATCTTGACACAAAGAAGTTTCTAACCAATCCTTCTCTTCTTCAAACTGAGCTGGGTATCTTGTGTTTCCTTTGCTGTTTGCCTTATGATGCTTCTAGCTATTTTTTCGACTTGTTTGGTTTGTAGCTTGACTTCTATTTTATTTGCAGAGGCAATGAAGAACAATGAGTCTATGAAAGCTTTTAAAAGGGCACAGAAGGCGACTGCTGCCAGGAATGTTGTCGCCCGGGCTGCTGGGGTGGGGTCCTCCCAGCCCCGCGAGAAGCCGGCCGTGCCGAGCTCTCCCGGGGTGAAGAAGGCGATCCCGATACCTCGGGTTCGTTTGGTGGATCCTCCTTCTTCTTCTGTGGCTCCATCCGCCGCTCCTCCGAGTAAAAAGCAAAAGACTTCTGAGCCTTTCGACCTTAATGCTCCTGATTTTAACGCCATTGAGTTTATAGATCAACAAATTGGGCCATACGGTACCATTCCCATGGATGATGTGTCCATTCTCCATCATTTGGAATTTATGGCTCAGAATCATGTGAGGATGGCCTTTATGTCGGCTGCACTTCATCACACTGCCCATAATCTTCCTCTCCATGCTACCAAGGCGTTTATAGAGGAGGCGAAACGAGAGTTTGACCGGATGAAGGATTTGAAGGAGGAGCTCGAGGTGAAGGTGGTCAAATTGGAGAAGGACCTCAAAAATGAGAAGGCGAGTTCTGAGGCGCTGGCTGCTTCCTTGAGGTTGGCTGAGGATGCGGCCATGATGCACAAGGACAGCTATGTGACTTCCTATAGGGAGGGGAGGCGCCTGAGGGAAGAGCTTGACAATGCCCGGGAGGATTATGCTGAGCTCCAAGGTCACCTTGTTGGCAGCGTAACTGCTGCTTACGAGAACTTGAAAGAACAAGTCCGAATTATTGCTCCCGAGGCCGATCTTACCCTTTTTAGCTTGGATAATGTTGTCAGAGATGGCAAGGTTGTCCCTGACGATGAGGGTGATGATGATGAAGTTGTTCCTCCCCTTGTATCTTCCACCAAAGCGCCGACTTCTTCCGTTCCTCCTGTTGTGCCTGACCTGGATTGCCAAGTCCTGAATCGGGAGGATGGGACTGTTGATGCGGTGCCGATTCAAGCTCGCCCTCCTTCTCCTGGTCCTGATGTCACCAAGAAAGCTCATGATGCTGCCGAGAAAACTTCTGATGTTTGTTGATTGTAGTTGGCCCGACTTGTGGGCGTTTTTTGGAACTTTATTAAGATGTTAACTTTTTAGTTGCTTTTCTAACAACTTTTTATTTTTAAAAAATAGACAAGTAGCTTGCTACCCTTTGGGTAGTCAGTGTTGGTGGCCCTTCAAGGCCTTTATAACTTTATATAAAATCTGCTGATGTTGAACTCTCTCAATTCGAACTTTTTGAGTTTTCGACTCTTTGTAGTTGTAGGGGTCCAATTTGGTTTTCTTGCTTTGTATGTGTTCTTTAGTACTTTGTAACCGACTTCTTTGCGTTGGTCCCCTGATAGACTCCTTTTTGTAATCCTCTTTCTTGGACCTTCGTGAGGTCTCTTTCAGGGATTACTTGGATTTTTGTAGTGGATCAACTTCGTTGTTGTTTCTATAATCCTCTTTCTTGGACCTTTGTCGGGTCTCTTTCAGGGATTACTTTTATAACTTGTCCTTTGTAGGGGACCGACTTCGTTAGGTCGATCTCTTCTAAGTTATTTCGTAATCTTCTTTCTTGGACCTTTGTTAGGTCTCTTTCAGGGATTACTTTTATAACTTGTCTTTGTAGGGGACCGACTTCGTTAGGTCGATCTCTTCTAAGTTATTTCGTAATCCTCTTTCTTGGACCTTTGTTAGGTCTCTTTCAGGGATTACTTTTATAACTTGTCCTTGTAGGGGACCGACTTCGTTAGGTCGATCTCTTCTAAGTTATTTCGTAATCCTCTTTCTTGGACCTTTGTTAGGTCTCTTTCAGGGATTACTTTTATAACTTGTCCTTGTAGGGGACCGACTTCGTTAGGTCGATCTCTTCTAAGTTATTTCGTAATCCTCTTTCTTGGACCTTTGTTAGGTCTCTTTCAGGGATTACTTTTATAACTTGTCCTTGTAGGGGATCGACTTCGTTAGGTCAATCTCTTCTAAGTTATTTCGTAATCCTCTTTCTTGGACCTTTGTTAGGTCTCTTTCAGGGATTACTTTTATAACTTGTCATTTGTAGGAGGTCGACTTCGTTAGGTCGACCTCTTCCTAGGTTATTTCTGTAATCCTCTTTTTTGGACCTTTGTCGGGTCTCTTTCAGGGATTACTTTTATAACCTTTTTATCTTGGGCTGACTTTGCTAGGTCGAGCCCTTCTAAGTTAAAGTAATCCTCTTTAATAGGGTTGGCCAGACCTCTTTCCAGGGTTTACTTGTAACTTGGGTTGACTTGGTCCGACTTCTGAACGCCGGCCAGTCTTTAAGTTATTTTATTAGCTATCCGTAAGACCTCGTCAGGTTCTTTTTTAGATTGCTTTCTATAACTTCTTACATTATTCTGTGTTCATCTTTGCCGATTTGTAGAAAGTGGTTGGCATCTCTAGTTCCTCCTTTGGGTGAATCGCGTTTTCACCTTTATCGGACGACCCATCTTTATCGTGGTCGTGCAGTGAAATTGTTTTTCACTTTCTGCCGACCTGTAGCTTTATAATTGGATGATGAATACTTCAGATTAATGCGTCTTGAAATCTTTGTAGAATACCTAGATAAATTTTATTCAAAGAAAATGCAAATATATACATGTGGGAATTTTTTCATCTTCTTAAGTTGGGTATGATCTATGTCTCAACCTGGTGCCTCATTAAAAAACCTTTTCAGAAAAAAGAGCGCATCCACTGGTGAGATCCTTTACCTCTTCTTTAACTGTAGTACCTTCTTAGGTTGCAGGCGTGCCATGATCTTGGAAGCTCCCGTCCGTCGAGTTCGGACACTCTGTAGTAGCCCTTCCCGAGTACTTCTATGACTCGGTATGGTCCTTTCCAATTGGCTGCCAGTTTTCCCTCTCCGGGTCGAGTTGTTCCGATGTCGTTTCGGATTAAGATGAGGTCGTTTTCAGCGAAACTTCTTGGTACTACCCTTTGGTTATATCTAGAAGCCATTCGGCGTTTTAGCGCTTCTTCTCTGATCCGAGCTCTTTCCTGAACCTCTGGTAGTAGGTCGAGTTCTTCCCTCTGGAGTTGGGAGTTTGCTCTCTCATTATAATGGACTGCCCTATGTGATCCTTCCTCAATTTCTACTGGAATCATTGCGTCCGTTCCGTATGTTAGCCGGAATGGGGATTCCTTTGTGGTGGAATGTGGCATTGTTCGATATGCCCATAGGACTTGTGGGAGTTCCTCTGCCCAGGCTCCCTTTGCATCCTGCAATCTCCGTTTTAACCCTGCCAATATGACTTTGTTGGCGGTTTCGGCCTGTCCGTTAGCTTGGGGGTGTTCGACAGAGGTGTACTGGTGCTTTATATTCAAGTCGGCTACTAATTTTCTGAAGCCCGCATCTGCGAATTGGGTGCCATTGTCTGTAGTTATTGAGTACGGGACCCCAAATCTTGTGACAATGTTTCTGTATAAGAATTTTCGGCTTCTTTGGGTAGTGGCATTGGCTAATGGTTCTGCTTCGATCCACTTTGTAAAGTAATCTACCCCTACTATGAGGAATTTAACTTGCCCTGATCCCTGGGGAAAGGGGCCGAGAAGGTCGAGTCCCCATTTCGCAAAAGGCCAAGGCGCAGTCACGCTGATGAGTTCTTCTGGCGGGGCGATGTGGAAATTGGCATGTTTCTGACATGGTGGACATGTCTTTACGAATTCTGTAGATTCTTTCTGTAAAGTTGGCCAGTAAAACCCTACCCGGAGTATCTTTTTAGCAAGAGCCTGTGCTCCGAGATGATTGCCGCAAATGCCGCTGTGTACCTCTTCTAGCACTTCCCTGGTGTGGGAGGTCGGTACGCACTTTAGTAATGGTACCGAGATCCCTCTTTTGTATAGGATGTTGTTTATGATGGTGTAATATTGTGCCTCCCTTTTTAGCTTCTTTGCTTCCTTTTCTTCTGCAGGGAGCGTTCTTTTTTTAAGGTAGTTAATTATGGGGATCATCCATCCTTGGTCCTGGCCTGTTATGGTTAGGACTTTTTTTGTTTCTGAGATTGATGGGTTCTGTAGCATTTCCTGGATGAGGCTTCTATTATTGCCCCCTGGTTTGGTGCTGGCCAGTTTTGAGAGTGCGTCAGCTCGAGCATTTTGCTCACGAGGTATGTGGCAGATCTTGTATTCCCCGATTTGTTCGAGCTGTTGCTTGGTCTTATCCAGATATCTTTTCATGGTGGGATCTTTGGCTTGGTAGCGCCCTACTATCTGTGATGTGACCACCTACGAATCACTATAAATGTTAAGTTTTCGAGCTCCCACCTCTTCAGCCAGTTTTAGACCAGCTAGCAATGCTTCGTATTCCGCCTGGTTGTTTGAAGCCGGGAATCCGAACTTGAGGGAGAGCTCAACTTGGGTTCCGTGGTTGCTTTCTATTATAACTCCTGCGCCACTTCCCGTTTTATTTGAAGAACCATCCATATACAGATTCCACTCTATGGGGGCTTCTAGGGCATCTGTGAATTCGGCGATAAAATCGGCCAGGTATTGTGATTTGATGGCGGTCCGAGCTTCATACTGGAGGTCGAATTCTGACAGCTCGACTGCCCATTGTAGAATTCTGCCTGCTAAATATGTTTTCTGCAGTATTCCCTTTAAGGGCTGATTAGTTCGAACTTTAATGGTGTGGGCCTGGAAGTAGGGGCGGAGTCGCCGAGATGTTAAAACGAGAGTGTAAGCAAATTTTTCTATTTTCTGATAGTTCAGCTCGGATCCCTGTAGTGCTTTGCTAATGAAGTAGACGGGTTGTTGCCCGTTTTCGCTTTCTCGGACCAGTGCTGCCGCTACTGCCTTGTCTCCTACTGCGAGATATAGTATGAGTGGTTCTCCTTCTTGAGGTCGGGATAGGATAGGTGGTTGTCCTAAGAACTTCTTAAAGTCTTGGAACGCTTGTTCGTATTCTGTCGTCCACTCGAACTGTTTTCCCTTTCTTAAAGTAGCATAGAAGGGGAGAGATCTTATTGCGGCTCCTGCTAAGAATTGGGATAGGGCGGCCAACCTCCCGTTGAGTTGTTGTACTTCTTTTACGCAGGTTGGGCTTTTCATGTTGAGTATGGCCTGGCATTTATCTGGATTTACTTCGATTCCTCTTTGTGTGAGAATGAAGCCCAAGAATTTGCCTCCTTCTACCGCAAAGGTGTATTTTGCTAGATTGAGTCGCATATCATGCTTCCGAATGGTGTCGAACACCTGGGCTAGGTCGGTCAACAGTGTCTGTTCGCTTTTTGTTTTAATTAGCATGTCGTTCACATAAACTTCCATAATTTTTCCGATGTGATCCGAAAAGACTTTATTCATCAATCTTTGATAAGTGGCTCCTGCATTCTTAAGGCCGAAAGGCATTACGATGTAGCAGTAGTTCGCCTTTGGCGTTAAAAATGAGGTCTTTTCCTGGTCCGGTGGGTACATGGAGATTTGGTTGTATCCTGAATACGCATCCATAAACGAGAGATATTTATATCCAGAGGAAGCATCTATCAGGGCGTCAATACTCGGGAGTGGGTATGGATCTTTTGGGCAAGCTTTGTTGAGATCTGTGTAATCGGTGCACATTCGCCACTTCCCATTTGATTTTTTCACCAAAACGACGTTGGCTAGCCATAGTGGGTATTTGACTTCTCTTATAAATCCGGCTTCCAGCAGTGTCTGCACTTGCTCTTCCACAGCTTGGGATCGCTTTGGCCCAAGTTTTCTTCGTCTCTGCTGGACTGGTCGAGATCCTGGATAAACTGCTAATTTGTGACACATTAGTTTAGGGTCTATGCCTGGCATGTCTGCGGCTTTCCATGCAAAAAGGCCGGCATTGTCTCGCAAAAATTGTATTAGCAGTTCTTTTAAATCTCCTTTGAGGATTGTGCCGATATTAGTTGTTTTTTCCAAGGTGTCCCCGATCTGAATTTTTTCTATCTCACCCTCTGGTTGGGGGCGAAACTCTTCTCGTCGTTGAACTCCACCCAGCTCGATTGTGTGGAACTCTTTTCCTTTACCCCTGAGGTTGAGGCTCTCGTTGTAACAGCGACGCGTCATCCTCTGGTCTGCTTTTATTGTGGCTATCCCTTTTGGAGTTGAGAATTTCATGCATAGGTGTGGAGTTGAGACTATTGCACCAAGTTGGTTGAGCGTGGTCCGGCCTATGAGAGCGTTGTAGGCTGAGCTTACGTCGATTACAATGTAGTCTATTTTGAGGGTCCTAGATTGGTCTCCCTTTCCAAAGGTTGTATGCAGTGGTATGTATCCTAGTGGCCGAACCGGAGTGTCTCCTAGTCCGAACAGACTGTTTGGATATGCTTTAAGTTCTTTTTCTTCTAAGCCAAGTTTATCAAAGGCTGTTTTGAATAAGATGTCGGCAGAACTCCCTTGATCTATTAGTGTCCGATGTAGGTTGGCGTTTGCCAATATAATAGTGATAACCATGGGATCGTCGTGTCCTGTAATGATGCCGGTTGCGTCCTCTTTAGTGAACGTTATCGTTGGGATGTTGAGTGTTCCTTCCTCTCCTTCGACATGGTATACTTCTTTGAGGTATCTCTTACGAGAGGATTTGAAGATCCCTCCTGCTGCAAAGCCGCCATGTATCATGTGGACATGTCTTTCTGGCGTCCGAGGTGACCGTTCCGCTCGTTCAGTGTCATCATCCCTTCGTCTCTTTCTTTGCTCGTCATCTCGGGTGGCCAGGAATCGATCTAGTTTTCCTTCCCTTACCAATTTTTCTATGATGTTTTTCAGGTCGAAGCATTCGTTAGTGGAGTGTCCCCGGACCCGATGATATTCACAATATTCTTTTTGGTTTCCTCCTCCCTTCTTGCCTTTGAGTGGCCGTGCTGGGAGAATTTTTTCCGTATGGCAGACTTCTTTGTATATTTCGACCAAGGATGCCCTAAGAGGAGTATAGTTATAGTACTTCTTAATTTTTTCCCCTTGTCTGTCGTCTTTTCTTTTGGATTCCTTGTCTTTGTCACGGTAGGAAGCTCCCGATTTCGAGGATTCTCCTAATCGAGCATTTTCTTCCATATTGATGTATTTTTCTGCTCGCTCCTATACTTCGTCGAGGGTAGTCGGGTACTTTTTTTATATAGATTGGCTGAAAGGTCCCTCTCGTAGGCCGTTGATGAGTCCCATGATTGCGGCCTCCGTGGGTAAACTTTGTATGTCCATGCATGTTTTGTTGAATCTTTCCATGTAGTTGCGAAGGCTCTCCCGATCTCCTTGTTTGACTCCTAATAAATTGGGGGCGTGCTTAGCTTTATCTTTTTGAATGGAAAATCTGGCTAGGAATTTCTTAGCTAAGTCGTCGAAATTTGAGATGGATTTTGGGGGTAAGTTGTCGAACCACCGAATAGCTGTCTTTGTGAGAGTTGTTAGGAAGGCTTTACAGCAAACAGCATCTGGGACATCAGTGAGGTACATTTTGCTTCTGAAGTTACTGAGATGGTGGTTGGGATCCGTGGTGCCGTCATATAGAGCCATATCCGGGAGTTTGAAGTCTTTTAGAATTTTGGTTTTCATGATTTCCCTAGTGAAGGGGTCTTGTTCTTTGTGTGAATTCTCTTCGAGATTAGCGCGAGGGGCTTTTGATTTGAGATCGGCTTCCAATTGCTGCAGTTTTTCTTCCAACTCCCGACGTCGCCGCATCTCTCTTTGTAGATCTCTTCCGATTTCCCTTTGTTGGTGGGTTTCTTTTTCCAGTTGTTTTAGGCGATCTAGGAGTGCTTCTATGGCTCCTGAATTTGGTGAGTCTTTGTCTTGGTTGGTCTCCGGAGTGTCTTGTAGCGTAACGTTCGCGTTTTTGTGCGGTGTTCGATCCTCCAGACCTGAATCGTGATCGTTGTCATGGTTGTCCGGTTTGATGATGGGATGACTTCCAGGTTCCCCGGCAACGGCGCCAATGTTCCAAGGGTTACCTGAAACTGGAGGTTGATCTCGGATGAGATCTTCTGTGCTGGTCGGAGCTGTTATGTCCGACTTGTTGGACTGGCTGCACTGCTGATCCTTGGTCACCGGATGGTGGGGGGTACCTGCAAGAGACTCCGATGCTTAAGTTAGCATGGGTATTAAACAGGTTTTTATGTAGAATCAGAGTATGAGTTATACCTGGGTGCTCCAGTGTATTTATAATGGTGAGATGTGACCTTTTGGATAAGATAAGTTAGTTATCTTATCTTATCTTTATCTTTGAGTTGAGGTCAGCGTATCTTCAACGGAACCGCCTTCATCTCTATAGGCTTAGGCCGCCTTAGGATTCGGGTCGTGCTCCTCTATTTGGGACCTTAATCTGGGCTTTCCTGTCGATTTGGCCGAGCTCTTTGAGAAGAGGTCGGATAGTCTGACCTGAAGAGGTTGGTCGCTTTATCTCGAATCATCCCAGGTCGGATAGCTCAACCCAGGGTATGAACAGTATCATTCAACTTGCGACTCTCAAAGGCAATCGGATGTCCTTCTTGCATCAGAACCCCTCCAATAGCATAGTCAGAAGCATCAGTGTGGACTTCAAATACCTTTGAGTAGTCGGGTAGTGCTAGTACTGGTCCTTCTGTGATAGCAGCCTTCAACTCATCAAAGGCCTTTTGACACTCCTTTGACCATTTTCAAGAGTGATTCTTCTTGAGAAGATCAGTTAATGGTGCAGCCTTGGTAGAGTATCCCTTGATAAACCTCCGATAGTAATTAGCTAACCCAAGGAATGACCTCAATTCAGATACCTTATTTGGCGACTCCCACTATTTGATAGCCTTCACATTTCCTTGATCCATACAGAGAGTTCCATTTTTAATGATGTGTCCCAAGAATTGGACTTCGTCCCTTAGAAAGGAACACTTTTCCTTGTTCACATATAGGTTATTCTCTCGCAAGATCTTGAACACGGTTCGTAAGTGTTCTACATGTTCCTCTAAGGTATTACTATAAACAACAATATCATCCAAGTAGACCACTACAAACTGATCAAAGTAAGGTCGAAAGATCTCGTTCATCAAGGTACAGAAGGTCACAGGAGCATTGGTCAAGCTAAAAGGCATCACCAACCACTCATACGATCCATACCTCGTGACACACTTGGTCTTAGGCTCATCACCATAAGCAATTCTCACTTGGTGATATCCTGACCTCAAATCTAGCTTTGAGAACCACTTGGCTTTACCAAGTTGATCAAACAAATCGGCTATCAAAATAATGGGATATTTGTTCTTGATGGTTACCTTGTTAAGTGATCGATAGTCGATGCATAGTCTCAATGAACCATCCTGCTTCTTTTGTAACAGGACTAGTGCGCCATAAGGTGCCTTCGATGGACGGATGAACCCAGCATCTAGCAAATCCTTGAGTTGCTTCTTCAACTCTTCGAGTTCTGGCGGTGCCATCCTATACGGTGTTGAGGCGAGCGGCTTTACTCTTGACTCCAATTCAATCTTGTGGTCCACCTTCCTCTTAGGTAGTAGTTGTTTTGGCAACTCGGGAGGCATCATATCCTTATTTTCTTCAAGGACTTCTTTGATTTTGGGAGGGAAGTCTTCTCTTTCGGATGTTGACTCCTCTTGTAGTAGAGCCAAATATGTAATCTCTCTCTTCTTGAACCATTTCTTGAGTTGTATAGTGTAAGACCCATAATTTTTGAAAAAAATATTATTATGAGTTAATTTCAATTTATTTATTCATTAAAGACTTTATTTTTAGAAATTATTTTATTAAAAGTAATTAAATCAAGTTTTGATAATTAAATTAAAAATTTTACTTAATCTTATAATTATTGAATAATTTTATATATTTAAATTATACAACTTAAAAGTTGTAAAAGAATAAGAATTTCATACGATTTAGTTAAATAATTTAGATTTTGGAATTTAATACTTTAATTCTTATAAACAAAGAAAATTAATTATATTATTTTATATTTTAAATTAGAATATTTAATTAAAAACCAATTAACAAATTGATAATTAAATAATATTTTTAAAAATAATTTTAAAGGATTAATTTAGAATTTAATTTAATATAATATCTCTTAATTTTATTAACATTAAATAAAACCCCAATTTGCCCCAAATCTAATCCTAAATTTCCAATCAGAAACCCTAATTTTCTACCCTAACCTTAACCTAACCTAACCACACCTCACCGCCACTCACCACTCAACTTCCCTATCAGCCCCAAATACAATACAGCACTGGCTGTGAATAAACAAAAGAGAAAGAGATAGAGATCTGATAAGAGAAGAGAAAGAGAGATCGGAGGGAGCAGAGAAGAGTGAGGGAGCCGCTGCCAACTGGTCGCCGCCGCACCCGCCACCTACGACGTCCGTTCTTAGCGCTGTCAGCTGTGCCGTCGTAGAAGAAAGATGCGACAGAGAGAGAGGGTCCGCGGAGGGTTGCCACCGTTCGCACTGTCAGCTTCGCGCAGGGGAAACCATGGCCGTCGAGGGTCCATCCACACCATCGCTGAAGCTTGAACGCCGCTGCAACCACCGCGTGTTATCATCTTTAGATCCGCCGTCGTTTGAGTCACGAACAGGGCAACGCGCGTCGCGGAGTTGCCGTCGCCGCCGTGTTGATGGGCTCACCATCGTTCTGCTCGCGCGGCTACTGCATTGGCGGAGCTCCTCGCCACCACTGCTGGCGCCGAAAATCGCCTTTCAAGCCTATATCTGTTGGTAAGCCCTAGCCCTGGTTCAGCTTCTTCATCCGTTAAGTTTACCTTTACCGTGAGAGTTGTCGCTGAGAGAGATTGTCTGTGCCAGGTTGTACGATCACCGCGAGTTTCTCTGCCGCCATTCTGCTTGCTGCCGCAGAAGGTTCATCGTCGTCCTTGCTGTTGCTGCCACGGTCGCCGGTGAGTCATGCATCGCCATCAGAGCCGAAGGTAGCACCAACCTTATTCTGGTTTTGATTCTCCTATTCTTGCACCTGTGATAGTATTAATGGTACTAACGAGCTATTAGAGTTGCTGCTGTTGCTGAAATTAACAAAAAAGGGATCATCGCGTTTAAATTCGACGGATTCAACTAACTGAGGTAGGGACATTTTTTTTAAACTTGTTTTACTTTCCAGAGTTGTTATAAATCGATATTAATGCGTAAAATACATTTTTGTGATTTCGTGAATCTTATGAGTTGAATTGAGTTGTTTTGGATGAATGAGATTGTTAGTTCGATTGATTGATTGATCAAATGAGAAAGTTGAATATTCTAACTAGTTGGCTGATGTTGTTAAAGTGGTTTTCCTTGAATTATTGGAAGATATTTAATATTAGCATTTAGTTTAATTTTGGAAATGATTTGGTTTTAGAAAAGATTTAATATTGAAACTTGATTTGATATTGAACCTGATTTAATATCGGAATTTAATTTTAAAACAAATTTGGAAAAGACTTAATATTTGAAAACAATTTGTTTATTGAGAATGATTTGCTATTTTAGAAATGAATTGAAAAGGGTTTGAGAAATGGTTTGGTTTGAAACTATTTAGAGAAGACTAAGAATTCTTAATTATTGATTGATGCTGTTGGTTGAAGTTGGTTAAAATTGCGATTTATAGGATTGGTTGATTGAATTCTGGATTTTGTAACTTCCTTGGGTTGAGCGTTGTTGTTGTGATAATGGTTATTGCAAATGATTTGACTGATTAACAGGTGTTTGGTTTGGTTTGGTTGGGACCTGATAAGGGTGGCAGAATCTGAGTTTTAGAGGAGATGCTGCCAAAATTTTTATAAAATTAGAAGTTTCGTTTGAAGTAATTATTTAAAAAGATTTAGTTTTTAAACGTTATATGTTTTAAGATTGATTTATTTAGAAAAGAAAGAATCATGTTTTGAATTGAGATTGTTGATTAATGGAAAGAAGGATGATGAGGATTGATTTGAAATATGATTTTTGAATGAATTTGGAAATGAGATATGGATTGACGAATGATGATGATATTGAGAATGGCTTAGATATCGATGAATGATGAATGAATTATTCATGTGGCTTATGAATTTGAATTATCTGAAATACGGGTTTCCCTGGGTAGATGCAGTGGCTTGCCACCACTTGCTCCAGGTTGAAACTCGATACTCTGTTGACCCTATGACGTAAGGGTGACCGGGCACGTATAAATTCTCGGGAATGGTACCCCCATTGAGCAATTTGATATATATATATATTGAGAAAAAGCTATCCATAGACTCATGGGATGCGCGTCGGGGGACAGTCTAAGGTTTTCGGACTTGTCGGATTGGCTGGATAACCGACAGATGAGCTCATTAGCTATAGGACAGGCATGCATCATATGCATTTGTATGTTTTGCTTGGGTTTGAACTTGTTTTGGTTTGCCTAATTGTTAAACTTTTCTTAACTGCTACCTGAACTATTTGCTGTAACTGTTACCTAAACCCGTGCTCTCCTTGTCTGTCTTGCCTGTGTTTGTCCTGGTGTACTACATTTGAGAATGAACTTTGGTGCTAAATTGATGATTGTGTTAATTGATCGCGTGGTTAGTTTCTGATTGAGATCTTCTTATAAGAAAAGAAAGGTTTTGGATTTCTGAAAGATTAAACACTGTTTCTTTGAAAAGGTTTTGAGCGATTAGCGATTGGTTTTTAAAAGGATTCATAAGGCAATAATAATCACTGAGTTTGAAAACAGTTTTCTTATTAAATATCTTCTTATGACAATTCTGAAACTCCGTGGTGAGACCATGTGGTTAGGTTCTCACCCCCCTTACAGCTTTACCTTTTCAGGAATCGGATGAAGAAGCATTATGAAGAGTTATACTGCGTTTTGGTTTACATGATGTTATATTAATTAGATTATTTTTCTTCCCTCGTCTTTGTTATTACAATTTTGTAAGAGGGATAGGAGTTTTATGTTTTACATGTATATTATTTTATAAGCTATTAGGTAAGAAATCTTGTATATGAATCTATGCCTGTTTGTTTTTTTTAGATAAAGTATTTATTTCCGATTTTCAAAGAAATCAGCAATACGGTGTCGAGTCATAGGCTCCTAATTTAATATTAAGTATATATAAAGTAGTCGTAATACTTCTTGCTATCAGAGTGGCGCAGCCAGAAGCGTGGCATTCTGGTAGTGAGGGTGTTACACATAGCAGAAAGTATCGGTGGTCCGTCGACTTTAGAGACTGTAGGGACCATGCATGGAGACCCTTTTTCCATGACGCATACTACGTCGTAGTATGGCATAGGTATTATATTTTCCTTCCTTTGCAAATTGAGCTCGATGACCATTTTAAAATTGTCCGTGGGTGCTACTGAGAAATCCACAAGGCCCTTCCAAGAACCAAGAGTCATCTCAACCCCTTTTGCTACTCCCTTAAGGGATTCACCCTTGGTATTCACGGGTTTGAACCAGTCATTCTTTTCGGTGATCTTCAACCCAAGCCTCTTTGCTTCATCAGGCGTGATGAAGTTGTGTGTAGCACCATTGTCGATCATAGTCAAGACAGGTTTTTCATTGATAAAGCATTTGACATACATCAAGACTTTCTTTTCTGCAGTGCTTGTCTCTTTGCCCTTCACAGCATTTATGTGTTGGATAGATCCAACACACTCAGTTACTTGAGTTTGAGCTTCTCGTTCGTCGGCGATAGATGCCAAAGTCCTTAGCTTAGGACAATCCTTCATTTGGCGTGGTCTCTTGCACACGAAGCATCCTCCTTTGGGCGCAAAAGCCTTCTTCTTTTCTTCGTACTCTTTCTTTGAAGAGTATTTTCCTTCCTTCTTGGTTGAGAAACTCTTCCCTTGTCTCCCCCACCTTTAGCAGAACTAGGCTTGGAGGAAGACATGGGTTTAGAGTCTCTTCTATGATACTCAATGAGTGATTCGGCCACCACGATGGCCTCATCGACATCCTTAACATTCCTTCTTTTTAGTTCTTGCTTTGCCCAATGTTGGAGTCCATCAATGAAGAAGAACAATGCATCCTTTGATGCTAAGTTGGGAATTCGATGCGTGAGAGTAGTGAACTCCTTTACGTAGTGGCTAATCGTACTCTTATGCTTTAACTCCCTCAACTTCTTCCTTGCTTGATAAACTACATTCTCATGGAAGAATTGTCTTTTCAACTCCCTTTTGAAATCTTCCCATATGGCTATGTTGCAAGTACCCTTTTCCATATCTACGCACTTTCTCCTCCACCACAAAGTAGCATTATCAGAAAGGTAGAGAGCTGCAGCGCATACTATTCCGAGGGTTACCTGAAACTGTAGGCCGATCTCGGATAAGATCTTCTGTTTTGGTCGGAGATGACGTGTCCGGCTGGCTGGTGACGGCCGGAGCTATTGTGTCCGACTTGTTGGACTGGCTTCACTTCTGATCCGTGGTCACCGGAGGGTGGGGGGTACCTGCAAGAGACTCCGATGCTTAAGTTAGCACGGGTATTAAGCAGGTTTATTGTAGAATCAGAGTATGAGTTATACATGGGTGCTCCAGTGTATTTATAATGGTGTGGAATGACTTTTTTAGATAAGATAAGTTAGTTATCTTATCTTATCTTTATCTTTGAGTTGAGGTAAGCTTATCTTCAAGGGAACCGCCCTTATCTCTATAGGCTTGGACTGCCTTTGGATTTGGGTCGTGTTCCTCTATTTGGGCCCTTTACTGGGCTTTTCTGTCGATTTGGCCGACCTCTTTTGAGAAGAGGTCGGATAGCCTGACCTGAAGAGGTTGGTCGCTTTGTTACTGAACATCTCGGGTCGGATAGCTCGACCCAGGGTGTGAACAGTGCCCCTGCTTGAGCTCGGTCTTCTACTTTGAGGTCGAGTCCTTGACATCGATCTTTCTCTAGTGAAGCCGAACTCGAGCATTTTGTCAATTCCTTTCTTTGTAGAACCTTTTTTGAATGTAGAACGCCTTCCTCTAAGAGCGCGCGCTTTTATATCAGCGCTTTGTTCTTGGGAACGTGCGAGGGTTTAATACCTTCTGTTCCGAGGGTTACCTGAAACTGGAGGTCGATCTCGGATGAGATCTTCTGTACTGGTCGGAGATGACGTGTCCGGCTAGCTGGTGGCGGCCGGAGCTGTTGTGTCCAACTTGTTGGACTTGCTGCACTGCTGATCCTTGGCCACCGGAGGGTGGGGGGTACCTGCAAGAGACTCCGATGCTTAAGTTAGCACGGGTGTTAAGCAGGTTTTTATGTAGAATCAGAGTATGAGTTATACCTGGGTGCTCCAGTGTATTTATAATGGTGTGATAGTGACCTTCTTAGATAAGATAAGTTAGTTATCTTATCTTATCTTTATCTTTTGAGTTGAGGTCAGCTTATCTTCAAGGGAACTGCCCTTATCTCTGTAGGCTCGTACGGCCTGTGGATTTGGGTCGTGTTCCTCTACTTGGGCCCTTTATTGGGCTCTCCTATTGATTTGGCCGACCTCTTTGAAAAGAGGTCGGGTAGCCTGACCTGAAGAGGTCGGTCGCTTTGTCGCCAATCATCCCTGGTCGGATAGCTCGACCCAGGGTATGAACAGTGCCCCTGCTTGAGCTCGGTCTTGTTGTTGAGGTTGAGTCTTTGACTTCGGTCTTTCTCTAACGAAGCCGAACTCAAGCATTTTGTCGATTTCTTCCTTTTGTAGAATCTTTTGAATGTAGAACGTTTTCCTCTAAAAGCGCGCGCTTCTATATCAGCGCTTTGTTCTTGGGACCGTGAGAGGGTTTAATACCTTCATTAATTGGTATTAATTGCCCCGTTTTCTCTTGGCTTTTATTTTGAATTTCTCAATCAAAAACGGTTTCTCTTCTTTGCTCTTCTTCGTAACTTCTCCCTTTACTCTCTCATTTTATTTTTCTTGCCTGAAATTCGCAGTTCCTTCCCGCAGCGTCTGTTCTGCTACTGCTTTCTGTGGAAGAGGGGCAATTTCCAGATTTCTCCTTCGCAATTTTTCGCTTCGAGGGGTGGCTTTGTTGCTTCTGCTCTTCAGCTTTCTTTCGAGGTTTTCTTCTATTCTCCAGGTTCGATTTTTCTTCCTCTGCTTCTTTATATGTCTGGTTTTTAGAAAGTTTGACTTTTGCTCCGAGAAAGTTTGGATCTTTCTGCTTTTACTGTGCCTGATTGTTGCGTGTTCTGGAATTTCTTCGTTTTTTGTGCGAATCTTTTGCTTTTCTTGTTGCCTGAATCTTTTTTAGGGCTTTTACATGTTGTCACCATTTTTGCTTGCGCCTTCGATGGTTTTTGCTTGATTCTGAAAAAATGTTGTATCTTTGACGATTTTCCTGCTTTTGGCTTTTTGGTGTTTGCTATGCCCATTTTGTTGGTAAAACTGTAGAAAGATGGTGGCTTTTGTGTTTTTTGCTTCTTTTGCGTTATTTGAGACCTTCTTTTGGTGAATGCTGGGACGTAAGCTGTAGGGATTTCCTGAAATCTTGCCTTGTTTTTGCCTCCAAAGGATGCCCCAGGACTTTGGTTTGAGTCTTGGGGTTTTCCTTTCCTATGTGTTTGACTGTGTCATTTTTGTCGAGTTATTTTGCCCCTCGTCCGAGATGTTTTTTAGTAATCCAATCTTCTTTTCTTATTTGTAGGATTAGTCGGCATCATGTCTTCTCGCAATAACATTGTAGAGGTGTCTTCCAAAGTTCCCGAGGGGATGTCTGATTGGCTGGACTTCCTTGTCCTAATGTGTGTCTCTGTCGTGGATGCTGAATTTTGTGTAGAACTAAGGAGGCATCATAGGATTTGTAGTAGCAGTGCCTTGGAGAGGGATTATGAACTTGTAGCTCCTGATTCTGATGAGAGGGCTTGCTTTTCTACTTTTGTCGAGGGGGAGCGTCCCTTCTTCTATGCTTACGAATACTTCTTCAGCCAGTTAGACGTTACCTTTCCTTTTACCGCTTTTGAAACCGACCTGTTGTGGTCATGTAACATTGCTCCATCCTAGCTTCATCCGAATTCCTGGGGTTTTATCAAAATATTTCAACTGCTTTGCCAAGAGTTAGGCATAACACCTTTTGAAACTCTTTTCCTTTATCTTTTTGTCTCGGCCAAACCCGGCGGTTCCTCGAAAAAGAAAGCTTCCTGGGTTTCTTTCAGATCGGCCCAGGGGCATAAAGTTTTTGCCATGTATGATGAGTCGTTTAAAGATTTTAAGAACTATTTCTTCCGAGTCCGTGCTGTTGAGGGGGTCCGCCCCTTTTTTCTTGATGAAAATGACGAGCCTGCTTTTTCTCTAGAGTGGCAAAAGAATGTGAGAGTGCCATGTTATACATGGGAGATGCTTAATGAGGTTGAGCGGGCATTTGTAGTTGTTCTTGAAGATTTGTGGGGGAAACCACCCCATCTAGATACTAAGAGATTTTTGAGTGATCCATCTTTGGTTCGAACTGCTTTGGGTACTGTCTGACTTGTTTTTATATTTGCTTCTGAGCTTTTCTTCTCCTATGTTGTAACTTGTCTTTTGTGGTTAATTCTGTGTTTTCAGAGATGTCGAAAAATAATGATTCCATGAAGGCCTACAAGAAGGCGAAGAAGGCTGCTGCTGCTAAAAACATCTCGGCCAAGGCGGCCGGGGAGGGATCTTCCCAAGTGCAAGTGAAGCCGCCCGTGCCGAGTTCTCCTGGGCCGAGGAAAGTGATCCCGACTCCTCGGGTTCGTCTGGCCGAGCCTCCACTGTCTTCAGCTGCTACTTCTGGTGCTCCTCCCAATATGAAACAAAAAACAACTGAGGTCTTCAACCTTGACGCCCCTGATTTTAATGCAATCGAATTTGTAGATCAGCAGATCGGTCCCTACGTTTCCCTCCCCATGGATGATGTGTCAATCCTTCGCCATCTGGATTTTATGACCCGAAACAGTGTTAAAATGGCATACATGGGGGCTGCCTTGTACCGAACTGCTCAGAATCTTCCTCTCCATGCCACTAAGGAATTTATAGAGGAGGCTAAACAGGAGTTCGACCGGATGAAGGGCTTGAGGGAGGAGTTGGAAAATGTCCGAGCTAATTACTCTGAGCTCCAAGGTCATCTCGTTGGCAGTGTGACTGCTGCTTACGAGAACCTGAAGGAGCAGGTTCAGATTATTGCTCCCGAGGCTGACCTCACTCTCTTTAGCCTGGAGAATGTCGTCAGGGATGGTAAGGTTGTCCCTGATGATGAGGATGATGATGATGTTGAACCTCTCCCTGTTCCTTCTGCCAAGGTGTCAACTCCTACTGTTCCTCCTGCTGAGGTCGGTCCTCCCGCTTCTGATCCTGACTGCCAGATCTTAAACCGGGACGATGGTACTGTGGATGCTATTCCTCTCCAGGCTCGCCATCCTTCTCCTCAGACTGATGCTATTAAAAAGTCTTCCGATCTTTAGTTTTTAGATATCTGTGTAGTTGGCCCGGCTTGTGGGCTTTTAACTCTTTATTTTGTGGTTGGTATCTTTTGATGACACTCTTTTTGGTTGCTTTTAGCAACCCATTAAAACAAAACACAACGAGTAGCTCCTAAGCTTTTGGGTTTGACCCTGAAGTTTGTTTATTTTGTGTCGCGCTTGTTTGCATCTGTCTTAATTCCTTACTGCTCAGTCTCTTTGAACTCTTTTGTATATGCGTGGATCCTTAGTCCATAACCGACTTCTTTACGTCGTCTTTTTCCAAATTATTTTGTAATTGGCCGACGTCATCATGTCGATTTTCTCAGTTATCTTTAGTAATCCATTCTTTAGTTGGACCTTGTTGGGTCTCTTTTATGGATTACTTTCTGTAACTTTGTAGCTTGGTTGGGCCGACTTCATCATGTCGGTTCTTTCTAAGCTATTTTTGTAATCCTCTTTCTTGGACCTTTGTCAGGTCTCTTTCAGGGATTACTTCTATAACTTTTTGTTGTAGGAGACCAACTTTGTTAGGTCGATCTCTTCTAAGTTATTTTTGTAATCCTCTTTCTTGGACCTTTGTCAGGTCTCTTTCAGGGATTACTTCTATAACTTTTGTTTTTGTAGGAGACCGACTTCGTTAGGTCAATCTCTTCTAAGTTATTTTTGTAATCCTCTTTTTTGGACCTTTGTCAGGTCTCTTTCAGGGATTATTTCTATAACTTTTTGTTGTAGGAGACCGACTTCGTTAGGTCGATCTCTTCTAAGTTATTTTTGTAATCCTCTTTCTTGGACCTTTGTCAGGTTTCTTTCAGAGATTACTTTTATAACTTGTTTGTAGGAGGTCGACTTCCTTGCGTCGTCCTCTTTCTAAGTTATTTTTGTAGTCCTCTTTTTTGGACCTTTGTCAGGTCTCTTTCAGGGACTACTTTTATAACTTTTCATTTTGGGCTGACTTTGTCATGTCGGGCCCTTCTAAGTTAAAGTAATCCTCTTTAATAGGGTTGGCTAGACCTCTTTCCAAGGTTTACTTATAACTTGCGTTGACTTGGTCCGACTTCTTAACGTCGGCCAGTCTTTAAGTTATTATTTAGCAATCCATAAGACCTCGTCAGGTTCTTTTTCGGATCACTTTCGATAACTTCTTACATTATTCTGTGTTCATCTTTGCTGATTTGTAGAAAGTGGTTGCTATCTTTAGATCGTCTTTTGGGTGAATCGCGTTTTCACCTTTATCGGACGATTGTCTTTATCGTGATCGTGCAGTGAAATTGTTATTCACTTTCTGCCGATCTGTTGCTTTATAATCGGACGATGAATGCTTCAGGTTAATGCGTCTTGAAAACTTGTAGAATATCTAATATATATTTTATTCAAAGGAAAGTGCAAATATATACACGTGGAAATTTTTCATCCCTTTATGTTGAATAGTGTTTGAGTCTCAACTTGGTGCCTTATTAAAAAACCTTTTCAGGAAAAAGAGTGCATCCAATAGTGATATTTTTTACTTTTTCTAGCTGTAGTACCTTCTTAGGTTGCAGGCGTGCCATGATCTGGGAAGCTCTCGTCCATCGAGTTCAGACAATCTGTAGTAGCCCTTCCCAAGTACTTTTACAACTCGGTAGGGTCCTTTCCAGTTTGCTGCCAACTTTCCTTCTCCTGGTCGAGTTGTTCCGATATCATTTCGGATTAGGATGAGATCATTCTCTGCGAAACCTCTCGGTACTACCCTTTGATTATATCTGGAAGCCATTCGACGCTTTAGTGCTTCTTCCCTGATCCGAGCTCTTTCTTGGATTTCAGGTAGTAGGTCGAGCTCTTCCCTCTGAAGTTGGGAGTTTGCTTCCTCATTGTAGTGGACTACTCTGGATGACCCTTCCTCGATCTCTACTGGGATCATTGCCTCCACTCCATATGCTAGTCGAAAGGGTGATTCATTTGTGGTGGAGTGTGGCGTTGTTCGATATATCCATAGGACTTGTGGAAGTTCTTCGGCCCAAGCTCCCTTTGCATCTTGTAGTCTCCATTTCAACCCAGCCAATATGACTTTGTTGGCGGCTTCTGCCTGTCCATTGGCTTGAGGGTGTTCGACGGAGGTGAACTGGTGCTTTATATTCAAGTCGGCTACTAGTCTCCTGAAGCCTGCATCTGTGAATTGAATGCCATTGTCTGTGGTGATGGAGTATGGAACCCCAAACCTCGTGATATTGTTCCTGTATAGGAATTTTCGGCTTCTTTGAGCGGTAGCATTGGCTAGGGGCTTTGCCTCAATCCATTTTGTAAAATAGTCTACTCCAACTATGAAGAATTTTACTTGTCCTGATCCGTGGGGAAAGGGTCCGAGAAGATCAAGTCCCCATTTTGCAAATGGCCAAGGCGAGGTTACACTGATGAGCTCTTTTGGCGGGGCGATGTGGAATTTGGCATGTTTCTGACATGGTGGACATGTCTTTACAAATTCTATAGCCTCTTTCTGTAGGGTTGGCCAGTAGAATCCCGTCTGCAGTACCTTTTTGGTGAGAGCTTGTGCCCCGAGATGATTGCCACAAATACCACTGTGTACTTCTTCTAAAACTTCACTTGTATTGGAAATCGGCACACATTTTAGTAGTGGTATTGAGATCCCTCTTTTATATAGGGTGTTGTTTATGATGGTGTAGTACTGAGCCTCCCGTTTTAACTTCTTTGCCTCTTTTTCGTCCATGGGGAGTGTTTCTTCTTTGAGGTAGTTAATTATAGGAGTCATCCATCCTTGATCCCGATCTGTTATGGCTAGGATCTTTTCTTCTTCCGAGATTGACGGGTTCTATAGCATTTCCTGGATGAGGCTTCTATTGTTGTCCCCTGGTTTGGTGCTGGCTAGTTTCGAGAGTGTGTCAGCTCGGGCATTTTGTTCGCGGGGTATGTGGCAGATCTTATATTCCCCGAGGAGTCCAAGTTGTTCTTTGGTTTTATCCAAATACTTTTTCATGGTGGGATCTTTGGTTTGGTAGCTCCCCGTTATCTGTGAGGTGACTACTTGTGAATCACTGTAGATGTTGAGTTTTTGAGCTCTAACCTCTTTAGCCAGCTTCAAACCAGCTAATAACGCTTCATATTCCGCCTGGTTGTTTGAAGCCGGGAACCCGAACTTGAGGGAGAGCTCAACTTGGGTTCCTTGATTGCTTTCTATTATCACACCTGCGCCACTTCCAGTCTTATTTGAAGAGCCGTCCACATAGAGATTCCATTCTGTGGAAATTTCCAGGGCATCTGTGAATTCTGTGATGAAGTCAGCTAGATATTGTGATTTGATGGCCGTCCGAGCTTCATATTGGAGGTCAAACTCGGATAGCTCGACTGCCCATTGTAAAATTCTGCCTGCCAGATCTGTTTTCTGCAATATTCCTTTTATGGGCTGGTTGGTTCGAACCCTAATGGTGTGAGCCTGGAAGTACGGGCGAAGTCGTCGAGACGTTAGAATGAGGGTGTAGGCAAATTTTTCTATTTTCTGGTAGTTCAACTCGGATCCCTGTAGCGCTTTACTAATGAAGTAGATGGGTTGTTGCCCACTTTCGTCTTCTCTGACTAGTGTTGAGACTATTGTCTGGCTTCCTACTGCGAGATATAATATGAGCGGTTCTCCTTCTCGTGGTCGAGATAAGATAGGCGGCCGTCCTAAGAACTCCTTGAAGTCTTGGAATGCTTGTTCACATTCTGTCATCCATTCGAACTGCTTTCCCTTCCTTAAAGTAGCATAGAAGGGGAGAGATCTTATTGCTGCCCCTGCTAAAAATCTGGATAGGGCGGCCAATCTCCCGTTGAGTTACTGCACTTCTTTGACACAGGTGGGGCTCTTCATGTTAAGTATGGCTTGGCATTTATCCGGGTTTGCTTCAATTCCTCCTTGTGTGAGCATGAAACCTAGGAATCTGCATGCTTCTACCGCAAAGGTGCATTTTGCAGGATTGAGTCGCATGTCGTGCTTCCTTATAGTGTCGAACACTTGAGCCAGGTCGGACAATAATGTATCTTCGCTTTGTGTCTTTATCAACATGTCGTCCACATAGACTTCCATGATTTTTCCAATGTGGTCTGAGAAAACTTTATTCATCAGCCTTTGATAAGTAGCTCCCGCGTTCTTGAGACCGAAGGGCATCACGATGTAGCAGTAATTTGCTTTCGGCGTTAAAAATGAGGTCTTTTCTTGATCTGGTGGATACATGGGGATTTGGTTGTATCCCGAGTATGCGTCCATAAATGAGAGGTATCTATACCCGGAGGAAGCATCTACCAGAGCGTCGATACTTGGGAGTGGGTAAGGATCTTTCGGGCAGGCTTTGTTGAGATCGGTGTAATCGGTACACATTCGCCACTTCCCATTTGATTTTTTCACCAAGACGACGTTGGCTAGCCATAGTGGGTACTTGACTTCTCTTATGAATCCTGCCTCCAGTAGTGCCTGTACCTGCTCTTCCACAGCTTGGGATCGCTCTGGCCCAAGTTTTCTTCGTCTCTGCTGCACCGGCCGAGATTCTGGATAGACCGCCAACTTGTGGCACATGAGCTTGGGGTCTATGCCTGGCATGTCTGCGGCTTTCCATACGAAGAGATCGACATTATCGCGTAAGAATTGTATCAGTAATTCTTTTGAGTCTCCTCTTAGGATCGTCCCGATATTAGTTGTTTTGTCCGAGGTGTCTCCGATCTGAACCTTCTCTATCTCGCCTTCTGGTTGCAGACGGAGTTCTTCTCGTCGCTGAACTCCACCAAGCTCAATTGTATAAAACTCTTCTCCTCTGCCTCTGAGGTTTATACTTTCGTTATAACAGCGATGTGCCATCTTTTGATCCGCTTTTATTGTAGCTATCCCTTCTGTAGTTGGGAATTTCATGCATAGATGTGGGGTCGAGACTATTGCGCCAAGTTGATTTAGTGTGGTCCGACCTATTAGGGCATTGTAGGCTGAGCTCACGTCGACCACAATGTAGTCTATCTTGAGCGTCTTAGATTGGTTCCCTTTTCCGAAGGTTGTGTGTAGTGATACGTATCCTAGGGATTGTACTGGGGTATCTCCCAGTACGAACAAGCTGTTCGGGTATGCCTTAAGCTCCCTTTCTTCCAAGCCGAGCTTGTCGAAGGCAGTCTTGAATAAGATGTCGGCAGAGCTCCCTTGGTCTATTAATGTGCGATGTAGATTAGCGTTTTCCAGTATGATAGTGATGACCATGGGGTCGTCGTGTCCCGGGATGATGCCGGATACGTCCTCTTTAGTGAATGTTATCGCAGGGATGTCGGGTGCTTCCTCCTTTCCCTCGACATGATATACTTCTTTGAGATATCTTTTGCGAGATGATTTGGAGATCCCACCTCCTGTGAATACGCCGTGTATCATGTGGACGTGTCACTCTGGTGTCTGAGGTGATCGTTCAGTTCGTCCGGCATCTTCGTCCCTTCGTCTCTTTCTTTGGTCATCATCTCGGGTAGCCAAAAATCGATCTAATTTTCCTTCTCTCACCAATTTTTCTATGATATTTTTTAAGTCGAAGCATTCATTGGTGGAGTGCCCTCGGACTCGATGGTATTCACAGTATTCCTTCCGGTTTCCTCCTCCCCTTTTGCCTTTGAGTGGCCGCGCTGGGGGGATTTTCTCTGTATGGCAGACTTCTTTATATACGTCGACCAGGGATGCCCTGAGAGGAGTGTAATTATGGTATTTTTTGATTTTCTCCCCTTGTTGATCTTCTTTCCTTTTGGATTCCTTGTCTTTATCTCGGTAGGGGGTCCCAGATTTTGAGGTTTCTCCCAACCGAGCGTTTTCTTCCATGTTGATATATTTTTCTGCTCGCTCTTGGACTTCGTCTAAGGAGGTAGGGTTGATAAACCCATATTTTATGACATATTTTATGCTTAGTTTGAGTGATTTATTCAACCCTTTACCCACTTATTCATATTAATTGCATGGTTTTACTTTTCCTTCCTTATTATGTGATGTATGTGAAAGACATGTTTCCTATGCTTTAAAATTAATTATTTTAATTACCTTTATTTCCATTCGATACCGTGATTAGTGTGTTGAGTAGTTTCAGATCTTCTAAGGCAGGAATGACTCAAAGGATGGAAAGGAAACAAACAAAAATGGAAGGAAAGCACAAAACGGAGTCCTTGAAGAAACTGGCATCCACGCGATCGCATGGGCGACGCGGACGCATGCCAAGCGCGAATCAACAGCGACGCGGCCGCATGACTGACGCGACCGCGCGCCGTAAGCAGAACACATATGACGCGGCCGCATGACCAACGCGACCGCGTGACAAGAAAAGCTCCGAATGACGCGACCGCGTGACCCACGCGGACGCGTGACAGAGGCCACGCACCAGAAATTGCAGAAAATGCTCATAGCGAATTCTGAAGCCCTTTTTGGCCCAAATCCAAGTCCAGAAGGCATAGACCAGAGGTTATAAAGTGAGGGAATGCATCCATTCAAGGGGAGCTCGCCAATTTTTACTTTCCATGAATTAGAATTAGTTTTGGAGAGAGGTTCTCTCCTCTCTCTTTAGGATTAGGATTTAGATTTAGGATTTTTATTCGCTTTCAGGATTATCTCTTTTGGTCAGGTTCAATATTCCTTTTATTTACTTTTGCAAGTTACTTTATGAATCCTTTCATGTTACAGATCACTCTTTTATTAATGTTATTTGAGGTATTTCATTTTAATATTGATTTCTTTTATTTATGCTATTGTTGATTTTACTCTGAAGACATTTTTATTCCAGTAGATTTACTTTCTCTTTTGGTTTTGGTTAAGAAATCAGTAACTCAGGAGTTGTCAAACTCAAACACGATTGATAATTGTTATCTTGTTAATTGAATTGAGCTTCAATAATCCCAATCTTTTCTTAGGAACTAAATAGGATCCGAAGATCAAACCAATTAATCCATTGACCTTCCTTTATATTAGTAAAGGCTAATGAAGTGGAATTAAGATTCAATTATTATCATCATTGATAAGGATAGCCAGGATAGGACCTCTAATTTCTCATACCTTGCTAAAAGTTTGCTTTACAGTATTTATTTATTTTTAATTGCCATTTAAATTATTTGTCATTTTTGTTCCTCATTCTTGAAACCCCAAATTTACAATCTCCATAACCAATAATAAGAACATACTTCCCTGCAGTTCCTTGAGAAGACGACCCGAGGTTTGAATACTTCGGTTATCAATTTTTAAGGGGTTTGTTACTTGTGACAACCAAAACGTTTGCACGAAAGGGATTTTTGTTGGTTTAGAAACTATATCTACAACGCGACTGTTTTTATGACATTCTTTACTGGCAAAAATCCTGTTCGTCAAAATGGCGCCGTTGCTGGGGAACTGCTAACGTGTGCCTTATTATTGGTTATTGTAAATATTTTTCTTTTACTTGTTTATTTATTTCTGTTTTTCCTTTTTAATTTTATTTGCTACTATGAACTCTCACCCCTCTCGCTTTGAGTTTGGTTCTAACTTTGTTGAAGGAAATAGAAGTTACAGCAGGAATGTGCATCAAGGTCAGACCAATCAAGGATGGATGGAGCCAAGAGGATCTAATCAACCCTTCAGGCAACAACACCCTCCAAGATATCATGGACAACGACCATTCTACAATGCATACCCAGCTGATAGATATAGTGGACAACCTTGTGACTACCAACAAGCCCCACCCCGTGCCTATAGACCAACCTCTCAACATAACCTCGAACCACCACACTAACAAGCTTCTCTTCACTATTCGCCACCGTATGATCCTTTCCTACCCCAGTTCCAATCCAATCACCCCCAAGCACCACCACTTCCCTATGTTTTATGTCCAAATCCATCACCCAGAGAATCAGAAGTTCGCCTCAAGGAAACAGTAAATAAACTGCAAACAACCATTCGACAACTGGAGCAAGCAGTAATTCAATTAGCTTCTAGATGCGCGAACATTCAAGGACCAACCACAGCCCCATGTGGACAATCTAATGAAGAGCGTAGCATGAAGGAAATATTAGAAACTCCAGTGGACAAGACAGAGCATGAATTCGTACTAGAACAAGTAGAAAAAGCTGTCATTGTACAAGAAGAAGAGTTGGTTGAAGATCTAGGAGACGCTGAACCTCCATGGGAATCCAGAGTTGAGGAGAACTCCGTCAAGGACGTTACAGTTGATGCTAAGGAGGATATTGCACAATCCCCAAGGCAAGTCATTTATGAAGAACTAGACGGAATAACCCAGGACACAAATTCCCTTGATGATGATAGTCACAAGTCTAGCTCTCTTAGTAATGAACTTGCATCCGCAAGTGAATTCTCTGAGATCGAAGAATCTTCCCCAAGTGAATACGAAGATGATGCAGAGGTAGATTTTTCTCAACCTCCAATCTATGACTCAAGTGATGAGGAAGACATAGAAGACTTTGACTAGGACTCAGATGCATTTGAAGATTCTTACAAGGGAGTGAAGGAATTCACAGAAGAGCACAAGGGAGAAGAACTTACAGAACCACCAGAAACACCTACCCCAAGGCCATTACCGCCTAATACAAGCTTCAAGCGGGTACAATCCTTAACCTTTAACTTTACTTATTCACTTGAATATGGTTTACTTGAAACAGATGGCCAGCTTAGAGCTCTCTGCGGCTTTAAGAGTAAGAGGAAAATGGCTCGCACTCAGAGCTGGTGCACAAGATTCAATAATGTTCCACGCTTCAACTTGAAGTGCACGGATTGGTATCATGTTCAATCGAATGGATCTCAGAAAACGTTTGGTCACTATGGTAAGAATCTACTTTCTAAACCGCCCGGATGGAAAAATATAGATCAAGACGGAGGCGGATTTAAAAACAAGGCTTGGGATCATGGATTCTATTCTGACATTCGTCACCCCGGGAGCCTGAGACTCTGTTTGAAGCTGCTCAGAAGCTTTACATGCCTAGTTTGGGACCCCGGAGGCTATTGGCATTTCAAGCATTGGTGGAGATTTCTGGATGAATTTAAGCGTAAGCCGCCATAGCAGGAAGATAATCCAATGTCCAACTTAAGGACTTTAACTAAAAGTGCTAGGTGGGAGACAACCCACCATGGTATGATCGTTCCTTTTGTAATTTTAATTTTATTTAGTCTTGTTTATTTTTGAGTTTTATTTTATTTTATTATTAAACCTGGAATCATGCATAGCATTCACATTAAGCATTGCATTCAGTTAAAAAAAAAAACGGGTGCGCGACGCGACCACATCATCCAAGCGATCGCGTCAATGGCGAAATACACTTCCCACGCGACCGCGTCCTCCACGCGGCCGCGTGACCTGGAAATCGGCGTAAGGATCCAACGTCCAGAAAGTTGGGCTGGAATCGTGGGCCATTGTGCGTCTAGCACAAAATGGCCCACGCGATCGCATGCCCCACGCGATCACGTCACTTGCACACAATCAATCCCACGCGACTGCGTGAGCGACGCGATCGCGTCGTATGGATTGCACAAATCCCAAAAGGAGACAGAGAGTTGGGCTGGAACGACGCTGGATTCGTGCGTTTAGCACAAATTCCAGTGACGCGATCGCATGCCCCAGGCGATCGCGTCCTACCCCCTTTTATCCCTTCCATGCGATCGCGCGACCCACGCGATCGTGTCACCCCCATTTCGCACCAGCCACGCGACCGCGTGCCCCACGCGGCCGCGTGGATTCAAATTTATAACCCCCCAGGTCACGCGAAACCCTATTATCGCGCCCCCCTGAACCTCCTCCCCTCCCTTCTCTCTTCTCCAATCCAACCATCACCACCCAGTCACCACCACCGCCACCCCCAGATGCCGCCGACCTCCCAGATGCCGCCGCCACCTTTCCCCCCTTACTCCCTCCCCTTCTTTCTCCTTCTTTCTTCCTCTTTCCCCCCTCCCCGCCACTGCTCCTCCGCGCACCACCAACCACCGCCGCCGCCCGTCCCAGCCGTGCCCCCCATCTACCAGCACCACCACCCCTTCCCCTATCCCCCCTATCCCCCATTACCCCTTTTTTCCCCCTGCCCCGAACAGCCACGCCGCCGTCACCACTACCGCCAGCCACCGCGCCAACCGCCGTCACCACCACCGCCAGCCACCTTTCTGCCCACTCTCATTCTACGGCCTTCCAAGTTCCGCAGAACGTCACCCTTTATCCATCCGTAGTTAGTTCATATTTTTCTGTTTATGTTCATGTCTAGGCTAGTTAGATATGCATGCTGTAGTGGATTTTAGGTTGTTAGGTAGCCTAGGATGTGGTTAGTGGATTTAGGTCTGTTTAATTGCGCCGTTTGTGTTTATTGCTTTTATGTTTTCGCAATCCTGCTGCTGCTGTGATGTTAGTTCATATGCTGTAATTCCTTATTTCATGCTGCTCTTTACTCTGTTTTTCATGATTCTTATTCCTTATATGTAATTGCAGGTTTATTCATAATTCATATGAACTATTTGATTGCTGTTTATTTTTCGGGACAATCCAATTTTAGCTGGAATGCTGCCCAAATTTCTGTAAAATGTTTTCATTCATGTTTTGGTTTTGGTATTTTGAACTCCGTTTTCCTCTGCTTTATCCAAACCATTTCATGAATGCTAGGGCATGCTTTCTATCCTTTTTGATTTCCTGGTTCATAAACTGCATTTGTGATGTTTTGATTCCAATTTTTGCTTTCTCTATATCTATTTGAATCAGCATCAACCTGTTTTCCTTATTTGGTTATGAGTTACCTATAGTTTCTAACTGTGAATACTTGTTACTTGGAATATTTTCATTATGCCACTTACTTTAACCCACTTTCTACTAACTCACTAATGTTAACTTCCTAAACTCTTTTTCACTTCTAACCAAACTAACCTTTTCAAATCTTTCTCCTGGTTTTTCACTTTCTTTTAACCTTCTAACCATGGCATAATGTTAATTTTTCTATTTAACATGAATTCAATTACATTTTGGATTGTAAATTCTTCTTTTCGAACTTTTAACTCCTATACAATCCTTAGTGCACATTTACTTAACTCATTTACCTCACTCTAATTCTCCTTTGCCACTTTGTATTTCTTTTGACTATTTGCCTATTTGTTTTCCTATTTTTATGATATCCTGGTTTTCTGTTTTTCAGGATGTCTGACTCCCAGAGAAAGGGAAAAGGAAAGGCTACCACTGGAAAACGTAAAAGAGGAGATTCATCTATGTCCATCATAGATCTAATGCATGATGCCTCTTGGCAGGAGAAACACTTTACCCCGCAGGAGAAGGCTGACCAACTGCTTCCTGCCACTGATCCAATAAAATTTGCAAACCGATACTGTGAGCTGAAGTATCCGGTGTTTGCAACCTCCAGGAACCTATACCTGGAGAGGATTCTCAAGATCCCTGGAGAACTCCAGCAGTACACCACTGATCAAATCAAGCAAAGAGGCTGGTTCTTTCTGGAGAGAAATCTGACAAAGGTCAATGCATCTTGGGTAAGGGAATTTTACTGCAATTACTACATCACTACCCTAGATGCAGTAAACCTCAGAGGAAAGCAGATTCTGGTCACTGAAGAGGCCATAGAGGACATTCTGAAGCTTCTGCCTAAATCTGATCAGCCAGACGGTTATCAGAAAGCTGAGGAGGATATGTGCTATATGCGATTTGACTGGGATGCAGTAAAGGCGAGGATCGCCCTTGACCCGACAATTCCTTGGATCATGGGTCAGAACACCACCATGCCCAAGGGGATCAAGCGGATTTACCTGAACGATGAGGCTCGGCTATGGCATCAGATATTCAGCAACTACATTATGCCGAGTACTCACGAGACTGAGATACCAGCCGCTATGATCACCCTCCTTTGGTGTGTGATGGAGGGTAAGGACCTGTACTTGCCACGCTTTATCCGACACTATATGGCCAGGGTCCACGTCCGAGGCACTCTTCCCTTTCCCTATCTGGTTACACAGCTGGGCCGTCGAGCTGACGTGCCATGGGAGGATGCTGATGAGAGGCCACCTGCTGCAGAATGCAAGAAGATTATCCCGCACAGTAGGAACTTTTTGGCCTTGGGCTACAGACCTCCATTCCTGACTGCCACTGCTGAGACAGCCACACCTTCTGCCGGCCCCTCTTCCTCCACAGCCACACCTGCCACCACCACTGTACCTCCACCTCCACCGCTTGTTTCGACGACTTGACCAGATGGAGCGTCGCAACAAGTGACGCTATGAGCACCTGAAGCTGATGATATGCTCTGGCGACATCTCCTCCGAGCCTGACACACCATCCGAGGCATCTGAGGAGGAGGCGGATGATCCCGAGGCTGAGACCCATCCCCAGGGAGAGACAGAGCAGGCTGCACCACAAGCAGAGGTTCCACATCAGATTCAGGCTGCAGATCCTGGGATCCCTATCCAGACAGCACCACCTCTACAGCAGTCAGATCCTCAGCCCACTACCACAGAGACTTCAGCTACCATTCCTTCCAGTGATGACACCCCTTCACACCCTGCTTGATTGAGCATCACGGGCGATGCTTCATTTTAAGTGTGGGGAGGTCGCCATCTCTGGCATATTATCTTGGTGAACCACTACAGACTCTTTTTCTTTTATTTTGGATATTTTTCTGTATTTTTCTCTCTATTTTTATTTTTATTTTCTGAGTATTTATACATTGTTACTTTTATGTATTTTTACTCTATTCCTGCATTTTGCATTTTTAGTTCATATTCTAGTTATTTAGTTTAGTTTGTAATTCTAACTTATTAGTGATTTAATTAGTATAGTTTACCCTTTTTAGCATAAGATAGCTTAGTTTAAATTGGAAAATATAAAAAGGAAGTAAGCTAGAAACTTGAACATAACAGAATCAAATCCATAAACCTTGTATATGTAGCATTACATCATGTGGTTAAACTAGTAGTTTTGTTTTACTAAGTATGTATGTTAGGTGAGATCTTAGTCTAATTGAGGATTCACTTATTAGCTCACTTAGCCTTATACATATATCCTTACCTTTACCTTGGCCCCATTACAACCTTAATTAAAGACCTCATGATTTTTGGTATGACTATATTCTATAATTGTTGATTGGTTAGATGAAGAACAAAGTTATAGAAAGTAGGAATAAAAAGAAGAATAGAGTGATTAACCCAATAAACACTGAGTGACTAGAGAGTAAACACAAGATCTAGTGAGGGTTCAATAACTCATCAACATATATCTATGCTTAATTTACTAATTGTTTTGCAAGTTTGTAAAATATTTTTCTTTCCCATCTCATTTGCAAAAGTGCTTTATTATTTAAGGGTTGGCTATGTATATATATGATTCCTTGAGAATGTGAATTAATTTAACTACATGTAAGCTTTTTATATGAGTGAACAAATTAGAATTGCATGACTCATTTAGGTAGTTGCATTTAGAATAGGTTGTATTGCATAACATTCCACCACTTTAATGTTACCTTACTCTTTACCTTGGATTTAGCATGAGGACATGCTATTGTTTAAGTGTGGGGAGGTTGATAAACCCATATTTTATGACATATTTTGTGCTTAGTTTGAGTGATTTATTCAACCCTTTACCCACTTATTCATATTAATTGCATGGTTTCACTTTTCCTTCCTTATTATGTGATGTATGTGAAAGACATGTTTCCTATGCTTTAAAATTAATTATTTTAATTACCTTTATTTCCATTCGATACCGTGATTAGTGTGTTGAGTAGTTTCAGATCTTCTAAGGCAGGAATGACTCAAAGGATGGAAAGGAAACATACAAAAATGGAAGGAAAGCACAAAACGGAGTCCTTGAAGAAACTGGCATCCACGCGATTGCATGGGCAACGCGGACGCATGCCAAGCGCGAATCAACAGCGATGTGGCCGCATGACTGACGCGACCGCGCGCCGTAAGCAGAACACATATGATTATCCAAGTCCAGAAGGCATAGACCAGAGGTTATGAAGTGAGGGAATGCATCCATTCAAGGGGAGCTCGCCAATTTTTACTTTCCATGAATTAGAATTAGTTTTGGAGAGAGGTTCTCTCCTCTCTATTTTGGATTAGGATTTAGATTTAGGATTTTTATTCGCTTTCAGGATTATCTCTTTTGGTCAGGTTCAATATTCCTTTTATTTACTTTTGCAAGTTACTTTATTAATCCTTTCATGTTACAGATCACTCTTTTATTATGTTATTTGAGGTATTTCATTTTAATATTGATTTCTTTTATTTATGCTATTGTTGCTTTTACTCTGAAGACATTTTTATTCCAGTAGATTTACTTCCCCTTTTGGTTTTGGTTAAGAAATCAGTAACTTAGGAATTGTCAAACTCAAACACGATTGATAATTGTTATCTTGTTAATTGAATTGAGCTTCAATAATCCCAATCTTTTCTTAGGAACTAAATAGGATCCGAAGATCAAACCCTTGACCTTCCTTTATATTAGTAAAGGCTAACGAAGTGGAATTAAGATTCAATTATTATCATCATTGATAAGGATAGCCAGGATAGGACCTCTAATTTCTCATACCTTGCCAAAAGTTTGCTTTACAGTATTTATTTATTTTTAATTGCCATTTAAATTATTTGTCATTTTTGTTCCTCATTCTTGAAACCCCAAATTTACAATCTCCATAACCAATAATAAGAACATACTTCCCTGCAGTTCCTTGAGAAGACGACCCGAGGTTTGAATACTTCGGTTATCAATTTTTAAGGGGTTTGTTACTTGTGACAACCAAAACGTTTGCACGAAAGGGATTTTTGTTGGTTTAGAAACTATATCTACAACGCGACTGTTTTTATGACATTCTTTACTGGCAAAAATCCCGTTCGTCAAGGGTACTTCTTTGATATAGATTGGCTAAAAATTCCCTCTCCTAGGTCGTTGATGAGTCCCATGATGGCGGTCTCTGTTGGTAAGCTTTGTATGTCCATGCATGTTTTGTTGAATCTTTCCATGTAGTTGCGGAGGCTCTCCCGATCTCCTTTCTTGATCCCTAGTAAACTGGGAGCGTGCTTGGCCTTATCTTTCTGGATGGAAAATCTGGCCAGGAACTTTTTGGCCAGGTCGTCAAAGTTTGAGATGGACTTGGGAGGTAGGTTGTCGAACCATCTGATTGCTGTCTTCGTGAGAGTTGTTGGAAAGGCTTTACAGCGAACGGCATCTGAGGCGTCGGTGAGGTACATTCTGCTTCTGAAATTGCTGAGATGATGGTTGGGATCTGTGGTGCCATCATACAAAATCATATCCGGGAGTTTGAAGTCTTTTGGAATTTTGGTTTTCATGATTTTTCTGGTAAATGGATCTTGTTCTTTGCGTGAATTTTCCTCAGGAGCGGTCCGAGGAGCTTTTGATTTGAGATCGGCTTCTAGTTGCAGTAGTTTATCTTCCAATTCTCGACGCCGCCGTACCTCTCTTTGTAGATCCTTCCCGACCTCTCGTTGTTGTTGGGTTTCTTTTTTAAGTTGCTTTAAATGGTCTTGAAGTGCTTCTATTACCCCGGGATTTGATGAGTTTTTGTCCCCGTTGGATTCTGGAGCATTCTTCAATGTAGTGTCCGCATTCTTGTGCGGCGTTCTGTTTTCTAGATCTGAATCGTGGTCGTTGTCATGGCTGTCCGCCATGGTGTTGTGATGACTTCCAGGTTCCCCGGCAACGGCACCAATGTTCCGAGGGTTACCTGAAACTGGAGGTCGATCTCGGATGAGATCTTCTGTACTGGTCGGAGATGACGTGTCCGGCTGGCTGGTGGCGGCTGGAGCTGTTGTGTCTGACTTGTTGGACTTGCTGCACTGCTGATCCTTGGCCACCGGAGGGTGGGGGGTACCTGCAAGAGACTCCGATGCTTAAGTTAGCACGGGTATTAAGCAGGTTTTTATGTAGAATCAGAGTATGAGTTATACCTGGGTGCTCCAGTGCATTTATAATGGTGTGATAGTGACCTTCTTAGATAAGATAAGTTAGTTATCTTATCTTATCTTTATCTTTTGAGTTGAGGTCAGCTTATCTTCAAGGGAACCGCCCTTATCTCTATAGGCTCGTACGGCCTGTGGATTTGGGTCGTGTTCCTCTACTTGGGCCCTTTATTGGGCTCTCCTGTTGATTTGGCCGACCTCTTTGAAAAGATGTCGGGTAGCCTGACCTGAAGAGGTCGGTAGCTTTGTCGCCAATCATCCCAGGTCGGGTAGCTCGACCCAGGGTATGAACACCTTCATTAATTGATATTAATTGCCCCGTTTCCCTTGGCTTTATTTTGAATTTTTGCAATCAAAAAATGGTTTCTCTTCTTTGTCTTTCTTCGTAACTTCTCCCTTTACTTTCTCACTTTTGTTTTCGCCTGCATTTTGCTTTTCTCGTGTTGCAGCAGGGTGATTCCATTTTTCCCTCTTCAATCTCCTTCGAAGCTTTTTTTCTTTGTTCAGGTTGGTGTTTCTTCCTTTCTCTTTTCCACGTCATTTTCTTGTATGATATTGAAAAAGTTTTGATTTTGGAGAAAGTTTGGATCTTTCTGCTTCTGCCGCGCCTGATTACTATTGTAATGTGTGTTCTGGGAGTTTCTTCGTCTTTTGCATGATCCTTTTCGCCTTTCCTGTTGTTTGATGCTTTTAGGGCTTTTGCATGTTATCACCGTTTTCTGTTTTGATGATGGTTTTGTTTGATTCTGAAAAAGGTTGCGCCTTTGACGATTTCCGCTAGGTATGTTTGATGTTGGCGATACTTTTTTGCTGATAGACTGTAAAAAGATAGTAACTTTGATGACCTTTTATGTTTTATCTTTCTCCTATGAAAATATTTGCTGTTTGAAATCTTCTTTTCTTGTTTGAGAGATGCCGGGACGTAAGCTGTGGATTTTTCCTGAAACCTTGTTTTGTTACTGCCTCCAAAGGATGCCCCAGAACTTTGGTTTGAGTCTTGGGATTTTCCTTTTCTGTTTATTCTTCTAGTCGAGTTATTTTGCCCCTCGTCCGAGATGTTTTTTGGTAATCCCATCTTCTTTTCTTATTGTAGGATTAGTTGGCCTCATGTCTTCTCGCAATAACATTGTAGAGATGTCTTCTAAAGTTCTCGATGGGATGTCTGATTGGATGGACTCCCTTGTCTTGATGTGTGTCTCTGTGGTGGACGCTGATTTTTGTGTAGAGCTGAGGAAACATCATAGGGTTTATGGTAGCAGCGCCCAGGAGAGGGATTATGAGCTTGTAGCGCCCGATTCTGATGAGAGGGTTTGTTTTCCTACTTCGGTCGAGGGGGAGCGTCCCTTTTTCTATGCCTATGAATATTTCTTCAGCCAGTTGGATATTACATTTCCTTTTACTGCTTTCGAAACCGATTTGTTGTGGTCTTGTAATATTTTCCCATCCCAGCTTCATCCGAATTCCTGGGGTTTTATTAAGATTTTTCAGCTGCTTTGCCAAGAGTTAGGCATAACTCCTTCTCAGACTCTTTTCCTCTATCTTTTTGTTTCTGCTAAGCCTGGAGGGTCTTCCAAAAAGAAAGCTTCTTAGGTTTCTTTCTGGTCGGCCCAAGGGCATAAAGTTTTTGCCATGTATGATGAGTCTTTTAAATATTTTAAGAATTATTTCTTCCAAGGCCGTGCTGTTGAGGGGGCCCGCCCCTTTTTTCTTGATAAAAATGATGAGCCTGCCTTTCCTCTAGAATGGCAAAAGAATGTGAGAGTGTCTCACTATACCTGGGAGATGTTTGACGAGGTTGAACGAGCTTTTGTAGTTGTTCTTGAAGATTTATGGGGGAAACCACCCCATCTTGATACAAAAAAGTTTTTGAGTGACCCGTCTTTGGTTCGAACTATTTTAGGTACTGTCCGACTTGTTTATATACTTGCTTTTTAGTTTTACTTCTTCTTTTTGTGATTGTAACCCATTACTGTGGTCGATTCTGTATTTTCAGAGATGTCAAAAAACAACGATTCTATGAAAGCCTACAAGAAGGCAAAGAAGGCTGCAGCTGCTCAAAATATCTCGGCTAAGGTGGCGGGAGAGGGATCTTCCCAAGTTTCGGTGAAGCCGCCTGTGCCGAGTTCTCCTGGCCCGAGGAGGGTAATTCCCACTCCTAGGGTTCGCCTGGCCGAGCCTCCGCAGTCTTCCGTTGCTACTTCTGGTGCTCCTCCCAACAAGAAACAAAAAATAATTGAGCCTTTCAACCTTGATGCCCCTGATTTTGACGCGGTCGAGTTTGTAGATCAGCAGATCGGTCCATACGGTGTCTTTCCTATGGATGATGTATCACTTCTTCGTCATTTGGACTTTATAACTCGGAGTAGTGTAAAAATGGCCCATATGGGAGCTTCCTTGTACCAAACTGCTCAAAATTTTCCTCTCCATGCCACCAAAGCCTTCATGGAGGAGGCAAAACAGGAATTCGACCGGATGAAGGGCTTGAAAGAGGAGCTTGAGGTGAAAGTAGTCAAACTGGAGAAGGATCTGGAGAACGAAAAGGCTAGTTCTCTTGCTCTGGCGGCTTCTGTGAGATTGCCCGAGGACACTGCGTTGAGGCATAAAGATAGTTATGTCACGTCTTATCGGGAGGTGATACGTTTAAGGGAGGAGTTAGAGTCTGCCCGAGTTGACTATTCCGAGCTCCAAGGTCACCTTGTCGGCAGTGTAAACGCTGCTTATGATAATTTGAAGGAGCAGGTCCAAGTTCTCGCTCCTGAGGTTGATCTTACTCTTTTTAGCTTGGACAATATTGTGAGGGATGGTAAGATTGTTCCCGACGACCAAGATGATGATGATGTCGAACCTCCCTCTGCGCCTGCTGCTAAAGTGTCGACCTCTATAGTTCCTTCTGCTGGGATTGGTCGTCCAGAATTAGATCCTGATTGTCAAATTCTGAATAGGGACGACGGTACGGTGGATGCAGTGCCTCTCCAAACTCGCCCTCCTTCACCCCAGACTGATGCTATCGAGAAGGCTCCCGATCTTAACTAATTTTTCTTGGATGTTTGTGTAGATAGCCCGACTTGTGGGCTTTTTAAACTCTTTATTTCTATTATTTGAATATTTTACTGACTGTTGATACTCCTTTTGGTTACTTGTTTAGCAACTTTTATTTTGAAAAAACAACAAGTAGCTTTCAAGCTTTGAGCCTGATCTTGAAGCTTGTTTATAATATTGCATTTTATATCATGCTTGTTGCACTTGTTTTTGGCACCTTTCTGGGTTTTGAGAATGCCGAAGCCTTGCTGCTCGGCCTCTTTGGATTGCTTTGTACTTATTGCTTGTAGCTTGGATCCATTGCGGATGTGTAGATCCAACTCGTGTTTTGGTTTTCTGGCTCTTACTTGTATTTATTTCTGGCCATCCGTAACCGATTTCTTTATGTTGGTTCTCTTTCCAGTTATTTTTGTAGTCCTCTTTTTTGGACCTTTGTCAGGTCTCTTTCAGGGACTACTTTTATAACTTGTCTGTTGTAGGAGACCGACTTCTTTGCGTCGTCCTTTTCTAAGTTATTTTTGTAATCCTCTTTTTTGGACCTTTGTCAGGTCTCTTTCAGGGATTACTTTTATAACTTGTTTGTTGTAGGAGACCGACTTCTTTATGTCGATCTCTTCTAAGTTATTTTGCAATCCTCTTTCTTGGACCTTTGCCAGGTCTCTTTCAGGGATTACTTTTATAACTTGTTTTTCGTAGGAGACCGACTTCTTTATGTCGATCTCTTCTAAGTTATTTTGTAATCCTCTTTCTTGGACCTTTGTCAGGTCTCTTTCAGGGATTACTTTTATAACTTGTTTGTTGTAGGACATTGACTGGTGCACGAAATTGTGATCTCAGGCAACGACGTCAAAAACTCTGTACGCACGTCTTAATAAATTATTTTTCATTCACAACTTCGATACAACTAACCAGCAAGTGCACTGGGTCGTCCAAGTAATAAACCTTACGTGAGTAAGGGTCGATCCCACGAAGATTGTTGGCTTGAAGCAAGCTATGGTCACCTTGTAAATCTCAGTCAGGCGGATATCAAATAGTTATGGAGTTTTCGAATATAATTAATAAATAAACAGAAAATAAAGATAGAGATACTTATGTATATCATTGGTGAGAATTTCAGATAAGTGTATGGAGATGCGTTCGTTCCTCTGAACCTCTACTTTCCTGCTGTCTTCATCCAATCAATCTTACTCCTTTCCATGGCTGGCTTTATGTAAGGACATCACCATTGTCAATGGCTACTTTTCATCCTCTCTGGAAAATGGTCCGATGCGCTGTCACTGCATGGCTAATCGTCTGGAGGCATCACCATTGTCAATGGCTGCATCCCATCCTCTTGTGAAAATGGTCCAAATGCTCTGTCACAGCACGGCTAATCATCTGAGGTTCTCGATCATGCTGGAATAGGATTCACCCTCCTTTTGCGTCTGTCACTACGCCCAGCAATCGCGAGTTTGAAGTTTGTCACAGTCATTCAATCCCAGAGTCCTACTCGGAATACCACAGACAAGGTTTAGACTTTCCGGACTCTCATGAATGCCGCCATCTATCTAGCTTATACCACGAAGATTCTGATTAAGAGATCCAAGAGATAATCATTCAATCGAAGGTAGAACGGAAGTGGTTGTCAGGCACGCGTTCATAGGGAATGATGATGATTGTCACGTTCATCACATTTATGTTAAAGTGCGAATGAATATCTTAGAAGCGGAATAAGTTGAATTGAATAGAAAAACAGTAGTACTTTGCATTAATTCATGAGGAACAGCAGAGCTCCACACCTTAATCTATGGAGTGTAGAAACTCTACCATTGAAAAATACATAAGTGAATATAGGGTAAGCATGGCCGAGTGGCCAGCCTCCCATGGAGGTCTAGAGATCTCAAAATGATCAAAAGATGTCTAATACAATAGTAAAAAGTTCTATTTATAATAAACTAGCTACTAGGGTTTACAGAAGTAAGTAATTGATGCATAAATCCACTTCCGGGGCCCACTTGGTGTGTGCTTGGGCTGAGCTTGAATGTTACACATGTAGAGGTCAATCTTGGAGTTGAACGCCAGTTTGTAACGTATTTCTGGCGTTCAACTCTGGCTTGTGACGTGTTTCTGGCGTTTAACTCCAGACAGCAGCGTAGAACTGGCGTTCAACGCCATTTTACGTCGTCTAAACTCGGCCAAAGTATAGACTATTATATATTACTGGAAAGCCCTGGATGTCTACTTTCCAACGCAATTGGAAGCGCGCCATTTGGAGTTCTGTAGCTCCAGAAAATCCATTTTGAGTGCAGGGAGGTCAGAATCCAACAGCATCAGCAGTCCTTCTTCAACCTCTGAATCTGATTTTTGCTCAAGTCCCTCAATTTCAGCCAGAAAATACCTAAAATCACAGAAAAACACACAAAATCATAATAAAGTCCAGTAATGTGAATTTAACATAAAAACTAATGAAAACATCCCTAAAAGTAACTAGATTCTACTAAAAACATACTAAAAACAATGCCAAAAAGCGTATAAATTATCCGCTCATCACAACACCAAACTTAAATTGTTGCTTGTCCCCAAGCAACTGAAAATCAAGTAGGATAAAAAGAAGAGAATATACTATAAATTCCAAACTATCAATGAAACATAGCTCCAATCAGATGAGCGGGACTTGTAGTTTTTTGCCTCTTGAATAGTTTTGGCATCTCACTTTATCCATTGAAGTTCAGAATGATTAGCATCTATAGGAACTCAGAGTTCAGATGGTGTTATTGATTCTCCTAGTTCAGTATGATGATTCTTGAACACAGCTATTTTATGAGTCTTGGCCGTGGCCCTAAGCACTTTGTTTTCCAGTATTACCACCGGATACATAAATTCCACAGACACATAATTGGGTGAACCTTTTCAGATTGTGACTCAGCTTTGCTAAAGTCCCCAATTAGAGGTATCCAGGGTTCTTAAGCACACTCTTCTTTTGCTTTGGACCTTGACTTTAACCGCTCAGTCTCAAGTTTTCACTTGACACCTTCACGCCACAAGCACATGGTTAGGGACAGCTTGGTTTAGCCGCTTAGGCCAGGATTTTATTCCTTTAGGCCCTCTTATCCACTGATGCTCAAAGCCTTGGGATCCTTTTTATTTACCCTTGCCTTTTGGTTTTAAGGGTTATTGGCTTTTTGCTCTTGCCTTTTGGTTTTAAGAGCTTTGGCTTTTTCTGCTTGCTTTTTCTTTTTCTTTCTAATTTTTTTTTCGCTATTTTTTTTCTGCAAGCTTTGTTCTTTGTTGCTTTTTCTTGCTTCAAGAATCATTTTTATGATTTTTCAGATTATCAAATAACATGTCTCCTTGTCCTCATTCTTTCAAGAGCCAACATATTTAACATTCTTAAACAACAACTTCAAAAGACATATGCACTGTTCAAGCATTCATTCAGAAAACAAGAAGCATTGTCACCACATCAATATAATTAAATTAAGTTCAAGGATAAATTCGAAACTCATGTACTTCTTGTTCTTTTGAATTAAAACATTTTTCATTTAAGAGAGGTGATGGATTCATAGGACATTCATAACTTTAATACATAGTTACTAACTACTAATGATCATGTAATAAGACACAAACTTAGATAAGCACTTAACATAGAAAATGAAAAACAGAGAATGTAGGAACAAGGAATGAGTCCACCTTAGTGATGGAGGCGTTTCCTTCTTGAGGAACCAATGATGTCCTTGAGCTCTTCTATGTCTCTTCCTTGTCTTTGCTGCTCCTCCCTCATTGCTCTTTGATCTTCTCTAATTTCATGAAGGATGATGGAGTGCTCTTGATGTTCCACCCTTAATTGTCCCATGTTGGAACTTAATTCTCCTAGGGAGGTGTTGATTTGCTCCCAAAAATTCTGTGGAGGAAAGTGCATCCCTTGAGGTATCTCAGGGGTTTTTTGATGATGAGCTTCTTCATGTGCCTGTTGAGATCCATGAATGTACTCTCTTGTTTGCTCCATCCTTTTCTTAGTGATGGGCTTGTGAGATGAATCTTTCCATCTTCCATGGCTCAGAGGTGGAAGCAATTGTCTTCCCTTTCCTCTTTCTTGAGGTTTCTCTGGCCTTAGGTGCCATTAATGATTATGGAAAAACAAAAAGCTTATGCTTTTACCACACCAAACTTAGAATATTGCTCGCCCTCGAGCAAGAGAAGAAAGAATAGATGAAGAAGAAGAAGAAGAAGAAAATATGGAGGAGAGGGGGGAGGGGTGTATTCGGCCAAGAAGAGAAGAGAGGGTTGTGTTGTGTGAAAATGAGGAAGAATGGAGGGCTATATATAGGGAAGGGAGGGGGGTAAGGTTCGGCCATATAGGGTGGGTTGGGTGGGAAATTGATTTTGAATTTTGAAGGTAGGTGGAGTTTATGAGGTAGGTTTATGGGGAAGAGTGGATGGATGTGAGTGGTGAAGTGGTGATAGGGAAGGGAGATTGAGGTGATTGGTGAAGAGTTTTGGGGAAGAGTGTTTATGGGATTGTGTGAAAGAGGGGTGACAAGAAGTGAGTGGAGGTAGGTGGGGATCCTGTGGGGTCCACAGATCCTGAGGTGTTCAAGGATTTACAACCTTGCACCAAATTAGGCATGAAAAATGCCCTTGCACACAACTCTGGGCGTTCAGCGCCAGATTGGTGCTTGTTCTGGGCGTTGAACGCCCATTTGTTGCCCATTTCTGGCGTTGAACGCCAGAACCATGCTTGTTCTGGGCGTTCAGCACCAGCTCTTCTCCAGGGTGCAATTCTGGCATTCAAACGCCCAGATGCTGCCCATTTTGGGCGTTCAGCGCCAGAACCATGCTCTGTTCTGGCGTTGAACGCCAGTCGGATGCTTCTTACTGGCGTTTAAACGCCAGTGAGATCCTCCTCCAGGGTGTGATTTTTCTTCTGCTGTTTTTGATTCCGTTTTCAATTTTTATATTTATTTTGTGACTCCACATGATCATGAACCTAATAAAACATGAAAGAACAATAAAATTAGATAAATAAAAATTGGGTTGCCTCCCAACAAGCGCTTCTTTAATGTCAATAGCTTGACAGTGGGCTCTCATGGAGCCTCACAGATGTTCAGAGCATTGTTAAGACTTCCCAACACCAAACTTAGAGTTTGGATATGGGAGTTCAACACCAAACTTAGAGTTTGACTGTGGGGGCTCTGGTTGACTCTGTTTTGAGAGAAGCTTTTTATGCTTCCTCTCCATGTTTACAGAAAGATGACCTCGAGTTTTAAATACAAGGGAGTCCTCATTCAATTGAAGGACTAGTTCACCTCTGTCAACATCAATCACAGCTCTTGCTGTGGCTAGGAAGGGTCTTCCAAGGATGATGGATTCATCCTCATCCTTCCCAGTATCTAGGACTATGAAATCAGCAGGGATGTAAAGGTCTTCAACCTTTACTAACACGTCCTCTACTTGTCCATAAGCCTGTTTTCTTGAATTGTCTGCCATCTCTAATGAGATTTTAGCAGCTTGCACCCCCATAGATTCCCAGTTTCTCTATTACAGAGAGGGGCATGAGGTTTATCCCTGACCCAAGGTCACATAGAGCCTTCTCAAAGGTCATGGTGCCTATGGTACAAGGTATTAAGAACTTTCCAGGATCCTGTTTCTTCTGAGGCAATGTCAGTTGATCCAGATCACTCAGTTCATTAGTGAACAAGAGAGGTTCATCTTCCCAAGTCTCAATACCAAATAATTTGGCATTCAGCTTTATGATTGCACCAAGGTACTTGCTAACTTGATCTTCAGTAGCATCCTCATTCTCTTCAGAAGAGGAATACTCATCAGAGCTCATGAATGGCATAAGGAGGTTTAATGGAATCTCTATGGTCTCTAGATGAGTCTCAGATTCCTTTGGTTCCTCAGAGGGAAGCTCCTTATTGATCACTGGACGTCCCAGGAGGTCTTCCTCCTTAGGATTCACGTCCTCTCCTTCCCTTACAGGTTCGGCCATGGTGATCAATTCAATGGCCTTGCACTCTCCTTTTGGATTTTCTTCTGTATTGCTTGGGAGAGTACTAGGAGAGATTTCAGTGATCCTTTTACTCAGCTGGCCCACTTGTGCTTCCAAATTTCTAACGGAAGACCTTATTTCATTCATAAAACTCACAGTGGCCTTGGACAGATCAGAGACTAAGTTTGCTAAATTAGAGGTATTTTGTTCAGAATTCTCTGTCTGTTGCTGAGTGGATGATGGAAAAGGTTTACTATTGTTAAACCTATTTCTTCCACCATTATTAAAGCCTTGTTGAGGCTTTTGTTGATCCTTCCATGAGAAATTTGAGTGATTTCTCCATGAGGGATTATAGGTGTTTCCATATGGTTCACCTATGTAATTCACCTCTGCTATTGCAGGGTTCTCAGGATCATAAGCTTCTTCTTCAGAAGATGCCTCTTGAGTACTGTTGGATGCAGCTTGCATTCCATTCAGACTCTGAGAAATCATATTGACTTGCTGAGTCAATATTTTATTCTGAGCCAATATGGCATTCAGAGTATCAATTTCAAGAACTCCCTTCTTCATAGGCGTCCCATTATTCACAGGATTCCTTTCAGAAGTGTACATGAACTAGTTATTAGCAACCATGTCCATGAGTTCTTAAGCTTCTGCAGGCGTTTTCTTTAGGTGAATGGATCCACCTGCAGAAGTATCCAATGACATCTTAGCCAATTCAGATAGACCATCATAGAATATATCCAGGATGGTCCATTCTGAAAGCATGTCAGAAGGACACTTTTTGGTCAGTTCTTTGTATCTCTCCCAAGCTTCATAGAGAGATTCACCTTCTTTCTGTCTAAAGGTTTGAACATCCACTCTAAGCTTACTCAGCTTTTGAGGAGGAAAGAACTTGGCTAAGAAAGCCTTGACCAGCTTATCCCAAGAGTTCAGGCTATCCTTAGGTTGAGAGTCCAACCATATTCTAGCTCTGTCTCTTACAGCAAAAGGGAAAAGCATGAGCCTGTAGACTTCAGGATCTACTCCATTAGTCTTAACAGTATCACAGATCTGCAAGAATTCAGTTAAGAACTGAAAGGGATTTTCAGATGGAAGTCCATGAAACTTGCAGTTTTGCTGCATCAGAGAAACTAATTGAGGTTTCAGCTCAAAATTGTTTGCTCTAATGGTAGGAATGGAGATGCTTCTTCCATGTAAATTGGAATTAGGTGCAGTAAAGTCACCAAGCATCCTCCTTGCATTATTATTATTTTTGGCTGCCATCTCCTCTTCCTGTTCGAAAATTTCTAAAAGGTGCTTGCTGGATTGTTGTAATTTAGCTTCTCTTAATTTCCTCTTCAGAGTCCTTTCAGGTTCTGGATCTGCTTCAACAAGAATATTCTTGTCATTGCTCCTGCTCATATGAAAAAGAGGGACAGAAAAATAATAATAATAGGGATCCTTTTTTACCACAGTATAGAGGTCCCTATGTGAGTAGAAGAAAAGAAGAAGAAAGAATATAATGTAAGGAAAGAAACACAAGGGTGAGGAGAGCAGAGATGTGAGATGAAGAGAAGTGTTAGTAGATGAATAAATAAATAGAAGGAGATGAGAGAGAAAGAAAATTTTCGAAAATTATTTTTGAAAAATGGTTAGTGATTTTCGAAAATAGTTTTTGAAAAAGGTTAGTAATTTTCGAAAATTAGGAGTAAAATTAAAATAAAAAATTAAAATAATTAGTTAATTAAAAAGAATTTTTGAAAAAGAGGGTGATATTTTCGAAAATTAGAGAGAGAGGGTTAGTTAGGTAGTTTTGAAAAAGATAAGAAACAAACAAAAAGTTAGTTAGTTAGTTGAAACAAATTTGAAAATCAATTTTGAAAAGATAAGAAGATAGGAAGTTAGAAAGGATATTTTAAAATCAATTTTTGAAAAAGATAAGATAAGAAGATATTTTTGAAAAGATATGATTAAAATTAGTTTTGAAAAAGATTTGATTTTTAAAATCACAATTAATGACTTGATTCACAAGAAATCACAAGATATGATTCTAGAACTTAAAGTTTGAATCTTTCTTAACAAGTAAGTAACAAACTTGAAATTTTTGAATCAAAACATTAATTGTTGATGATATTTTCGAAAATTATGAGATAAAATTAAGACAAAGATTTTTAAAAAATATTTTTATAATTTTCGAAAATAAATAAGAAAAATGAAAAAGATTTGATTTTTGAAAAAGATTTTGAAAAAGATAAGATTTTTAAATTGAAAATTTGATTTGACTCATAAAAACAACTAGATTTTAAAAATTTTTGAAAAAGTCAAATTTAATTTTCGAAATTTTAAGAGAGAAAAAGGGGAAGATATTTTTTTTTATTTTTGAATTTTTAATGATGAGAGAGAAAAACATGAAAATGATGCAATGCATGAAAATTTTGGATCAAAGTATGTGATGAATGCAAGAACACTATGAATGTCAAGATGAACACCAAGAACACTTTGAAGATCATGATGAACATCAAGAACATATTTTTGAAAATTTTTACATGCACAGAAAACATGCAAGACACCAAACTTAGAAATCTTTCATGTTTAGACTCTATGGATGCAAAATGCACATGAAAAACAAGAAAAGACACAAAACAAGAAAACATCAAGATCAAACAAGAAGACTTACCAAGAACAACTTGAAGATCATGAAGAATACTATGAATGCATGAATTTTTCGAAAATTTTATGCAAACTTTAAAACATGCAATTGACACCAAACTTAAAATTGACTCAAGACTCAAACAAGAAACACAAAATATTTTTGATTTTTATGATTTTATGATTTTTTTTTATTTTTCGAAAATTATTTGAAAAAAAGAAAAATAAGGATTCCAAAATTTTTAATATGAATTCCAGGAATCTTGCAATCTTAGTCTAAAGCTCCAATCTGAGGGTTAGACATGGCTTAATAGCCAGTCAAGCTTTAGCATGAATATGCAAGTAATTCATTCAATTTTAGGCCAAAACCTCAGTCCAAAAGAATTTAGACATGGCTTTATAGCCAGCCATGCTTCAACATGCTTCATGAAACACTAGAATTCATTCTTAAAAATTCTGAAAAAAAAATGTATTTTTGAAAAGATTTATATTTTTTTTTTCGAAAACAGATGAGAAATTTTTGAAAGATTTTTAAAAAATTTTGAAAATAAAACAAAAAGAAAATTACCTAGTCTGAGCAACAAGATGAACCGTCAGTTGTCCAAACTCGAACAATCCCCGACAACGGCGCCAAAAACTTGGTGCACGAAATTGTGATCTCAGGCAACGGCGTCAAAAACTCTGTACGCACGTCTTAATAAATTGTTTTTCATTCACAACTTCGATACAACTAACCAGCAAGTGCACTGGGTCGTCCAAGTAATAAACCTTACGTGAGTAAGGGTCGATCCCACAGAGATTGTCGGCTTGAAGCAAGCTATGGTCACCTTGTAAATCTCAGTCAGGCGGATATCAAATAGTTATGGAGTTTTCGAATATAATTAATAAATAAACAGAAAATAAAGATAGAGATACTTATGTATATCATTGGTGAGAATTTCAGATAAGTGTATGGAGATGCGTTCGTTCCTCTGAACCTCTGCTTTCCTGCTGTCTTCATCCAATCAATCTTACTCCTTTCCATGGCTAGCTTTATGTAAGGACATCACCATTGTCAATGGCTACTTTTGATCCTCTCTGAAAAATGGTCCGATGCGCTGTCACTGCATGGCTAATCGTTTGGAGGCATCACCATTGTCAATGGCTACGTCCCATCCTCTTGTGAAAATGGTCCAAATGCTCTGTCACAGCACGGCTAATCATCTGAGGTTCTCGATCATGCTGGAATAGGATTCACCCTCCTTTTGCGTCTGTCACTACACCCAGCAATCGCGAGTTTGAAGTTCATCACAGTCATTCAATCCCAGAGTCCTACTCGGAATACCACAGACAAGGTTTAGACTTTCCGGACTCTCATGAATGCCGCCATCTATCTAGCTTATACCACGAAGATTCTGATTAAGAGATCCAAGAGATAATCATTCAATCGAAGGTAGAACGGAAGTGGTTGTCAGGCACGCGTTCATAGGGAATGATGATGATTGTCACGTTCATCACATTTATGTTGAAGTGTGAATGAATATCTTAAAAGTGGAATAAGTTGAATTGAATAGAAAAACAGTAGTACTTTGCATTAATTCATGAGGAACAGCAGAGCTCCACACCTTAATCTATGGAGTGTAGAAACTCTACCGTTGAAAAATACATAAGTGAATATAGGGTAAGCATGGCCGAGTGGCCAGCCTCCCATGGAGGTCTAGAGATCTCAAAATGATCAAAAGATGTCTAATACAATAGTAAAAAGTTCTATTTATAATAAACTAGCTACTAGGGTTTACAGAAGTAAGTAATTGATGCATAAATCCACTTTCGGGGCCCACTTGGTGTGTGCTTGGACTGAGCTTGAATGTTACACGTGTAGAGGTTAATCTTGGAGTTGAACGCCAGTTTGTAACGTATTTTTGGCGTTCAACTCTGGCTTGTGACGTGTTTCTGGCGTTTAACTCTAGACAGCAGCGTAAAACTGGCGTTCAACGCCCTTTTACGTCATCTAAACTCGGCCAAAGTATGAACTATTATATATTACTGGAAAGCCCTGGATGTCTACTTTCCAATGCAATTGGAAGCGCGCCAGTTCATACCCAGGGTCGAGCTGTCCGAACCGGGATGTTCAGTAGCGAAGCGACCGACTTGTTATGATCAAGCAGGACCGACTTCTTTATGAAGAACTCGGCCAAAACGACAAGCAAAGCCCAATAAAAGGGCCCAAATAGAGGAACACAACCCAGAATCCAAAGGCAATCCCAGCCTATAGAGATAAAGGCGGTTCCCTTGAAGATAAGCTGACTTCACTCAAGATAAGATAAGATAAGATAAGGATAACTAACTTATCTTATCAGGAAGATCAGCCCACTCTACTATAAATACGCTGGAGCACCCAGGTATAACTCATACTCTGATTCTACATAAAAAACCTGCTTAATACCCGTGCTAACTTAAGCATCGGAGTCTCTTGCAGGTACCCCCCACCCTCCGGTGGCCAAGGATCAGCAGCGTGGCAAGTCCAACGGGTCGGACCCAACAGCTCCGGCCGTCATCAGCCAGCCAGACACGTCATCTCCGACCAGTACAGAAGATCTCATCCGAGATCGACCTCCAGTTTCAGGTAACCCTCGGAACATTGGCGCCGTTGCCGGGGAACCTGAAAGTCATCCCAAAACCATGGCGGACGGCCATGACAACGACCACGACTCGGATCTAAAAAATAGAACACCACACAAGAACGCGAACACTACGCTAAAGGATGCTCCAGAATCCAACGGGGACAAAATCTCACCAAATCTGGGAGCCATGGAAGCATTCCAAGATCGTTTAAAGCAACTTGAGAAAGAAACTCAGCAACAACGGGAGATCGGAAAAGATCTACAAAGAGAGGTACGTCGACGTCGAGAACTAGAAGAAAAACTACAGCAATTAGAGGTCGACCTCAAAACAAAAGCTCCTCGGACCACTCCTGAGGAAAATTCATGCAAGGAACATGACCCATTCACCAGGGAAATCATGAAGACCAAAATTCCAAAAGATTTCAAGCTCCCGGATATGGTTTTGTATGATGGCACTACAGATCCCAACTATCATCTTAGCAATTTCAGAAGCAGGATGTACCTTACCGATGCCTCAGATGCCGTTCGTTGCAAAGCTTTTCCAACAACTCTCACAAAAACGGCGATCGGATGGTTCGACAACTTACCTCCGAAGTCCATCTCAAACTTCGATGACCTAGCCAAAAAGTTCCTGGCCAGATTCTCCATCCAGAAAGATAAGGCCAAGCACGCACCCAGCTTACTAGGGATCAAGTAAGGAGATCGGGAGAGCCTCCGCAATTACATGGAAAGATTCAACAAAACATGCATGGACATACAAAGTTTACCAACAGAGGCCGCCATCATGGGGCTTATCAATGGCTTATGAGAGGGACCTTTTAGCCAATCCATATCAAAAAGT